>NC_066623.1:68299427-68616652 GCF_025201925.1 Gopherus flavomarginatus
TCAAATCTCCCATTGGCTCTCATGCTTTCATCATGTCCCAGGTGTCAATCTGGTTCCAGCATGCTAATGCATTTATAGCCACATGGGTGGACTGAACTGCTATTGTATCCCCCTGCAAGTTTCCTCAGTTGTTCTTTTTGTCCAATAGAGAAAAATAAATTGCCTGCAATGGGGCTCTGCAAAGGTCGAGGGCTAGGCTATCCCAGCTAAAAGATACCAATGTTGTCCTCACCGTCATGCAAAAATGCTTATGTGGGGAACTCAGACTTGCAGATTGAGAACAAACCTCTAATTTGGAAGAATTAGCTGAGCAAGGATATCATATAAGTTTCCCAAATGGTCAATGCTGAGGGCTTTGTCCTTTTTCTAACACTAAAGCAGTGTTATGATCTGACCCTTCAGCAGAGTGGCAGTATTTACAGCTAAGGCAATGGCTACATTGGCGCTTTACAGCGCTGCAACTTTCTCACTCAAGGGTGTGAAAAAAACACCCCCTGAGTGCTGCAAGATACAGCGCTGTAAAGTGCCAGTGTAAACAGTGCCGCAGCGCTGGGAGCACAGCTCCCAGCGCTGCAAGCTAAACCCCATCAGGATGTGGAGTACGTGCAGCGCTGGGAGAGAGCTCTCCCAGCACTGCCGCTGCGACCACACTCGCACTTCAAAGCACTACCGCGGCAGCGCTTTGAAGTTTCAAATGTAGCCATACCCTAAGACATTTGTTAACATATCATCTGGCCTGCATAGCCTAAGATTTCCAGTACTGGAAACTTTTAGAAATAATTCAAACTCCCCAGGCCAGTGCCAACTATGTATACTTTGTTAATGGCAGGGAACTCTGTTAATCTGGAGTTCTTTGTGAAAGTACAGAAAGGGGATTTATCTCATCGCATAAAAACCTCCAGTAGCAGAGCATATTACATAATGTTAAAGCTGCCTCTGTGGATCTCAGGCTATGCTTGATGTAACAAAGATTTTGCTCAAAATGTTCTGGATGCCACACAGGTAGCCTTATCCTCTGACATTCGATGGCACTCTATTAAAGAAAAAAGGACCATGATGCATATGTTACGGGACTGTCCAACAGTCAGGCAGTAGTGGAAAGAGGTGGACACAAGAGTTAAAATAAATGATTTACTTCAGAAGCCAAAAAACTCTGCTAAAAATTATATCCTAGGATATTTATCTGCTAAGCTGGGTTTAACTCCACACACAAAGACTTTTGTTCTTGAGGGCTACAGTGATCACCAAGCTCATGATGAGCTAATGCCCACCACAGATCAGTGGTATTCAGACTTGTTTGAGTTAGCTGCCAAAGAAAGAATAGTATCATGCTGTAGAGATCAGTTATATGAATTTGAAGTTACTTGGACTCTTTTTCTAGATACCCCTGGATCAAAAAAAAAATGTAGAGAGGAATGACAGACCTCCATTTTACCTAACCATACCTTCCCTTTTCCCTCCCTTCTGTCACCTCCTTCCATCTTCTCATATGTCTTATATTATTGTAGCACCACCCAAATATGTTGTGTCTGTATAGTATTGTCTTGTATTTGGGCAGCTTTGACAAGTTGTAAATGGCAATGACTAGACTCAAACACAGCACCAGCCACTGCTAAACAACCTTCCCCAGGTTGTTTAGCAGTGGCTGGTGCTGTGTTTGAGTCTAGTCATTGCCATTGTGTTTGAGTCTAGTCATTCCCCAAATGCCTCTTCTAATATGCCTAACTTGCAGAATTCCCTCCTTTTGTTGTCCTGGATTCCTCCTACTCAGAAACCTGACATGTTCTGGCTTTGTGCATGATGAATATTCAGTAGGGAGTTAAAGAAGGCCTCAGATCACCCACCTCAGTGTCTCTAGTAACCTGAGATGAGAACTGAATCCACATCCCAAGAGGAAAAAAAGTGTAGGGTAACAGATACTTTTGTCAAAAACTCAATACACTAATAACCCAGTTGACAAACAGCATTTTAGCTGTATAATAATACTTTGCCCTTCTACAGGGCCCTCCAACCAACAATCAAAAAGTGCTTCTCCTACATTAATAGATTAACTGTCACTGTTTCTCTGTGAGGTATCACTAGCCCCATGAAACAGATGGGAAAACTAAGGCACTGACAGGTTAAGTGACTTGTTCAAGGTAGCACAGCAAATTTGGGATCTGATCCAAAGCCCACAAAGTCAATGAAAAGACTCTCATCAACTTCAGTGGGCATTGGATCAGGCCCTTAAACAGAAGCCCTGGGTTCTGTTCCCAGCTCTGTAAATTGTTTAGAAGAGAACTGTCCTTTCAAAACCTTAAAAATAGAAAACCCAGTCAAGCAACAAATTCACTTTAGAAAGTCATGGCTCAGAGAACAGGAATAACATGTTAAGAATAAGAAAGTTGTCAAATTGTTTATGAAAACACAGATCCTTCATTTTTGCTAATGAGCACTTTCCCTGACTCATGTACCTGATACAGTACATTTCGGTCTGGCAAATGTCTATACCCTTGATTTTTAGCTCAAGTAAACACCAAATACTTTTTTTTTTTTAATAAAAAGATCAGACAAATTTGAAGGCAAACACCAATTGCACAATCCTCCTGTCCTGGGCCTAGTCCAGAGAGCAAAAATAGGAAGAACATTTGACATTACAGAACAAAAAATATCTGATAAGTAAAAAATATAAATATTATTTTACATCATGTGCCTGACCAAGTATAGCAGATCTATGAAGCAAACAAGATATTTCCTGTCCTGTACTTTAGAATTTCTCTTGACATGTGTGTGTTAAGAGCTTTCATACCATGCAATACCTAAAATTTAAAATGAAAAAACAAGAAAAAGTACCTTTTTTTTTTTTTAGGCATTTATTGTTTGTGCTGGATTCACAGCCCTCGGTACTGAGCCTCTGTATTCATCTATAAAATAGGTGAAACGTAGTGAAAACTTCCCCACATTCTCTTAAGTATTTAAAGCACCCACTGCAGCAGTATTTCCGCAGTTTCAATGTAACTGGAGGGACCAGTGCTGGCAGTGCTTTTGCTGAGCTTGCCAGCAAGGTGGCAGATTGTGATGGTGATTTGTAAATATGATATGGGCATCTGCACATTAGGAATAGGGCTGACACCATGATCCTTTGCACATAGGCAATTAATAGCCACCAGAGAGAAAAAACAGTTTGACTGTCAACAGTTCGGAGTGCGTTAATACTACAAAAGGAGACTAAGAAACAGAAGAGACTTCAGAGGAGAGAAGACCGAAATGTTAAAGGACTGGAGAGAATGACCTTTCAGGAAAGATTCAAAAAACTTGCAGATGATACAAAACTACTCAAGACAATTCAGTCCCAGGCAGACTGTGAAGGATCTCTCAAAATTGGGTGACTGGGCGACAAAATGGCAGATGAAATTCAGTGTTGATAAATGCAAAGAAATGCACATTAGAAAACATAATCCCAATTACACATGTAAAATGATGGGATCTAAATTAGCTATTACCACTCAAGAAAGATCTTGGAGTCATTGTGGATAGTTCTCTGAAAACATCCGCTTGTGCACATGTGCAGTGGCAGTCAAAAAAGCTAACAGAATGTTAGGAATCATCAAGAAAGGGATAGATAATAAGACAGAAAATATCATACTGCCTCTGTATAAATCCATGGTACACCCACATCTTGAATACTAAGTGCAGATGTGGTCAAAAAAGATATATTGGACTTGGAAAAGTTTCAGAAAAGGGCAACAAAAATGATTAGGGGTATGTAACGGCTGCCGTATGAGGAGCAATTAAAAAGACTGGGACTTTTCAGCCCAGAAAAGAGACTACTAAGGGGGGATATAATAGAGGTCTATAAAATCATGACTGGGGTGGAGAAAAAGTATTATTTACTCGTTCTCATAACACAAAAATTAGGGGGCACCAAGTGAAATTAATAGGCAGCAGGTTTAAAACAAACAAAAGGAAGTATTTGTTCACACAGTGCACAGTCAACCTGTGGAACTCTTTGCCAGATGATGTTTTGAAGACTAAGACTATAACAGGGTTCAAAAAAGAACTAGATAAATTCATGGAGAATAGATCTATCAATGGCTATTAGCCAGGATGGACAGGGATGGTGTCCCCTAGCCTCTGTTTGCCAAAAGCTGGGAATGGACAACAGGGGATCTTGATGATTACCTGGTTTGTTACCACTTGATGATTACCTGGTCCGTTCATTCTCTCTGGGGATCCTTGCATTGGCCACTGTTGGAAGACAGGATATTGGGCTAGATGGACCTTTGGTCTGACCCAGTATGGCCATTTTTATGTTCTTAACTAAACTCAGATCACCACCTGGTATAAATTGGCATAGCTAAACTGAATATTGCTATACCAATTTACACTATCTGGGAATCTCAATTTTGTGCAGCTTAGCTAATAAACAATGAAGGGTTGGATTATTAATTATTATTATTATTATTTGTATTGGATGGACCAAGACCCTGTTGTGCTAGGTGATGTACAAGAACAGAACTAAAAGAGCTTATAATGTAATTATTTAAGAGTAATAATTGTAAAGTATTTGAAGGGGCCACATACTAGGGACAGAGAGGGGTATAGCTAGGAGCAAAGGTATAAACTGGACAAAAAAGAAAAAAAGATGCTGAACAGGAAAATGTCTTTCTATGAATGAAATTTGTTAGATTGGGAAGCCATTTCCCAAGAAAAGTAGGGGAAGACCCATCATCTAGGACAGTTTAAACTGGCCAAAGTATACAGGAAACAATCATGCCTGGGTAAAGGGACTAGACTAAATGTATAACAATTATGTATTGGAATCATATTAATCAGAAATGACGTAGGGTTTCAACCGGCAACCCAGAAATGAAAGAGTCATGTCCTATTACCACATAAAGCAACATTAAAAATATATAATTAAATATAAGCTCGGAAAAATAAAGATCTGTTAACCAAGATTTTTTCCATTAGCCAATAGGAAATGACTAATCATGACTCAAATCGTAAACCAAGTAGTAACACAACTTGCAATAACAGCTGAAAGCTTTCACACACTCCTCAGAGGAAATACTTCTTTAGGAATGTGCAGAAGTGACAAGAGCCTTAGAATGTCATTTAGATAAGATGAGGGTTTGGCCAGTTACTAGCAGTGTCAGGAGGAGGAGTTGGGAGGGAATCCAAGTGCAAATAAAAGCAAGGTGAACAAGGATTTGACTGTTGCCGAGGACCATGTGGGATGAATAGTTGGCACACAGCTTTTGTGCTGTGTGCACAAGAGTAGGGTGGATTAAGTGTCTCTGATGAAGCACTGGGTGCAGCAAATTGTTTGATGGCAGATTAGCAGAAGAAAGGAAAGATCCCTGAAGTGAAGCTTGTTCAGGGCCTGCTCTTGACTGTAGCAGCACAAAGCAACCGTAGAACAGGAATGCAATCCACCTGCAACCCCCACATGACCAGTGAGTCCAGAACTGTCCAGACTACTTAAAAACTGAGGAGCACAAGCCCAAGACAGGGCAGGTGCAGCCTGGCTAGGAAATGTGCTGAATCAGCAGAAGCCAAGTTTCCTGGGGAACTTCTGCCAGAAGGACACCAGTAAGTGCCAGCCAGAGTTTAAACCCATCTTCCTCCACAGCCGAATCCACTCACTCCATGTGCACTCCCTTAAGATGAATCTCTTTCCACCAGTGCAACTGCCCCCACTGACTCAGAAAGTGCAGTTTGTGCTTGTGGGACTGATCCTGGCCCAGGGACTATTTTCTAGAATAAGTCACTTGCTTGTGTAAGTCACATAACCACAGACATAAAGATAGGGTTATGCTAATAGCCTTTTCCCCAAAACAGACCCATCTGAAAGTTTTTAAATCTTGATAAGCCCTTAACATGAAGTCTCTTCCTAATAGGTCTCTCATGAAAGGTCTTGAGAAACATCACCAGCTGGACAACAGCTGTTTTGATGCAGCCTTCCAAATCCACTTCTAACAGGCTGTGGCTGATAACACACAGTGTTACAGTGTACGGACCTGAAATGTGCACTTTACAGACTTTAAATTTCCTCTGCTCCTTACAGCAGCTGAGGTAACAACAACTTACAGTACCTTTTGATCAGCTGTCTTTATAACCAGCCTTGCATTCTGGAGCCCCTTGAGTTAGGAAAATAGGATTCAAAGATACTATAAAAAGAGGCAAAAATCATGATGGAAAGTGATAATTATGGTGACTTGTTTTTCTATAATAATCCCAAAGTGCTATTTTAAGACGAAGATCTTTTGATCTCTATTCTGCTTCCTCTAAATCAAACTCTTGACAGAGTAAAAAGCGTTGGCAGCAGGTGGACTCATAAAAACAATTTTAGCTGCTGGGTATTTCTTCCATAACAGGCTGTGCTGCAACATTACTAGGACACTTGCTTAACAAGGCTTGATTGTATGGTAACTTGTTGTGGGAGTCTACACTACGGAAAGAGAGCCGGGTTTGGAAATGGTTTCACAAAAGGATTGAAAGGTGGCTCCTGTCTAAACCAGCTGTGAACTTTGGTTACTGCTTGAGAAGCACCAAACCTTGTTCAAAGCCATCTTTGAAAGTTTGTTGAGCATGCTTTTTTGAAAATGGTTCTGCATATAGTTTGGCCCTCTTCCTAACAGCAGCTGGAACAGGTTCAGTTTGGATCATGTTTTGAAACAGTTTTCAAACAGCTCGCTTTCTGGTGTAAACATGGTCAGATATGTAAGGAAGGTTGAACTAACCAACTTGAAGGATCAAAAACTTTGGCATCAGTCATACTTTCTTCTTTATGCTCCTGATTCCTAAAACTCTGCTTCACCATTCCTAAAACTCTGCTTCACCTTTTTAGCACATCATAAGTCTGTTTGTAATGAATGATATCATCCCAGAGGTTCACACCACCAAAGTGTGGCAACTCCTTCCTAGTCAATCAATCCAGAAAGGTTACATAACAAGAAATTGTTTACTCCGCCATCAGGATACTTTGTTTGAAATGTTCAAGGCCTGTAGGAGCAACACTATATTTGCAAGTGCTAGATACGCCCACAGAAAGTGTGATCATTAAAGTGCACAAACGGAAGGAATTCTGTAGTGAGATGAAACTAGTAATTAAAGAACAGAAAATAGCAGCTGGTTTAACACAGTTAATGGTTTGGCATTACAGCTCACAGTGACGGTTTACTGAAGCACAGCACTCCCACATATCTTAAAGTTCACATGTAGATCTGAGGTCAGAATGTGTTCCTAAAATAAGGCTGTATCCACACTGGTAATCTGCCTTCATTTCAACCACCAACATAACTGCACCAGTGTGATCCCTTAGATCATTCTACTTTAGGAATACCCCTAATGGGGACTATACAGGCACAGCACTCCCAGAGTAGATGCAGCTTATACTGGCAAAGCTGTGCTTTTACAGGTATGGCTTATTCCATCACCTCTAAATAAATAAAGTTTACTGGCAAAAGTACAGTTCAACAGCATCTGGATTAGGGCTTCTACCAGCACAACTGTGTCAGTCACACCTCTTCACACGCCTGACCACTAAAGCCATGCCAGCAGAAGTCTAATATAGACAAGGCCTTGGTGTAGTCTTGACAGGCAAAGCTGCTATTTGCCAGGATTTGCACAGCATCATTTCCCCCACTTTCAGAGAAAGTTAAATTGTGCCAAAGTGCAAATTATGGAGTTCTAAGGTTTACCCCATCTGCCTAGCAGTTTAGACAGCTGCAGCTAAACCAGAGTCTGTCCACCAATGGTGGAAATCACCAGAGCAGACAAGGCCTATGTTAAAAGCTAGTTGTCAACTGAGAGGTACAAAACCTAACAAAAACAAGGAGAATGCTACTTATAGCAAATAAAATAAAAATCCATAACCATATTTCTAAGTAATGTATCAGGCTAATTACATCCCTGCTGTAAATCCGCTGCCTGCAACCAAGTTACAATATAAAAAAATTGCTGTTATCTATCATTTTTGAACACCACCAAATGATAAAATTTCCTGAAGAGGACTGGGGCCAGTCCAGCGTGCTCAGGCATTTAGTGTATTTAATATAGAAGTTTAGTTTTAACTTAGCTCATCACCTTTCTTATCTTACTGAGGATTTATTATAGGACATTCATCTTCCTGCTGACCATCATTCATAACATGCTCTGCCCTGGAATAGACAAATGACTTGTAGAGAACATAAGCAAACCCTAATAGTAACCAAGGCTGTTACTGAATCTATGCTCTGTTATCAGGCAGTTACCAAAGTTATTTTGACTAGGGCTAAACAAACTGATTCAGTTTAAAGAAAGAACTGATCTGAACTTTTACCCAAAGCTCAAGCCCAACCCAAACCTTTGTTGAGGTTAAAAAAAATGTTTACTTAGGTCTTTGGTTTGTTGTTTAGGACAGGTGTATGTATTTTAATTCTCACACACCTTCTAGTTTAATCTGGGAGTGGAGAGCTGGCTTTATGAGATGTATTTGTTATTATTCCAACTGCGATGAAGAAAGAAAGTATCAGAATCTCACCAGAATTACATATCTGAGTCTGTTGGGTCTGCAGAAATGTCATAAGTTTAGAGAGTTGGTTGTTTATCTGCACCAACCCAATTAACTGTTTATTATTTATATGCTTTGAATTGGTCCTTATTCAACCACTGTTTTCCAGCAGTTGACATAGCTTCACTACTTAAATCCCCCAAAAAGCCATAATTTGCACTGGTCAGACTAAACTCAGGCAGGAATAAATATGCTCAAGTGAAAATTACATTTTCCTTGTCTACACTGGGGGTTTGCAGCTACCCTAGTGGCAGATCATCAGTGGCTGAATCTCAAGTACAGACAACGCTGTACAGCCATGCCAAAAGTGTGTTAGATGACACACACAAACATATGAGGTCACTGCTCCAAGAAACTCAGTCTCTGAAGTAAAGCTTATACTTATTAGAGTTCATGCATCAGTAACTCTGAGATACTCATGAGAACAGGTTTTACATCTGAAACCGCTCTGAGATTTAACTTCTGTTTTGTTGTATTGTCATCCACTAGTGGAGCAGGTGTCCCCAGCTCTATAATACTGGTCTGGCTTTTCTTTCATTAATCCTGTTGTAGTGGCTGTATGCATATGAATTTTGTTACTATTCTGGGAGGTTTTACTTTCTGGCAAATCTTATATTTTCTTAACTTCTTAAAGGAGACACCTCACATTCTAAGCACCCATGAAGGGCCCGCTGTTAGGGAAACAGCTGTGCACAGATCAATGCTACCTTTGGTAACACAATAATCACGACTCCTAGAACTATGGGCCAAATCCTCAAAAGTGCTGGAACTCTCCTTGAGTTTCCCACTTCCCAACATTTGGTCTTATTTTTGCTGATTTTGGCAAGCTAACTTGTTACTGCTCCAGGCTTATTGCTGGTTTTAACAGCTGCAATAAGCCACAATATGATGTGCATTAAATAAACTTAAACACCACAAATGTAATTGTTGGGCCAATGTTCAGTTAACAGAATCACTTCTATAAACCTAAAACCAAAAGAAACATAACCACAAATGAAGGGAGGAATCTATAGAAAACAATTGCTTTTAAACAAACATTCCCCTGGTAGGTTTGAAACACAAATATTCAGGCTCTAAAAACCTGAAAACAAAACTGACTGTAAGCAATACTGAAAATGACAATGGATTTTGCTCAAGCTGAGACCTGGACTACACACATTGTACTGGTATATCTTTTAGTTAGGGATGTGAGTTTTCATTGAAATAGTTATACAGGTACAATTATAGCAATACAATTGTGCATGCAGACAAGGAAAGAAAGGCAAACAACGAAACAAAGAGTGACTTGTTACAAGTAAATTTTTTTTAAACATCTTCTCTTTTTAGTAATAATCAAAGCAGTTATTAGAAAGAGAAGTGTATCTGGTTACAACATATGAGGCCAGATCCTCAACTAGTGTAAATTTGTATAGTTCCATTGATAGGATCTGACCAAGGATTTTAAGTTAACTGTGTCCAAAAAGGGATTTTTCAAAGCCGAACATGAAGCCCCTGTTTTCACTATAAGAAAAAAAGAAGTGTGTCTTCACTCGAGTGAGCTAACTCAATTTAAAATCCTAGGGAGAATAAGGCAGTTTGTAATTTTCACGTGAGTTGTCAGGTCAAGGTAAGAACGTGCCTTCCCTCCCTCACTTCTCTCTCTCTCTCTTCTCTTCCCCCTCCCCCTTAAGTGAAGACAAGGGCTAGGGCCCCTCTCCTACAATGTGATCTGTGCAGGTGTTATTAAGAATGTGGCGTGAACATGTCCATAGTCCTAGATGGAGCTCCACTGAAGTTAGTGTGGCTTTCTATGGGTGCAAGGGTTCACCCATCTAGGTATAATAGCAGCAGTGTACTTTGTCAAAGTTAAATGAAGAAACTGGTAATGGGAGGAAGGAATAGGCTGACATATATGAAGAGGAAACCAACCCTCTCTCCTGGCCTGTCTTCTTCCCCAATACTGATTGCCTAATACTCTTTCTTCCAATATTTCTTCCAATGTATGATCAGGTGTTTTGTTTATTAGTGATTCCTTAAGCGTACACAATGCTGTGGACAAAATTTCCTAAAGTCATGACTCTAAATGCCAGAAATTCTGCACAATGCCCTTCTTCCATAATTCTTGGTATTCTTGGAGGTTTGTTGTATTTAAAAATCAACCAATCAATCATCCCCGAATTAAGTTCATTTCCCTTTCAGACTGCTTGAAAAACATACTTGTGGATATTCCCCTCCTTTTTGTACCCCTGAAACTGCCTTCAAAAGTTCTAAATGTGATAACACACAGTTCTGCTGCTATCACAGCTGGACTCTGCAGTTGGAGACGGGGGACGAGGGCATCTTCCCGTATATGGGAGCAGTTGTGAGTGTTCCTACAGCAGAAACTTTTTGAGGAATAGGAGGCAGGGGGTTGGACTAGATGACCTCCTGAGCTCCCTTCCAACCCTGATATTCTATGATTTTATGATTCTAAGTAGAGTCCAAGAATGTATGGCACAGCATGCACAGGCTACTGTGCCATACATGCACAGGATATTGTGGCCATAGCACTATCTCAGCTTCCCATGGACCATGATTACAGAGGCAGCCTCTTCATTAGTGCCTCTTTGGCTCTGTGACCATTACATCCCCAGGTTATCACTAACCTCTCCACCTTGCACCATCCAACACTAATCATTAGAACTGGTAGAAAATTAGAATTTCCATTTTCTTTAAAAATTGATTTTGTGGAAACTGCATGTTCTGACAAAGAAGCATTGACCTAAAATTCCTGACCAGCTCTAGTGATAACTCTGCAGCAACCAAATCAATCATTAGATCCTCCCATTTTCTTTTTTTTTTATTCTGATGTACAGCATTAGAGAGTGGAAGCTCTGTAATAGCCTTCTGAGATGAGGCAACTCTCCCTCATGAATTACTACTTCATCAATTTATCTTTCATGCTGCACAATCACTCCATCAGAATTCAGTATTAGGTGGATGTTCAGGTAGGGTGAAATCTGCTCTATCCATAAGAAGATGCAGTAAAGGGGCAGTCCATGCACAGAGTGGGGAGGGGGTAGAGAGGTGAAGGGGCAAGTTCCAGGGATATTGGGGATCAGCATTAGCACAGACAGCACCTCTACTCCAGGCCACTCCTATTCACAGCCTTCCACACTGGCCTAAGTGAGGCTAGTGCAGTGGGAATGGGGTGCACAGGTCCCCAGAGTCTCATAACTTTCAGATCCTCTTTTTAGATGATAAATGGCAAAAACTTTCTTTTTACCTTTTCAGTTCATCTTCAAATGATCTCCTTAGGTTAGGGATCTGTCAAATGCATTTCTCTGTAAAGTGTCATGGACTTTGATGGCACAGTATAAATAAAATATATTGTGGCTAACCTTAGATTAATTAAAGAGCTTTTATTACAACAATGATGACTATGCAAAAACCTTCCTTGTTTCTCAAATTCAACAGGAAATTAGCTCTGTCAATCCTGATGACAGTTCTGATCCTGATCCCACAGGTTTTGTTAGATTTTTGAAACCAGGATGGTTGGCATAAAGGTTGGCAATTACGTAAAAGTAACCAGGCATAAGACATTTTTCATCTGAATCCAGGTGCTAGAATCTCCTTTTTGGTTATTAAATCACAGAAAACCTCAGAAGGCCAAGCCGGTCTTGGACAATTGACTACGGCCATGTCCACACTAACACTTATGTCAGCAAAACTTTTGTTGCTCAGAAGTATTAAAAAAGCCACGCTCCTGAGCAACATAAATTTGGCCAGCATAAGCGCTTGTGTGCACAGCATTAAATCAGCGGTAGACGCTCTCCCATCAGCATAACGCGGATACATGAGCGATCTTACAGCAGCACAGCTGTATTGGTACAGCTGTGCCGCTGTAAACTTGCTAGTGTGGACATGGGCTAAGGCTTCAGTTTACTGAAATAAAGACGTTTTAATTAATTCCATGTTCCTGTTAAACATTAGTGCTTATCTACATGGGAGAATTGAGCGGAGCGGCTATAGAGGAATAAGTCGTTCTGCAATAGAACCCCCTCAGGACATGCTTATTCTGGAATAAGTGCACATTTTTTCTGATTGCAAAGTGGAAGCAGAGTTAGGCCAGTGCTGAGTGCTAGCATGCTAAAAATAGCTGTGCGGCCATCACAGCACTAACAGCTGCTCGGGCTAGCCACCTGAGCACGGACCCAGAGGGCAGGGTGGGCTTGAGATTGGGAGCTAGCCTGAACCTCCACTGGGGCCTCAACATCCATACAGCTATTTTTAGAGCTCTAGCATTAGCCCCACTAACACAAATCTGTTTCCTCAGGCTGGAAAGCTCACTCCTAGCTGCAGAGTAGACACACCCGAAGGGTGAACTCAGAGTCAGTGCTCATTTTCCACTTGAGAGAGAGGAATCGGAATTCCCATGAAAGGTCTGGGAATACAGTCTGCAAACTACACTCAGCCTTAGAACCTGCCCCCCAAGGCACCCCCGTGGACAATCATCCCCCTTGATAGTTCTCTCCCACCTCCCTTTTCCCAGTGGAACCAAGCTCACCTATGTGATAGTTACCAATGGAGCTCCTGCTACACCTGACACTACCCAACCCTATCGAGAGACAAAAGGTGCAGGAACAGAAGAAGTTCATGCATTTTATGTAGCATGAATGATTTCCACTCTCGTCTCTAGTGTTATGTCTGCCAGGTCACCCACGGCAGCATTCCCAAACAGCAGCTGTCTGTATCCCCTTACCATTATCTATACAGTAGGGACTAGCCCCAACCATATGGTGAATATAAAGGTACTTGCTGGGAGCCTGCAGAAAAAGGGCACAAGGGTGGGAGAAGGGAACTCAAATTTGACCCTTTTGGTGGGAGGCTCAGCAGCTCACTGCCCCCTCGTCCCCACCCCGGCCCCAGGAGGAGCTCGATCTTCCCTGCCTCCACAGCCCCAGGGGGCCAGAAAAGTTCTGTTCACCTGAAGATTACTGGGGGAGGAGAGGGGACGTGCCTCTGCTTGCCCTCTCTGCGCATGCTCGGTGGGATCATCCCACATTAGCAGTGCTTCCTGCCATTCCTGCAGCTTGAGGCCTTTCAGGCCCTTCTTGCATAACTGCTCCACCCCACAGCAACAGAGGGGAGGAGCACAAGACCCAAGTTATCAGGATCTTCAATCTATTGTTCTGCAGCTATAGAAACCAATAGCAGGTTGCAGCAAAGCTGACAAGCTTTCCACAGCACGTAGTGGGGCTGTAATTAGGGATATAAAGCCTTACTTTTATCTGAACTGCTTGAAACTCCCATCCTTCTCTCTCTCTCTCATCTTGACACTGCTGATAAATCAATATAATTGCAATGCACAAATAATGCCCTTTTAGCTACTATGCACAAATGTCAGCTGTTTGTGAAAGTTAAAGATCTTAGCTATTTAAAAAGTCACCAAGATATATGTTGGTGTCATTAGGCACTAACAACTAAGCACAAAATCTTTTTTTATGGTTTTGTGGAATTTACAGGCACATTATTAACTACAATTGTCCAAGTGCAAAGAGGAAAAAAAGGGGGAGTGAAATGGCAGCAGAGAAGGAAGAAAGAAATAAGATGTAATTCACATTACGTCAAAGCTAATGGGAAAGATCAGAAAGATAAGAAACATAGATGATATGCATTACCATTATCATATAGTCCTACGGTTAACAACATGCTTTATGTAACAGACATTTGTGTTCTGAAGCATCAAAGCATGATCTTGCACTTCCTTAACATTATGGTTACTGGTGTTCCAAAGTAAATTAAAGTTATCACAATGAACAGGGGCAGCAGGTTTATATAATGTCTTGTGGTGCCCAGAATGGGTCCAAGTTCCCCCCCACACACACACACACCTGCCTAAGGCTCTGGGAGGGAGTTTGGGTGTGGGGTGCAGGTTCTGGGCTGGAGAAGGGGGTTGGGATGCAGGAGAGTGTGAGGGGTGCAGTCCTTACCTCGGGCAGCTCCTGAAAGCAGCTCCTAGGCGGGGGGCTGGAGGGGTCTCCACGCGCTGCTGCCCGCAGGCACAGAAACTGCCTTAGCCTTGTTGCAATGCCTGTGGTGGCGGTGGGGGCCCCAGACCCTTTTAAATTGCCCAGAGGCAGCAGGCGGGGCCAAGGGACGCTCCGGGGGAGGTGCGCAGGGGCGGCAGGCGGGATCAGGAGAGAGACCCGGTCCTGAACTTTGGTGGAGCTGGGCCCCCATGCTCTCATATTGGTGGAGCACGGGCACCACAAGCCCATAGAACTCGCCGCCCCTGACAATGGATGGGGCATAGATAACTCAGTGGGAAGCAGTTTAAGTAGAGATCAAAACAGCAGTAACTGAACTAAACTGCAAGAATATTATGAAGAGCTACAAGAATGATTCGAGATCTGTAAAACTTACCCTACAGTGAGAGACTTAACTTTTTCTTTGATGAACTAAATAGTATAGCAATGGCTGGACAGGGTGGACTGGTGCTCTCAGGTTGTACTGAGAACTGTTGGTGCTTGGCTAGCTGGTTTCACATACTGACGGTTAACTGATCATTTGTGCAGCCTGGAAGGAATTTTCCCTCCAGTCAGATTGGGTTATTTTTTCAGTCTTCCTTTGGAGTGTGAGGTGCGGCTTGCTTGCCAGGATTGCTTGGTAGGGGGGCCATCGCACTCACATGTTCCCAGAATACTGGATGTTAAGGTACTTCCAGGAATGGCAGGGCATGCCCCCACTGGCATGATTTCACACAGATCACACCTCACCGGGGGCAGGGGGGAAGAGGGGAAACCATTTTGAAGAGCATGCCGGCCTGTCCTTGCCAGCGTGACCTAACACACAGGGTGTGGGTGAAAGTGTGCCAGTGAGGGACAAAGGAGCATGCTCTTCAAAATAGCATCCCTCAGCCAATACCAGACAAAACCAAGCCGAATTTTGTCTCAGTATTGGCAGGGGACAACACCCCCAAAAGAGGACTGTCTGGTTCAAAACCAGTTGAGTGGCTTTCGTATCACTTGAGTATAGCACCTTGATGAATTCCCCACCATTGCAGGCACCAGGGCTTTGGCGCACTTCAGTCTCTCCTGTTCTCTGCCTGTGGCACAAAAAAGTCTAGTGTTCTGTGGAATGTAATACCTTGGTCTAATTTCAGTTGTTGGGTTGTCCAAGTGCAGGTTCTGGGAGGTATTGGTGGCCTGTGATGTACAGGCATTCGGACTAATGATCTGGTGATCCCTTCTGGCCTTAAAATTCTATAACTCTATGAAACTAGAATTTAAGTGACTTTATCACAGTCCACAAGTGCCTCCGTGGGAAAGAACTGTATGATAATAGCTGGCTCATCAATCTATCAAAAAAAGGCATAAAGAGATCCAATGGACGGAAGCTGAAGCTAGACAAATTCAGGCTCTATATTGCCTGTGTTCTGCAGGAGTTCAGACAACATCACAGGGGTCCCTTCTGAATGTAAAATCTATAAGTAAACTCTTTATAGGTCATATCATGTTTGCCTGCAGGTTTGTACAACACCTAAAACAATGGGGCTCTGATCCTAAGTGGAGTCTTTGACTGCTATAACATAACAAACACCAACTAGCTCACTGATACCAGCTCCCAAGCTGCTCTTCTCTCCATCTCTAAGCAAGCAGAAATACAAGCTAGAACATCAGCTGCAACAATGCATTGTCTCTTTCTTTGTTCCGACACACACCTAGCCTGTAGGAATAATTCACATGGATTCCACATTATTCCATGTGTACAAAGTGATACGCACCCTTAACCATTTCATTAACATACTGTGCAAAGCCCGATGAAATATGTAGTTCAAGAATAAAGACCAGATGTGCGCTAATTGTTTCATTTTTAAAAATTATGAGTCTGAAAAACTTCACTGCTGCATTTTGCCTCATTCTGTAGATCTAAAAGTCATATAAAACAATTGTCATACTCCATCAAACTTGTTTTAAAATGTACACATACAGTTCCCCTTTCCCCTCCCACACACACTATCTTGTCATGTCCTTTGTTAATATTTCCCATATCAGTCATTGCTGTAGCAGGATATTCGCAAGCAGCCCTGCCCCTCCCACTTGATTCATTCAGCAAAGCCAACATCACTGCTACTGATGTCATTGTGACATCACTTCATGAACTGAGCAGGAGAAAGCAGGGTGATTAGGAAATAGTTATTTGTGTAGTGATATCCTGAAACACAGCAGGGAGATGAAATAGCCATGCCATAGTAATCTGGTGGGCATTTGGTAGAATATTGTAATAGATTTCTCATCCAACCCCATCCCTAAGTGGGTGATGTTTGACAGGAGAGGAGTGGGAGAAATAGAAAGTAAAAGTAAACAAGCAGAGGGACAGCTCAGTGGTTGGAGCATTGGCCTGCTAAACCCAAGGTTGTGAGCTCAATCCTTGAGGGGGCCATTTAGGGAACTGGGGTAAAAATCTGTCTGGGGACTGGTCCTACTTTGAGCAGGGGGGTTGGACGAGATGACCTTCTGAGGCCCCTTTCAACCCTAATCTTCTATGAAGTGTTTGAGGGCAATGTACTGCCTATAAACAGCGTTAGAGGAGTAAACATTTCACAAGGTCTCTACCTGCCTTCAAAAGGGATTGCTGGGTTTAAACATTGCTAACTCTTGCAACACAGACACCTGTGTTTATGTGAGACTCTCAGATTTCACTTTTAAAAGTTTCTAGCCATCAGGGTTGCAAGCAAAGCTGGAACAGGTGAACTCTAAAGCCAAGGCACAAAGAGTAGAAGGCAAAAGGAACCCCAAAAGTGGCATTTAAAAAAAAACAAAACCATCTCATGGTTTTCTGAGGCTTGGCTCATCAGTTTTGAACTATTAGGATTAGTACTACTGATGGAGACAATGAGATCTCACCTTCTTTTAGATACCGCTAATACTGCAATGCATATGTTTGTTAGAGCATAGCAGCAGCTTTAACTGATTTAAAACTTTATTATTAATTATTATTGTTCAGATTTGCTTCTGGACATTTAAGCTCAGATTTCATCCACGGCTTCTTAAAATAGCAATTGTGTACCCACTTTGTACATGCAAATACCATTTATGGCTGCAATTTCAGAGACTGAGGAGACATTTGAAATATGTACTGTGTGTTGAAGGCTAATATAGTTTAAACTGGCCACAATACTAAAACTGCCAAAATAAAAGTTCACCATGGAAAGGCTGATAGGCTCTTTAGTGAAGCACTGTTATCTTTTCATTATCTCTAGACTGATTCTTGCCTGCATATTTATACCTGCCTCCGGAAATTTCCACCATATGCATCTGACGAAGTGGGTGTTCACCCACGAAAGCTCATGTTCCAATACTTCTGTTAGTCTGTAAGGTGCCACAGGACTCTTTGTCGCTGTTATCTTTTTGTCCTAGTCCTGCAGAGAAGCAGATTTTAGAGCCCTAGGTTAACATATGCAGACCCAGAAATAAGGATTGCAACTTTGCTGGCACACTCCCAGGAAATCTCTATCAAACTCCAGTAGATGAGCATCTCAGTTAAAATAACCACAAGCCTTTCCTTGACAATACTCTGGAACAGCCCTGACTCAGCTGTTGGTGGCCAGCTGTTGGTATGGGGCCAGCACTGGTGCAGCAAAGCGTAGACAAGGATATGCCATAGTTACAGACACCTTTGAAAGTAAAACAAATGGGCTAGGATACAATATTTGTAAGGTAAATGTAAATCCAGAAGTGCACTCATCAGGTCAAAGAGGCAGTTTCAAAACTGCCAAATTGCTGCAGCATCACAGACAGTATTGAACTCCTATGCTTCCACTACTGGTCAAGCAACCCATGTAATACTTTTTATCTGATTCATTGCCATCCCTGATGAGTTCTGGCCTTTTTCTTAAAGGCTCCAACTACAGGAGTTATGGTATTATATGAAAAATTTGGCTCTGATTTTTTAATAAAGTAAGTCTCTAGTTCTCATGGTTTTAGGGAAAAGCTTAGAAATACGAATGCCGAAGGTTCATAAACAGAAAGTAAATAAAAAGAACCTCCAATTTATTATTTTTTAGATTTCATAATTTTAAAGCAATCTCATGATTTTTGGAGGGTTGACTCATATTTTGAACGTTTGACCTTGTCAATATGGCAATAGCCATATCATATAGTCCATATCAAATGGAGACTCCAGTGCAACGAATGGAAATAGCAGGGAAATTGAGGATTTTAGCAAGAAGAATCAGCAGTAACTTGACTCATGTGCCTAAACAATTGCAGGATCAGACTGCAATATGACAACTACATCAAATAGGCCCTGACCCAAAACCCACAGAAGTCAATAGGAGTCTGTCTACTGACTTCAGCTGGCTTTTTCCTTCCAGGCTCAAACTATTACCACTGGAATCATTCACCTATTGTACCATAGTTTGCAGTTTAGTAAACAAGTTATAAATAGATTGCAGCAGTTAAATTTGTAATTCAAATGAGGTGGAGAAGTCTAAATGATATTCCTTTTAATAAATAATCCAGCCAAGATGATAATTGTCACTCTCCTGTACTTCTAAACAGAAAAGTACTCTCAGTAGCTTAATATATGTAGTTAGTTAACTGTTTTAGGCAAGGATTCAAGTGTATGTCAGTCAGGTTTTTGGTGCATGGACGGTAAAGAGGTTTCCAACTGTTATGCTATCAAATAATTAAGGGCAAGAATATTCCAACACCCTTACTCATATTGGATAGTACATTAAATCCTCGCTTAACGTTGTAGTTATGTTCCTGAAAAATGCTACTTTAAGCAAAATGATGTTAAGCGAATCCAATTTCCCTATAAGAATTAATGTAAATGAGGGGGGGTTAGGTTCCAGGAAAAAAAAATTCACCAGACAAAAGAGAGAAAGAGAGAGACGTGTATTGCCCCTTTAAGTGTGCTGACCACACTCTAAGTACATTGCCTTTTTAAGTAGATTAGCAAATTGAGACAGCAGCTGCTGCCAGCAAGCTCTCTCTTTCTTGAGCCCTGTCCTGTCCCCTCTAACCCCACTCTGTGGAGCAGGAGGCAGGACTGGGGGGGGAGGGGACACCCTGACATTAGCACCCCTCTTCCCCCACCCCTTGCATAGCAAGCAGGAGGCTTCCAAGAGCAGCTCCAAGGCCGAGGGCAGGAGCAGCACATGGCAGTGGAGGGAGGGACAGCTGAGCTGCCCAGCAATTGATAGCCTGCTGGGCAGCTGCCACACAGGGAACTTAGGGGTCCAGAGAGCTGTTGGGAGGCTGCCAGTCCACCCTGGTTCCAAGCCCTCACCACTAGCTCCAACAGGCTGCTCTTTCTGCAAGCAGTGGACAAAGCAGGCGGCTGCCAACCAACGTTACAAGGGAGCATTGTACAACATTAAACAATCATGTTCCCTAACTGATTAGCAACGAAACAACAAAACAATGTTAATCAGGACAACTTTAAGTGAGGAGTTACCTTATTCCACAAATAGTCCCACTGAAGTTAAGATCACTCGTAATGTAAAGCACTACTCAGCATGAGTAAGGATTTCTGTCTGGACCTATGGGAGCTACAGTGGCACAATATGGCCCTAAGTTTTTCTCTTGTCACAAAGAGCTGGATTCTGATACTTTCACACTTCTTTGGTAGTAAAGTGGGCCCCGTTGACTCCACGAAGGTTATTTGTAGAGTGAAGTACCACTTATCTTTGGTAGCACCTTATTCCATTACTCCATTGACATTTTTGGGATTAGCTACTACTCAGCATAAGGGGCATCTGACCCCAAGTAAAGGTGACAACACTGTCATGCTCCAAAATAGTTTATGAAGTCTAAAGCCCAGATCCTGCACTTAGTTCCATATAGATACAGGGGCTATCTACACAGATACATTTGAGAGACCATGGCCCTAAATTATTGGGTTACTAGTACACTTTTGCAAATCAAAGCCCAGATATACTGCAGAACTCTAATACACTGTTGCAAAATGTTTTACTTCTGTTCTTCAGTTGAAGTAAAAGTTGAAGATGTGTAATGTAAATACAAGCAGAAAAAACCCAACACAACCTAAAAATCTCTGCAATTGAACCTAAAGAACACAGGGGGTTGTTTTGTTTGTCTGTTTTTAAGCTTTGCAGTTTAAATCTGACTGTGTCCCTTTAAAACGCAGGAGGTGAGAAATGTTTTTCTACAGCCACACGTTTTAAGCAATTGGATAGCCAGAAGCAAAACGAAAAATCCCCACCACTTAACATGAGGCACTTGAAGGCAAGGTTATTTATAAGCAAAACCTATGAGGAGAGCTATTAACATCATTTTAAACAATAAGTTTTAAACTGTTGTCATATTTTCCTTAAACATTTTGAGGACTCAAGTACTCTTTTAGAATAAATGCTAATATGATTTATGTGCTACAAACACAGTCTAAAAAAGTGCTGTAAAGTAACTGCCTTTATAGTTACTTTTCATTGTCTTTGTTTCTTGACGCAGAGAGACTAAATTAACATCTTTCTTACAAAGAAGGAGAGATCCTGTTATAAGCAAACCCCTGTACCTGCATGGAGCAGTGCTTTAAGAGCTCCAGGTTGCAATGGTAGAGAAAATTGCTAAGCAGCAAGTCAGATTGCTGAGGGGTGCACATATATAGAATCTCCTGTGGGAAAACCCCTTCTGATTGGCTGCTTTTCCCCACTTACCAATCTTTTGGGAAAGAGAAGCCAATCAGAGATGATGCAGGAAAAGGCAGAGCTCTCTCCCTCTCCTCACAGGAGCTGACACTGTTCTCACAGGAAAGGAGGAAGGAGCAGAAGAAGCCCAGTATCTCAAAGTGACTCCACTCCTTCCACCTCTGAGCAATACTCCTCCCCCTCCCCTTAACACCCAGCTTGGAATACATAAAGGGGGCCCAGCTACAGCCACCCCTCTGGCCTGGGAATGGAGGTGAAGGAACCCAGGAGCTACATGAGGAGCAGAGGTGATGTGGTAGGGGGTGGGGTACAGAATTGATTTGGGGTTGGGAGCAGAATTAATTGCTAGGTAGAAGAAAAGCAGATGTAAGGGTGATAGTCAGATCCCCCCACTTTTTCACACCACTTGAAGCACTGCAGAGGGGCTGCTTCCATTACTTTGGTTCTGAGGCTACAGCCACAGCTACAGTATGTCTCTGGTGGTGCTCCATGCCTGGAAGGTGGATTCTATCCCCTTTTTCTGTGCAAAGCATGTTTAACTTTGGCTTAGCACAATATTCAGTATGTGGCCCAAATGAAGAGGTCAGAGATTGCAGTACTGCTGGTTGTGACTTCTTTCATACTGGAAAACTCTTATTGAATGTATTGGGTTAGATTTGCCTGAGCACCTATTTCTGACTGATCCTCAGAGAATCAGGTGTACCACTAATAGACTGAGGCCACATCTAGACTAGGAAAATAGGTCACACTTGAAAGTGTATTAAAACTTGTTTAAACACTAGCTGTCATAACATTTTTCCCAGATCTGGACCTTAGCGTCCAAAATATGGGTGTTAGCATGAAAACCTCCAAGCTTAGTTACCAGCTTGGACCTGGTAAAGCTGCCACCACTCAAAAAATTAGTGTTTTGGGGCACTCTGGTCCCCCAAAAACCTTCCCTGGGGACCCCAAGACCCAAATTCCTTGAGTCTCACAAAGGGGAATAAACCATTTCCCTTCCCCCTCCTCCTTCCAGGTGTTCCCTGCCTGGGTTCCTGGAGAGATATACAGAAGCAAGCTCCGTGACTCTAAACAGAGGGACTCCATCCTCTCTATTTCCAGTCCTGGAAACACAAGTACTGAGAGCCAATCTCTCCCCCAACCCCCCTTCTTCCAGAGGGAATGCAAAGTCAGGCTAGTAAATCTAACACACACAGAGATTTTCTTTTCTCCCTGACTTCTTCCTCCCACCAATTCCCTGGTGAGCACAGACTCAGTTCCCTGGAGTTCCCCACTAAAGAAAAAACTCCAACAGGTCTTAAAAAGAAAGCTTTATATAAAAAGAAAGAAAAATACATAAAAATGGTCTCTCTGTTTTAAGGTGACAAATACAGGGTCAATTGCTTAAAAGAAATATGAATAAACAGCCTTATTCAAAAGAACACAATTCCAAACACTCCAGCAACTACACACATGTAAATACAAAAGAAAAAAAACAATAACCCCTATTGTTTTATGATCTTGGTACTCACAACATGAAAACAGATTAGAAAGCAGGAGACAGAAAAATCCTTCCCATAGCCGAGGGACAGACACAAGACCAAGGACAAAGAACTCACACCCAAAACTTCCCTCCACCCAGATTTGAAAAAGTCTTGTTTCCTGTTTGGTCCTCTGGTCAGGTGTTTCAGGTTACTCCTTTCCAAGTGAAAGAGACATTAACCCTTAGCTATCTGTTTATGACACTAGCATAGATGGCATTTTTACCCTTTAAAATCTGTTAGTTGGTCATGGTTGACCCTGTGCTTTTTGTCAAGCCTGAGAATACTTGTAGAGGTAAGAAAAACTGGAGAGAAAGTTTTAGAAATTAGATACTATATTATTCTTCAAAAGCTCAGCTCCTTTTAGTCAAGGATAGACAGTATTTTAGACAAGGATAGTCAAGCCATACTCACTCCTAGGTGAGTATGGCTTGACTATCCTTGTCCACCCATTAACCCAGTCCCATCTTGGACTCTCCTTTTTTAAAGTGGAGTTCAAAAATAATTTAGTTAGATACTTAAAAGAAGATGGAAAAAAGGAAACACTGATTGGCATATTAATCATTTTAATAATTTGTAGTAAAGATAGGCCCCAAGCCGAATCCAAATCACCACAGAATTCTTGGTAAACTCTAGATCTGTAATGTGTTGGGGAAGAGGGAGGAAGGGGAACAGATGTGGGGGCAGAATTCTTAATGTGGCACAATGTCTAAATTGTATTTAGGATGCACTGTTGGTTTTTGGAACAGGATGATACTGGGTGTTCTCAGAACTGCAAAACTATTTATTTCATTACATCATTATTCTGTAAGCAGAACTTCAAGGATATTTGTCTCTTTGTATTACTTTATGTTACTGTAAAAATGTAAAATTCTCACTTGTATATAAATTCTGATGTGTGGCAGAGGATATGGCGGGAGGGTGAAGGGTTGCCAACTTTCTAATTGCACAAAACAGAACATCCTAGTCCTGCCCCTTCCCTGAGGCCCTGCCTCCTTTCCTTTGCTGAGGCCCCGCCCTCGCTCACTACATTTCCCTTCCCTCGGTGGCTCGCTGTCCCCCACCTTCACTCACTTTCACTGGCCTAGGCAGAGGGTTGAAATACAGGAGGGGGTGAGGGCTCTAACTGGGGGTGCGGGCTCTGGGATGGGGCCAGAAATGAGGGGTTCAGGGTATGGGAGGGAGATCTGGGCTGGGGCAGAGACTTGGGGTGCAAGAGGGGTTGAGGGCTCTGGCTGGGGGTGCGGGCTCTGGGGTGAGGCTGGGGATTAGGGGTTTGGAGTGCAGGAGGGGGCTCCAGACTGGGACCGAGAGATTCAGAATGTGTGGGAGGGGGTACAGGCTCTGGGCTGGGGGGTGTGGGCTCTGGGGTGGGGCCAGGATGAGAGGTTTGGGGTGCAGGAAGGGACTCCATGTTTGGGGGGGGTCAGGCCTGGGGGTTGAGAATCAGGGTTGGGGCCCAGGCTTACCTTGGGTGGCTTCTGTTCAGCAGCGCAGCAGGGGCGCTAAGGCTGTGCCCCAGAAGCAGACAGCTGCAGGTCTGATTCCTAGGTGGGGTCCAGGAAGCTCCACCGCTGTTCTTGCCTGCAGGCATCACCCCCTACCTCCCATTGGCCAGTTCTCATCCAATGGGAGTGTGAAGCCAATGCTTAGGGCAGGGGCAGTGTGTGAGGCGCCATAGCCTCCCTGCCTAGGAGCCGGACCAGCTGGTTGCTTCTGAGGTGCAGCACGATGCCAGAACAGGTAAGGACTAGCCTGCCTGAGCCCAGCAGCACTGCTGACCGGACTTTTAACGGCTCGGTTGGCAGTGCTGACTGGAGCCTTCCAGGGTCCCTTTTTGAACAGGTGTTCCAGTCAAAAACCAGACATCTGGTCACCCTAGGAGGGTGTATGTATACACATAAATGTAAATTATATGTAAGGCTTGTAGCACTAACTGTTAAGATTTCTCGAAACTTCACATTATAAACCTCTTTTCATTTTCTTATAACTTTGCCAAACTAACATTTTGGGCTGAAATTTTCCCTGCAAAAAGTTGATTCCACCTCTCACCCCCTGCAGCCAAAAGAAAAATGAGGCTAGAGGAAAATAGACTGCTTTGCCCAGGTTAAAACCCAAGATTCCTGAGTTTCACCATCCTTCTGCCATCAGCAAATATCTGTGATACTGGCAGAGTGTCCCATCTCCCTCTACTGCTGGTCTACACAGAGAATGACAACTTGCTACTGCTATCACTTAGTCCATTAATTCAAGAGCCAGAGATCTGGGCAGTGCAGCTAAACGTTCCAACCCTGCCAATGACCCATGTGGATGGCAATATGATGTCACATGAGCCACTTTCGGGGGGGGGAAAGGTAATGGCTTTTTAAAAAATCCTAGGAAATTACACACAAAGAACTATGTTAAAACAGCATTGTGACAGTTGCAAAGTCAGGCTCTCAAAAGATAGAAAATTAAGAATTTTCTAGAATTAAGGTTGCCTGTGCAATGTTAATTCAGCACTCTTGTGCAGATGCATTATGCTACAGTCTTTAATTACATCTCCACAATTTTTTCCCCACAAGATTCTTGCCTCATTCAGGTTCATCCTGAGCACTGGATGAGGCAAGGTTCCTGTTGGGGGAGGGGAAACACATGTGGTCATGTAATTAAAGACTATAATACTGTATAATGCATACACGCAAGGGTTTCAGAAGCGGTGTTCATGCTGCCATTTCCTAACTTCTGAGTGCTTGACTTTGTAATCTTAATTTTGTTTTAATGTAGTTTGTGGGTATGTATACACACACACACACACACACAAATATATGTGCACACACAATGTCCCATGTAGCACTCCACAGTTAAATTATGTAGCTGAGGTCCCTGAACGATGCAGCACTGACTGCAAACCCTCTCCTTCTTACACCTTACTTTCCTCCCACGCCCACTACAGAACAATCAGTATCATGTCTCTTGTTATTTACTTCAATATAAATTTCAGTTCATTCTGCAGTGCCCATTAATAGATAAGTCTTCAGCTGGAGCTGGCTAGCGTAGCATTATTCAAAGTCAGAAGTTACTTTAGCTATGACCTGTGAGTTTAGTTTATAATATTGTATTCCAGAAATACCATACTCCCTTTTTTTCTTGGTACACAAACAGAAGTGTGGTCAAATATTTTGTGTCTGGCTCTGAGATACCCTGTTACTCTTAAGCATGCTATTCTGAATGCATTTGTACACAATACAGTCGTGTTTGGATGCTAGAGAGACAAGGTGGGTGAGGTCATATTTTATTGACCCAACTTCTGTTGGTGAGAGAGAAACTGTTGAGCATACACAGAGCTCTTCTTCAAGTCTTGACTTTGTAACCTTTGGCTACTGGCACTTTTGTACTGATATGACACTGAAGTCAATAGGATTTTTGCCTTAAACTTCAGTGGGCCTAGGATTGGGCCCCAAATAACAATTAGGATTTTATTGCCTCTTTTTGTGGAGACTGTACTTTCTGCAAATAACCATTCTCTTGCTGATATTATTGACTACACACAATAGCCCCCATTGGGACTGCCACGGCTTCCTACATATTTTGGTTTACAAATGTTTGGAAGAAGCAGGGAAGAAGTTTGGAAAGATTCTAAGCTCCTGTTTTTGGACTCAGCCATAACTATTAGCTATAGGCTGCTCAGACATAGGTGCTTGACATCATACAGAGCCATCAAAGCAATGCTTATGAATGACTATACATTGGACTGCTCTTGCTCACACTTGTTTTTCCACTCAGATTCATTATGGAAAAGGGAAGTCAGAGCTCAGTGGCTGTATTTGGATTCCTATGCAGATTGCTATTCTCAAATGGGTATTTGTCACGCACTGAATAAATTTTCTTTTGAGAACATAAATGCCTGTAGCTTTGGAGACAGTTTTCATTATCGAGCTGTATTGTTACCCAAGATGTTGGTTCCCAGATCAGTTACCTCTTGCAAGATTAATCCAATAGTGAACCAGTTGCAGCCAATAACATCTTGTCCCAAACTATGGCCTGTTTGGCTCCTGAGCAACCATCCACACACTTTTAATGTGTTTTGTAAATATTTTACTGGCGTCTGCAGTTGTTCTGGGCACACACATATTTTCTAATAGTCTCCACCTTCTTCAGGTCACTGCCAGTTTTTCAGCCTAGATTACATGTCTCCACAGTATTGGGTACAATTGTGGCATACCAAAGGCAGGCATATCAGATAATGTGAAGATTCTTCCTGACCTAAGGTCATATCAGACAGAGACAGCCTTGCTCAAAGCTACAAATGATTTATTATCAACTAGAGCTTCTGATCTGATAACATTATTTGTGCTGGGAGATCTTTCCTGTGTTATAATTAGTTTGAGCCAGTTTGTTAAAATGGGAACACAGTGTTCTGCTCCTGTTTATGTTTTCTGCTACACTCCCCTCAAGCACTGATGTTATGATCTTTCCCTTTTAGGCCAATGCTGCACAGAATTTTGGTTATTCACACCTGCTTCTTCAGCCTCAGTGATTTCTGTACTGGACTGAAGTCTTTTGAGAGGCACAACTGTACATGTATCAACATTTAATACAGATTTCTGAAAAGACAGACATTCCTCACTGATTCTCATCTTGCTGTAAGTCCCTGATCCTGCAGAAAGCGGCAACATGTTTGTAACTTCAAACCTGTGAGTAGTCCTATTGACTTCAGTGGCACTACTCAGATGCTTTGCTGGACTGTGGCTTTAAGTATCTCCTTTTGGGGAGGTTATGGCATGATAGGCATGAAAGGGTTAATTTGGAAAAAGCAAATGAGAACAGTGACCTGAACCATCCACCCAAGATCCATGCATGGAGAGCGCTCACTGCAAATGGACCTATGAATTTCCACAGGGAAAGAGGATCTACCAGCACACTCCATAGCATTGACCCTTTCACTGGCCCTGTGCAGATACCCCTTCACTGGAACTCCTTAGGGGCTGAGACCACTCAAACGCAGAAAAGGTGGAGCAGGGAAGGTTCAATCTTTGCAGTGATGTCTCCTGCTCGGAGCCTAAATTTTTGGACCAGAGGCATTGCAGCAGAGTTCTATTACTTCTGTGATGGAGGGCTCTACTTACCACAGGATGGATGGTGCCTCCCCGTTCTGGGGATTAGCTGTGCATGGCCGATGCCCCTTCCTGCAGTTGTCTTCCATGATCTCTTTCTCCCTCTGCTGCCCCTCTCTCAGTCCAGGAACTTCAGCCTGTGCTCCATGACTCAGCCCTTTGGCCAAGTCACTGTGTGGTTTCGCCTTCCAGGGATGTATATCAAAGTCCCTGCTTACCAGCAGTCTCAGGCAGTCCTCACATTCATTGCCTCAGGTGCTATCCTTCAGTGGCTGGTAGGGGAACCCAGGCCTGCCCTCTAGTCTGGCTTCCAGCTCAGGGACCCACCAAACAGCATCCAATATGTGGTTCCCTCGTGATCCTTGCTGCCTTCCCCCGAACCTCTTCTTTACCCTCCCCACTCCTGTGGATTCGCCAGTCTCTCAACTCCTTCCTCCCAGGGTGTAACTGTGGGCAGGGGCGCCGGAGCCTTCCCCGCCCCTCTCCTTCCTCACCCTTTGGAGGCTCCACCCTTGGCCAAGCTGGAAGTCATATCGGGGCCTGGGAGCCCACCCCCGCCTGGAGTGGGCGGGGGCCAAAAGCAGCCCTCTTCCTGTGCCCAAATTTCTCCCTAGGCCCCCCACCCAGGGTAGGTACAGGGACCCAGGCGCTCCACAGCTGCCCACATGGCTATCCCCAACCCAGCTCCATCTAGGGGGATGGGGGGACCTCATAACTGCAGGCTGGCCATGATAAGAGCCACACTGGCAGCTGTGGGGAGCTGCTGAAGACCCTCCTCCCACCACGGGTGGGGGTTCCCACTGATAGCAGCCTCTGGCCTGTGTCCCCACCCCTGAGGCACGCCCTTGGCCAGAGCTTGATCAGGGAGATCTCCACAGGCAGCTGTGGGGAGCTAGCAGGGAGTCATGGACCTTCCACTAGGCCAGGATCCTGGGGGGCAGGGACATGGGACGGGCTGCTCTCAGACTTTCACACAGCAGGCAGGTGTAGGGTCTGCACGAACGGCTCCCACAGCTGCCTGAGCTCCACGCTGGGTGGGGAAGAGGAGGGAGCAGAGAAGGAGGTCCACCCTGATGAAAAGTAGACAGGCCAGGCACATCCACTTTTAAAATGTGGGAAGGCCTTTGCACTCCAAGTTCCAGCACTACTGACTATAGGCTACTTGTGTCTAGAGCCCTCAAACATACCCCCTCTTCTCCTGAGGAGTAACTGCAAACCACCTCCTTGCACACCTCTCTGCTTTCAGTTTCCTGTCCTTATATAAGCCCGACCTATTCACACACAGTTGAGCTTCCCCTAATTAGGGCTTTCCTCTCAGGCTTAATTCTCCCAGATTACAGCCAAATGGGCTGATTCTTGGACCCACTTGGTTCAGTTCCGCTCTTGCAAGGCCAACAAGGGGAGTACACCCCACCACAACCTCCATCTGGGTCTCCCTCTTGGATCTGTGGGAAATGGGCATCCTTTCCCAACATATCAATTCTTTTCATGGGCCAAGAGGATTAGACTTGAGTTCATTCTCCTTTATCTGTGTTGACTCTGAAGGGCTAAGAGTTTTAAAAGACCTCAAAAACTTCTGTTGACTATAGTGATTGTAGCAACCTGTACTCAGTACGTTAAACAGTGACAAAGCTGAGACTCAGTTTATACATAGAGGAAGCTGATCTGTTTGGTAAGAAGGTGTTATTTTCACATCATCTCTTTTCAGAGTAGAGCCACATTCAAAAGCTGCAAAAGCTGTAACCCTTCTTTCACATGCTCTGAACTTTCCAAGCCATTCACATTTTGGCTGAAAGTTTTGGCTGAAAGCTTGGTCTCTGGTAGAAGGTTGATTTATTTTTGAAATTTGAACAAAATTCCCTTCTGTTCATATGTCTGAGATAAGCGAGAGAGAAAGCAGTTCATTTACCCATTTGTCTTATGGTTTTCTATATTGGGTCTATTGCCATAATATATGTATGCCCCATCCACCTCTAGCAAATCTGAACAATTCCCCATTATAACAAGAATTCTAAATCACCTTTAAACAGCACTACCCAATAATCATTTCAATTGGAAATTTTGCATAGAATTAGTCCTCCTAAAGCAGTAGTGCACTTGGTGAACAATCACTTCTGAGTGTGCATCTATGTGTCAAGTTTTTTTTAAATTTTTTTTAGCAGAGGTAAAAGTAGTCCTTCCCCATTTTTCTGATGTCTCTGCCCAATCTGACATTGGGAATAGAGCTGCTTCTTGGACAATTTACATGAGTGAGATTGTTAATGTCTCAATGATACACCCACACCAAAGTTCACGAAAAAAAAAGTCTCTTAATATTGGAGAGAGCAGAAAATCGTGGATGGGTAGAGGGCGGGAATAATTGCAGATCCTATAATTTTGGGTTCGTTCCACAATTCTGGCTGCATTCATTCTGAAATATAGTCCCCATGTTATAAACTTTCATTAAAATAATTTATTTTGGCCAAATTCTTCCCATTGCAGTCAATTAGCAGAAGACAACCCAAACAGGTATGAACAGATGTAGTGCTGATGCTGCTGTCATGTCAAGCTAGCTGTGCAAAAAATTATCTCCCAGCCACTCAGCAGTATAACCAGAAGTGAGAACTAACTTCTCCCCCTCACCTCAGTGAAAATGCACCATGAGTATGGGAGAAAAGAGAGAGAGATCAGAACACTTGCCTTCAAGTGGCACTCTCCCCAGCTACCAACGAGAGAGTTTCTTTCCCTATTTTTCTGAGCTCCATATCTAGACCTAAGAGCTTAGCAGCACAGGGACAGTCTTTTTGTTTTGTGTTTGTACAGCACCTAGCACAATGGGATCCTGATCCATGACTATGGCTTGTAGGCACTATAGTAATATAAATAATTAATACAATAATAAAATATACAATAATGATAATAATAATACATTTCTACAGGCCCTGGCAAAATTGTAATGCAAACAGATAAAGTGTTAACACACAAAAGGAAATATTTTAGATTGTAAACGCAAGAAGTGATTAACAAAACATAATACAAGGCCCATGGAATGCACTAAGACTGTCTTCACTGCCAAAATAAGATCTGCTTATTAAAGTCAGATAGCTAACTTGAATTAGCTATCTCACTGTAGAATCCTACTGGAGACAAGGCACAGGTAGTTTTTATCTCCTTGTAAGCTAGCTGAGGTAAACCGCAGGTGGTGGATATAGTTATAGTGTTGACTTCAAACTAGCTGGAAGTAGAAACTACCTGTACTTTGTCTACATTAGGATTCTACAGAAAGACACCTACATCAAGTTAGCTATCTTGCTGTAATAAATATACCTTCTTTTGACAGTGAAGATATAGCCTAATGTGAATAATAATTGTAAATTGTCTAACACTTTACTAGATGCCCAAAAAGCCATAATCCTAGAATTGAGAAAGAAGGCCATATTGGTTAAAAAAAAATGCTTTAGAGACAAAGTAAAGGCAGCTATAAAATGTATATATAATGAATGGAAGAAAGGAGAAATCAATAGTAATGAACAGAAGTCAGAAGTGAGGAATTGAAGAAAATTGATACGGGAAGCAAAGGGACACAAGGAGAAAAGACAGTTTACCTTTTCCGTAACTGGTGTTCTTTGAGAGGTGTTGCTCATGTCTATTCCACAATAGGTATGCGTGCTCACCACGTGCACCAGTGTCAGAAGTTTTTCCTCTAACAGTACCCTGGAGTGGCGCCTCCACGGCATGGTATAAGGGGCACTGCGTGCTCCCCCCACCCTCAGTTCCTTCTTGCCAGACAACTCGAACAGAGGGGAAGGAGGATGGGATGTGAAATAGACATGAGCAACACATCTCATGCAAAGTGAATGTGTGAACTGAAGACCACGTGGCAGCCCTGCAAATGTCCTGAATGGGGACATGGGCTAAAAAGGCAGACGATGAGGCTTGCTTCCTTGTCGAGCGTGTCCTCACAATTGACAGTGGAGGGATTTCTGACAAGTCATAACAGATACAGATGCACAAGGTGATCCTGTTGAAGAGCCACTGAGTGGATATCAGCCGACCCCTCATGCGTTCAGCTGAGGCGATGAACAGCTGTGAAGACTTCCTGAATAGTTTAGTCCAGTTCAGGTAAAAGGCCAAAGCCCGCCTCACATCCAGTGTGTGGAGGCGGCACTCTTCGCTGGATGCATAGGGCTTGGGGCAGAGGATCAGCAGGAAAATGTCCTGACCCATGTGGTAGGCGGAGACCACCTTTGGGAGGAATAAAAGATGTGGGTGGAGCTGGACCTTATCCTTATGAAACACCGTGTACAGGGGCTCGGAGGTCAGGGCCCTGAGTTCCGAGACTCGCCTAGCCGACATGATCACTACCAGGAAGGCTACCTTCCATAAGAGGTGCGACCAGGAGCACGTAGCTGCGGCTCAAATGGGGGACCCATCAGCCAGACCAGCACCAAGTTCAGGTCCCACTGCAGGACTGGGGGCCTAATGTATGGGAAGAGATGATCCAATCCCCTAAGGAACTGGCCAGCCATGGCATGGGAGAATACCATGTTCCCCTGCACTGGTGAGTGGAAGGCCGATATGGCCTCCAAGTGCACCTTGAGGGATGAGAGTGCCATGCCCTGGGCTCTAAGGTGAAGGAGGTAGTCCAAAATGAGCTGGATCGGGGCAGCCACAGGGGAAATGCCTCACTCAGGCACCCATCGGGAAAACCGAGACCATTTTTCTAAGTAGGCTCAGCACGTGGAGGGTCGCCTGCTTTCCTAGAGGACGCGCTGAACCCCTTCTGAGCACATCCTTTCCTCCTGGCCTAATCATTGAGAAGCCACACCGTGAGGTGGAGTGCTGCTAGGTTGAGGTGGAGGAGACGACCCTGGTCCTGGGAGAGCAGGTCCTGGTGGGATGGTAATGGCCATGGCAGGGCAACCACCAGGCTCGGGAGAGTCATGTACCAGTGCTGGCTGGGCCATGCCGGGGCAATCAGGAGGACCTGGGCCCTGTCCGTCTTTATCTTTTCCAGGACCTTGCCAACCAGTGGGAACCGGAGAAAGGTATAGAGAAACTGGCCTGACCAGGATAGGAGGAAGGCATCGGAGATAGCATCTCCCCCCAGCCCTGGAGCAGAACTGTGGACAGCGATGGTTCTGTTGAGTCACGAACAGATCCACCTGGGGAGTTCCCCACTCTTGGAAAAGTCTGTGCACCATCTCTGGGTGAAGGGACTACTCATGCTGAGAGGAGTCCCTACTCAAGTGATCTGCCTGCAACTTCTAGGTGCCCGGTAGATGGTAGGCCTGTAGGCAAATGTTGTGGGCTATACAGAAGTCCCACAGCTTGAGGGCATCACAGCAGAGGGCAGAGGATAGGGCCCTACCTTGCCTGTTGATGTAAAACATTGAGGCTGTGTTGTCCATGAGAACCCTGACCATCCTGCCCTCCAGGTGCGAGCGGAAGGCCACACACGCCAGCCGGACCACCCAGAGCTCCTTGACGTTTATGTGGAGGGCCAGGTCCAGTGCAGACCACAGATCTTGTTGTCTGAACATCTCCCACATGGGCTCCCCACCCCAGGTTCGATGCATCAGACACCAGTTCCATCGACAGGGGCCTGCCTCTGAACAGGACCCTGCGGAGCATCTTTCCCTGGGAGAACCACTATCGTAGGGAGGCGATCACCAGTTTGGGCACAGTGAGGACCTTGTTCATCCTGTCTCTGGCCTGGGAGAACACTGAGGCCAACAAGAGCTGGAGGGGCCTCATCCTGAGTCTGGCATGGCGAACCACATATATGCACGCCGACATATGACCCAAGAGCTGGAGACTGGCTGTTGTCACTGGAAACCTTGTGATGGTGTCAATGAGCCCTTTCAGGGTCTCATACCTGTCCGGTGGGAGGGAGGCTCTGGCTGACGTGGTGTCCAGGACTGCCCCGATAAACTCTATGTGTTTTACAGGGACCAATGTGGACTTAGTGTTGTTTACCAACAGGCCCAGAGTGGCACACGTGGACAGAAGGAGCACCACATGATCCCGCACCTGCAATCAGGAGTTGCCCTTGACCAGTCAGTTGTCCAGATAGGGGAAGATCTGGAGCCCACGACTCCTGAGGTAGGCCGCCACCACAGACATACACTTTGTAAAAACCCTGGTGGCAGTGGACAGACCAAATGGGAGGACCGTAAATTGGTAGTGTTTCTGTCCAACCGTGAAACGGAGGAAGCACCTGTGACCAGGGAGGGATTGATGGAGGCCAGGGAGACCATGCAGAACTCGAGCTTCACCATGTACTGGTTCAGGCCTCACAGGTCCAGGATGGGCCTGAGCCCCACTTTGGCCTTCAGGGTAAGGAAATAGCAGGAGCAGTACCCCTTGCATTTAAACTCAGCCTAGGAACGGTGGAAGTGGTGCCAGCAAAGGAGCCGCCCCACCTCCTGCTAGAGCAGGGTCTCATGAGAGGAGGTCCCCCAGGAGGGATGGGGGCCGAGGGTGGTTGGGCGGGGTAGAGGTAAACTGGAGGGTGTAGCCCCGGGAGATGGTGCTGATGACCCATCAGTCCGAGGTGAGCCGCGACCACTCCAGGAGAAAAGCACACAACCGGTTGGAGAAGGGAAGACTTATTGTGGGTGGATCCCTGATGTGAACTCCTAGGTCACCCCCAAGCATCCCGACAAAACTGCTGTTTCCCTGCCTGTTTGCCCTTGGAGGACCCAGGCTAGGGGGGCAGACCGAGACTGCCTCTGTGGGCGTTTCTCATAGTCCCACAACTTTTTATAAGGAGGCTCGTATTTAGAGTGGGTGCCCTGGGTGGGAGCCTGCTGCAGCTTAAACTTCGGTCTAGCTGGAGCCGGAACATAGAGGCCAAGAGTCTTAAGTGTAGTGCAGGCGTCTTTCAGGCCATGCAGTTCTATGTTCGCAAACAGAGCCTTCCAACAAACAGGAGGTCCTGCAGGGAGGTCTGCACCTCACTGGACAGCCCAGACAGCAGGAGCCACAACGTCCTTCTCATGGACACCGCAGAGGCCATGGACCATGCAGCTGTGTCCGCTGCATCCGATGCAGCAGCTGTACCCTCCTCCACCAAAGCTTTGAACTCCTTCCTGTCACACTCCTGGAGGGAGTCCTCGAACTTGAGCAGAGAACCCCACAGATTCAACTCATACCGGCCCAGGAGAGCCTGGTGGTTCACCATTCGTAATTGGAAGCTCGAGGATGAATAAATGTTTCTCCCTAATGAATCCAGTCTCCTTGAATCTTTATTTTTTGCAGTGGGGGCTGTTTGGCCCTGCCACTCCCTGTGGTTGACTGACTCGACCACCAAGGAGTTAGGAACAGGGTGGGTGTATATGTATTCATGTCCCTTGGTGGGCATAAAATACTAGTGTTCTGCTCTCTTAGAGAAGGGGGGCAATGAGGCCAGGGTTTGCCACAGGGCATTTGAAATTTTTGCCACCCCTTTGTGGAGTGGCAAGGCCACAGTGCCTGGTACCAAGGCAAACAGGACATTAAAAAGGGAGTCTGAGGGCTCCTCCCCTCCTCTGCCTGAAGGAGGATGCTTGACGCCACCCTTTTCAATAGTTCCTGCTGGGCTTTAGAGTCCTCCTGCAGGACAGAGGGAGGAGGGGCCATAATCGTCTCATCAGGGGAGGGTGAGGAGGCAGGCACAGTACTTTGCATGTCCACAGGCACCAGAGGATCCACCACCTGATCACTCTCTGGGCACGGCGCTGAAGATGTACATCCCACTGACTCCTTCCTCGGAGTCCAGCAGAGGGAGGCCAATGGCCATTCTGAGGCTCCAGCCACCAAGTGAGCCTCCATCAGGGGCTGCGTCAGGGGCCATGGTGCCCACTAGTACCACTGTGCCGGCCACAGCATCTGGGACCACTGCACCTGCTCTGGCACCGGCAGAGCAGGCCATTCGTTCTGGCTGGCCTGACCCATCGATGGATGACTACAAAGGGAGACCGGGCTGACGTATGACCTGCCGCTGTCCCTGGACCAAGAGAAGCGGTGGCGCCAGAAGCGGTGCTGACGATGAGACCATGATCCCAATGTGGAGGAATGGTACTGCAGGTAGCAGCTGCTCCGCGATCGACTACAGCGAGTGGATCCATGCTGGCGAGGTGCCAGCGATCGATACCCGGGGCTGCAGGAGAAGTGCCATGGTGGGCTCCTGGAGCGAGACGATGAACAGGAATGGCATTCGAATCATGATTGGCTACGATAGCCCCTCTGAGACAAGGACCTTCGGCAGCGTCTGCCTCAGTCCTGTCAGTGTCCACTCCTTGAGGCAGAGTGGTGCCAGCCAGTCTCTGTCAGTCAGAATCCAGCCAGACAACTTGGTGGGGGTCGATGGCAACCTGCATGGACTATGCACGGGACGGTTGCTGAGTGGTGATCAGCGTTGAGAACATTCCCTTGACCGTGACCAGTACTGAGTTGGGGGCGACTGTGGAGATCCCAGTGGTGGCTTGCCTCTGGACTGCACGGCAAACATTGTCAGTGCTCCTGGTACCAGCATGGACATAATGTCCCAGCCCACTTGCAGGGCCTCTGGCATAGAGGACATCCGGGGAAGCCTACTCCGAATGGGCCAGGCTACTCCACTCGACCTCAGTTGGAGGCTCCGAGGACTGCCCAACATGGGTCTAGCCTCTCCCCCAGTCTTGCTCCGGTGCCACAATGGGGAAGGCCTTTTCTTAGCCTTCTTGGAGTACCCTGCAGACAAAGAGCAGTGCCAACTGGTAGATGGCACCAGGGAGTCATCGTGCATCAACACCGTGGTACCCGGTGCCAACTTGGAGCGGCGCGCCAGAGTTGGGGTCAACGCCGACTTCGTCAGGATGGCCTAGAGCCTAATGTCTCTCTCTGTCATGGTCCGAGGCTTGAATGACTTGTAAATCTTGCAGTGATCGCTGAGATGAGTTTCACCCAAACAGCATAAACAGTCCACGTGCAGATCACTCACTGGCATCGGTCACCTACAAGTGTTGCACGACTTAAAACTCAGAGTGCGAGGCATGCCCTGGCCTGGGCGCACTAACTAAACTAAACCAAAATTAATCAAACTAGTAACTACAAGTACTATACACTGAACAAACAAGAGTTCTGGGGAAGAGCTGCAGCAAAGAAGGAGCAGAGCAGTTCTGAAGCACCTTCACTGGTGGCAAGAAGGAACTGGGGGACGTGGGAGCACACAGCAACCCTTATACTGTACCATGAGGTGCCACTCCAGGTGATGCTAGGGGCGCTCCCCTATGGGTACTGCTAGGGGAAAAACTTCCAGCACAAGTGCATGTTGCAAGCACACACACCTATTGTGGAATACACATAAGCAATCACTTGAAGAAGAAATATATGTCCAGCTGTGTTAATGACAGTAAGAATTTTTTAAGTATATTAGTGTAAAGATGCGGGACTCACCCCTGCGACACCTCCTGCTGGTCTCTGAGGGAATTAGCTCGATTTCCAGCCCAGAGCACCCTGTGCAGGCCAGGGTCCTGCTTGCTGCTGGCCCCTATGCCCCTCACGAACCCCAGAGCCCCTTTCTCTGGGTTGCTGCCCCCCTGGCAGTACCCCCACACTCTCAAATTCTGGGTCTCTCCACCCAGGGGAACCCCCACCCACTAACCCCACCTCACCTCAGTCTGGGCTACTGCCAGTCACCATCTAGCCCCACTCCCCGGTGGCAGACTGCAGTATAAGCCACTCATCACAGGCAAGGGGGTTTGGACCTGCTGCCTTCCTCTACTATCCAGTACTTTTTTAGGCCTTAAACAAGGCCTTGCAGCCTGGGGAGTTGCCAGCCAGTAGCTCCCCTGCTTCTCTGGCTTTCCCCAGCCCTGCTTCACTCCTAGTACCCTTTCTGCTGGGCAGCCAGGCCCTACTCCCTCTGAACTTTTGGCTGCCCTGACCTTTATAGGGCTAGCTGGGTCTGTCTGGTGCATGTCCTCCAGCTGAGGCTGCTTCCCAATCAGCCAAGCTTTTCTCTCAGCCCTCTCCCAGGGGTGGTTTTAACCCTGTCAGGGCTGGATCAGGTAATCACCCCACTACAATTAGGAGCAAAAAGAATCCTAATGATGGCATTGGTCAATTACTAGATGGAAAGGGTAGAATTATCAGTAATAATGCAGAAAAGGCAGAACTGTCCAATCAATATTTCTATACTGTATTTGGGAAAAAATCAGATGATGTAGTTATATCATATAATAACATTCTTTCCACCTCACTAGTATCTTGGGAGGTGTTAAACAACAGCTACTGTAGTTTTTTTTAAATCAGCAGGTCCAGATAACTTGCATCCAAAAATTTTTATTGAGCTGGCTGAGGCACTCATGAGATTATTAAGGGTGATTTTCCATAAGTCTTGGAACACCAGGGAAGTTTCAGAAGACTAGAAGAAAACTAATATTGTGCCAGTATTTAAAAAGAGTAATTAAAGATCTGTCAGTCTCACATAGATTGCAGGCAAGATAATGAAACAGTTGATAAGGGGCTTGATTAATAAAGAATTAAAGGAGAGTAATATAATTAATGACAATCAACATGGGTTTATGGAAAATAGATCCTGTCAAACTAACTTGATATTTTTTTTGATGAGATTACAAGTTTGGTTGATAAAGGTAATAGTGTTGACGTAACATACTTAGATTTCTGTAAGGCATTTGGCCTTACAGGCCAAAGCTAGATGTAAATCACTGTATAGTCCCTCAGTAATATGGAGCTATTTTCTATTTTTGATTGCGTAGCCTGTATATCTATTACTGTATATTTGTTATCATCAATGATTTATTACTTTGCCTTTAAAAGTGTTACCAGCATTATCTGGTTTCTATATTCATCCTGCACTTAATCTTATAGAGTTCAATTTATTTCTTCCCAAACTGCATTTTCTAGTGCTAGGACATTTAAATAACAACTTCCTTTGACGTTCAGCCAGTACATTGACATGGCATCAATTGTTTCCATAAAGGTAATGGCATTAATTAAGAGAAACCATCATATTTCACACTTTTATGAGCCTTCCAATTAAATCTGATGTTATCCTACACAAGAATTGGAAGTTAAATAGGTTGGATGAATGGCAGGGGAGAGGCACTGAACATTTAAAATATTTAGTATTGATCTAGACCTTACATCTCAGGATCTCTAAGTTCTTCACAGACATTAGTTAAGTAATGCCCACAATACCCTTGGGAGACAGCTATATTCATTGTACAGTTGCAAAAACTGAGGTCCAGACAGGATGCGTGACTGCAAGTCACACAGGGAGGCAGTGGCAGAGCTTACTGCTGGATCCAGAAGTCCTGACTCCTGCCTTTTGCACTCTCTCCCTTTCTTCATTTGTATGGGTTAGGAAAAGTTGCACTGTTGTCACTCATAGAATTTGAGTTTTTATTCTACCACTTTATCACTCTATATTCATTGTAACACATTAGAAAAGAAGGATGCTCTTGTGGTTAAACTACTAAGGCCAGGTCTACGCTACAGGTGCTAGAGCGACACAGCTACAGCGCCGCTGTAACCCCATAGTTTAGATCCAGATGGGGTTTTTCCATTGCTGTACAAACACCACTTCCCCAAGCGATGGTAGCCAGGCTGACAAAAGCATTCTTCCGTTGACCTATCTATATCTATGCTGGGGCTTAGGATGGCATAGCTACATCAGGCAGAGGTGTGGATTTTTCACACTCCTGAGCTCTGTAGCTATGTCAACTGAAATTTTAAGTGAGCTAGGGCTCAGGAAATCTGGGTTCAGTTCCCAGCTCTTGCTTTAAACTTACCGTGTGACCTTGGGCAAGTCACTTACTCCTCCATTTCCCTATCTGTAAAATGGCAATAATAATCCTTCCTTTCTCACACCTTTTTTAACTGTCTTGTCTATTCAAACTTTAGACTCTTCAGGGCAGAGACTGTCTCTTACTATGTGTTTGTACTGTGCCTAGCACAATGGGATCCCAGTCTTGATTAGAGTCTCTAGGCATTAAATTACTATTCTTGTTTGGATTACAGTAGCAATGACGAATCCTTATAGTATTCATAGGGACAGAGTCATTTTGCACCCTTCAAACTCCTCTTTCCCATGGTTATTACACGGTTCTATGATAATGGATGATTGCCTCAATTGCTTTACACTTAATAGCAGATTACTTCGAAATTCATGCCCTCTTGACCATGAGCTCCCATCACAATTCTTCTTGTAGAAGTCAAAGGTTGTTTCATTTTTCCAGGAAATCCCAAAGCTTTTGGGTTATAGCAAATCAATATTTATGATGAATAGAGAAGGGGAGGGGGTTTCAAGATGAGAACAAAAGACACCGTATGAATAATACATCTGGTCTGAAATTGCATAGCAACTAATCTAGACAGACTGAGATTTTTAAAGCTGCCTAAAATTAATGGGAATTGAGCATCCCAGTTACCTAGCTGGCTGTTAAGTCTCAGCTCACAGTCATAGCCTTATAAGAAAATCTTACACTTTCCAGTCCAGGGTCAGACCCTAAAGAAAATTGTCTAAAAATAAACCTGTCACAAGACACATAAAATGAACTAATAATAATAAAAGAGCATGAGTAATTTTTCAACTGGGTTAAGAAATTCTGTCTGGATGGTTTAAGGGGACAATGGAAAAATAACACTATCAACAGAGAAACATTATACATCACTAGGAAATGTTTTTATCTATTCTTAACTCATTTTATCAATAGCCCAGGGCTGGCTTGTAGCCATCCCAGCTGAAAACTTCAAAGGTAGGAAAAAAGGCAATTGGAAAGATGTTATCTACATCTGTAAGTCATCTCTCTTGGTCTGTTAAGCCATTCACCTGTTAAAGACTAGTTTACTGGTATATATTGTGACAAAGTTCCTCCTCTGCCGAGGTGGGTCCCGTGCTTATTGGTGGATTTGCTCACCTCGGAGATTCACAGCAGCCCTCAGTTTGGCCACTTTTGCTAGTGGCTCAAACCTGCTGTTCACTCAGCTAACCTTATCACTGGCCAGCATGGGGAAAGGGAGGAGAACAATCCCCACTGTCTCTGCTGACCCACCTAGTGGGTCGGGGCATAGGTAGGGGACCTTCCCTTCTGGTGGGACCCACAATCCAGGTCAACTCCTCCTGTATCCAGTAGGGAGTTGGGGAAATGAGGGAAACCCAAGCCCGTCCTCTACTCTGGGTTTTAGCCCAGGGCCCTGTGGATCACAGCTGTTTACAGTGTTTCGTATAACACCTGTGTGACAGTTACAACTCCCTGGGCTACTTCCCATAGCCTCCTCCCAACACCTTCTGTATCCTCACCACAGGACCTTCTTCCTGATGCCAGATAGCGTATTTACTCAGTCCTCCAGCAACACACACACCCTCTCACTCTTAGCTCCTTGCATGCCTCTTGTTCCCAGCTTCTCGCACGCCCCTCCAATGTCTCATTTAATGAAATTCTGGCCCCACAAAAGTTATTGGCAGAACTCCCAATGTCTTCAATGGGATGAGGATTTCACCCACATTAATTTCAATGTGACTACTCACGGAGCAAGGTATTACTGAAAGTCAGTAAGGGTAGCAGATCTAGCCCTCCAAATATAGATATTGCACCAATTTTGTCATGATAATTAAAATACAGGTATACCATATTGCTGAGAAATTCTGATGTCAGGATGTCATTTGTCCCCAGACTAATTCTAGTTAAAAGAGTAAAGTTTCAAAACCAGTGTGGGACCATTTACATCAAATTTGGGCTATAAACAAAATTACCAAAGAGGGAAAAAAGACTTGGTAAGATTACAGTTTTTATGTCATAACTATACCAGTATTGTCAGAAAACATGGCCAGTTCCTGGTCCCACTGTGGACTAATGGGAGTTTTGCCATTTCTTCCAGTCAGAGCAGGAGCAAGCCTGCAACCGTAACTATCAAAATACAGTAACTACTCACTTAACGTTTTAGTTATGTTCCTGAAAAATGCAACTTTAAGTGAAACGATGTTAAACTAATCCAATTTTCCCATAAGATTTAATGTAAATGCAGGGGGTTAGGTTCCAAGGAGATTTTTTTGAGTCAGACAAAAGGCATTATGTACTGTACAGTACTGTGCCCCTCGCTTACTCCCGGGGCTCAGGGCTAGGGGTGCAGGATCTGGAAGGGAGTTAGGATGTGGGAGGGTGCTCAAGATGGGGAGTGCAGTCTGGGAGGGAGTTAGGGTGCGGGAGGGCACTGAGGGCTGGGAGTGCAGGGTCTGGAAGGGAGTTAGGGTGCAGGAGGGCACTCAGGGTGGGGGTGTGAAAGGAGGCTCAGGGCTGGGGCAGGCAGGAGGTGCAGAGCACTTATCTGGGGCAGTTCCTGTTTGGTGCAGGGGGTGTGCAGGTGGCTCTGCACAGCGCAGCACCACCCCCATGGCCACGATTCTGGGAGCCGTGATTCTGGGAGTTGCCCCTACCCCAGCAGGCAGGGCCACCTGGAATGCAGGGCCTGCAGGGCCCTGGGCTAAGGGGGCCCCGGGGCCCTGGCCTGCAGCTCTAAAGCCCCTTTCGGAATGTGGCTCTGCGAGCACAAGCCAGAGGACTCAGGAAGAACAGGGGCAGCTGCGCTGCCAGTGGCTGGAGAAAAGCGGTGCTTTCTCTTTCAAAGTGCTGCTTCTCTCCGGGCGGCTTTGAAGGGGAAATCACAGCTTAGCTCCGGCTGCTGGCTGCACGGCTGCCCCTGTTCCACCTGAGTCCTCTGGCCTATGTTCGCAGGGCCACATTCCAAATGGGGCTTTAGAGCTGCAGGGCATGGCCCCGGGGCCCCCTTAGCCTGGGGCCCTGCAGCCCCTAAAGCCCTTATGTTCTGGGTGGCCTTGCCTGACTGCCGGGAGGGGCAGCTTCCCCGCTTGCTCACTCACTCCCTCCCTCCCTCCCAGAAAGTCCTAAGCGACTCCAAACAGCTGTTTGGCAGCGGGGGAAGCGCTGGGAGGGAGGGAGAAAGGGAGGGGGAGAAGGCGGAGAAGAGGAACTTGTGCAATTCTCCCTTGTAAAGTCAGCCAACCAACATTATAAGGGAGCATTGCACGATTTTAAACGAGTATGTTCCCTAATGGAGCAGTGACGTAACTGTGAAGCAACGTTAAGCGGGAGGACGGTACGTGAGGAGTTACTGTAATGAGCTCCAACAGCATCCCTGATCCTGCAGGCTGACCTGCTTAGTCATATAGGTATGCTTGAATAGAGCCCCTTGGAAATCCATCCAGGCAAAGCAGCTTCCTGAAATTGGGCCTATTACCATCACTCCATATTTAACTTTTTTAAAGATGTGAAATAAGGATATCTAGATTCTATAAAAAGCCAAGAGATTTCCTTTGGTAACTAGGATGCCAGATTCTTATTTGAGTCACTCTCACACCTGTTCTCTTTATAGCTATGTAAACATCCTTAGTCCCTGGCAGATCATTTTACTGTACATACAATAAAAACCTTCCTCCTTTTACATTCATCACTGAGCTTCAGCTAGAGCAGTTGGCATGTCACTCAGAATGATCACGTTACTTACACCGTACATTAATCATTCATTATACCCAGCTGAGTGCCTTGGCATGAATGTATAATGAGTAATGTCTGAATCGATTCACAAACATTATGGTAAAGAAATGAGAAACACCCAACTCATCCTTTTAGCAGAGCAAATAATGGAACATTACCTCACGAATCTCAAAGTCAATTGGCATCCTATCCTACAAGATTCTATTTACATGTTCTCTCCTTATCTAACTTGATTTACTTACGTTCAGGATGTGCATGTACCTTTGCATTCGTGTTTATCTTTCCAACTAAAGGCACAGGACAAAACTCTTCTAGAATAAATGGGTGAAACTACATTGAAGTCAATTGTGCACAGTCATTTGCCACCAGTAGAGATTTTGGCCCTTTCTCTTTGTGTTTTGCTTTGACTATTTAGAGTTATATCCACAATTAATGTAAATGAGTGTAACCTAATAAAGTAACAGGGACAATAGGAATTGCCATAATGAATCAGATCCAAGGTAGATCAAACATCCTGTCTCTGACAATGGCTTCAGAGAAAGGTGTAAGAACTCTACAGTAGACATATGTGGAATAATCTAGCCCCTGCTCCCGTAAGTCTCATCTGATCTCTAAAGTCAATGAAGCTGCACCAATTTACACCAGCTAAGAATCCGGCCCTTTAAAGTTCAGATGGGCAACTTTCATATCAAAACCTCACTTTCAAACGCAAAATTTGGATTAGGTTCTTTGAAAGATTTGCAAACAAATTCGAGCAAACCTGGCAGGCTTAGAGTTCCAGGTGAAAAACATGTAAGACTCTAGTTTCATGTGGCTATAACTTTCAATACCAAGCAAGGAGAAATTCAGCAAATGTGACTGCTTTGGGCTTTGGGCTTTGGATTCATTTGAACTTGAAACAAACCAAAACATAAGAGGTGAGAACCCATGTGAAGTCATGCCAGATTTTTAAAAGTAGCATATTATCTGTGAAACAGAATTCCTTCGAGTTTGCGCTACAGAGAATTAGAGAAGACAGAACTCACACACATAGGCACTGACTTTTATTTTTACCCAGGGGTGCTCCACCTCCCGCTCTACCCTGAGGCTCCACCCCCACTCCACCCTTCCCCCAAGGCCCTGTTCTAGCTCCTCCTCTTCTTACCCCCACTCAACCCCATCCCCTGAGGCCTCACCCTCATTCTGCCTCTTTCCAGCCCCTCCCCCAAGACCCCACTCATCCCAGCTCGCTGCTATCCACCCTCCCACTGCGCATCTCCCAGCTGCCAAACAGCGGATCGGCAGCCCCACCAAACAGCTGTGGCTGGTGGGTGCGGAGCACCCACTATTTTTTTTTCTGTGTGTGCTTGAGCCCCTGAGCATGCACAGAGTTGGTACCTATGCTCACACACACACAAAAAAAACTGGCTGCAGCATCTGAAGCTTGCCAGCTTCAATGTGAGAGTGAGCCATAACTGAGACCCACCCTACCACTAGGCACCAGCAGCACTCTGACAGACCTCAAATAGTCTGATGAAACATGTAGGGAGTGGTGGAGTTTCCCGGCCTCTTTGCAGGTCTGATTATGGAGAGACATGACTAGGGCCTTAGAGTTGGGCACCAGTTACTGCTATTAGAGTAGCACCCCTATCCGAATACATAATAAAACATAGATCTTGCCTCAAAGAGTTTACAGTCTAAATACAAAAGACAGGCAGAGCATGGGAAGAGAAACAGAAGCACAGACATGAAGTGACCTGCCCAAGGGCACACAAAGAGTCATAGAGCTGGGAATAGAACCGTGATCTTCAAGTCCAGTGCTTTAGCCCCTGGAGCAGAGAGCACATCAGGGTAAAAAGAAGTTTTGTGTGTTTTGTTTCTGGACTGCAGCTGAGCTCAGGAAACTTACTAGAGGAAAGGGAGTTATTGGCAATGGCAATACAAGGTTATCAAAAAAGAAAGCAAATCTCCAGAGGGCAAAAATGGTTAAGAAAGATATTTTTTGAGACTGCGTATCAGGGACCAAAGACAGAAAGGACAAAGAATGGGTGGAGAGGCAAGAGAGGAGGTAGAAGAGATGCTACACATTAGAGCAATCTTAGACTAAAGAGGAAGCAAAATTCCTTGCCCTTGGCTGTGGAACGACTGGGAGGGTAGAGAAGAACAAGATTGGTATTGAAAAGGGACCAATGAATGTCATCATCTGGGGGCAGTTTGTGGGAAGGAAAGGAAAGAAGTTATACTTTGCAGCCCCAAGAGGTTCTTGCTATAGTATTATGACATGGCTAATTCTCATGGCAGAGGTGCCACTGCTTTTTGTGTTATCAGCATTTATATTTGAGTGACCATACAGTCTTTTGTACTGTGGAGAGGTGGAAAGAGAGTGGTGGCTTTCATAGGGTGAATTGGTGAAGACAATAGTTGGTAAAACAGAGATGTAGCTGTCAACCCATGGGGCTGCAGGAAGCAGCTACAGAGTGAGACTATCAGACTGGATAGTGTGGAGGGATCAAGGTGCTCGATAGTGCAGTAAGGTGTTTTATAAAGGGTGAGCAATTGAGGAAGCACTCAAATGTACCCCAGGAATGGTTGGTGTAGGGAAGAATACGAACAGGATCATAAGGGAATGTGGCGGGGTTGCTTACCCCACACTATCCCAGACAGGGTTAAGCCATATTATTGACAGTGGAAGTCCCACATCCCAGGCAGGACTGGGCATGCTCCAAATGCTCTAGCAGTATAAAGGGAGGAAGCCCAGCTCATCCTGGGCTGGAGGCTGCAGGAGAAAGACCTGTCTGGGAAATCCTGTGGAGGAACAACCACAGACAGGGGCTGTGACAGGAACCAGAGCTGTCCTGGGCCCGCTTGAACCCCTGTGACTGAAGTAGCCACAGGAGGCGACCGGCACAACAGACCATGGAGAATCTGAAGCTTTATGGGAGACTTCAGTGCAGATACTGGTAGGAAGTGACCCAGGTAGGGTAACCAGATGTCCCAATTTTATCAGGACTGTCCCGATATTTACTTGTTTGTCCTGCATCCCGACCAAACATTGGTAGGGATGCGAATTGTCCTGATATTTTGCCCTCCGGCACACAGGTGGAGGGGGCTCCCGCCCCCCTGGCCCAACTCCACCCTGGCCCCACCTTAACTCTGCCCCTCCCTCTCCCATTGGATCCCTCCCCAAATCCCCACCCTGGCCCCACCCCCAGCCCTGCCCCCTCACTGTCCTATTGGATCCCTCCCCAAATCCCCGCTCTGGCCCCGCCTCTTCCCCAAGCATGTCACATTCCTCCTCACCCCTTCCTCCCAGTCTTGCGCTAATCAGCTGTATGGCGGTGCAAGCTCTGAAGGGAGGGGGAGAAGCAGGCTGCGGCAGCCAGCTCAGGGGAGGTGGAGGCAAAGCAAAGGCTAGCTAGTGCGGGTGGGCAGAGCATGGAGCTGCCAGTGGGTGCTCAGCCCCCACCAATTTTTCCTATGCTCCAGAGGCTCTTGGGTTTTGTTTTTTTGGGGGGAGGGGGTTGCTTTTGTTTGTTTTTTCCTTCACCACCAGCTCTTGGGTTTTTGGTGTTGTTGTTGTTTTGTTTTGTTGCTCCGCTGGCACACAGCCCCCTCCCCCCACATCCCGATATTTCATGTCTCTCATCTGGTCACCCTAGACTCAGGGAGGGTGAAGGAGTGGGATGATTTAGTTGGAGATGGTCCTGCTTTGAGCAGAAGGTTGGACTAGATGATCTCCTGAGGTCCCTTCCAACCCTGATATTCTATGATTCTAACTTCCACCCGGGAAACCTCAGTGTGTTTTGGTAGAACCCACCAGCTGACAGTAGCAAATTGCTCTGTCACTGTTAGGGCCCTGGGTTGGGGCCTGGTGGAGATGGGTGGGCCTGGGCCCCCTATCAGGGCTGCCACACCCCTTGGTGAATGTTCGTTCCTCCCCCCATTGAACGCTGGCTGCTAGGCCATGCTACCCTGTATCCCAAGGGTGGCTCTGTTGAACTCTGGCTGTTAGGCTGTGCTGCCCTGATCCTAGGGGCCATCACCTGTGTTTTGGACTTTTGATCCTGACCTGGTTATCTGAAACGGCTAGCAGAGGACTCATAGGCCTCTGCACCCTACCTCCTATTTGTGTGATGGGGGGTGGGGTATAGACTGCTACAGGGGGAGATAGGGAAGTACAATGCAAATCTGAGTTGTCACCTGGGGTGGAAACAGTATCCTCAGTAGCCATCACTTCAGCTGCTTTCAACAGCTCCAACTGCCTTTAGTTTGTTTTGACATGACTAATGGTGAATTCCATGATCTTTAAATACTCTGCTTGGAAAAGGGCTTCAGAATTGAAAAAGCAGATGATCAAGTGTACATTTATTTATCTAGCTTCTTAAAACTCTGCTAGAAAATGTTGTTTTTATTGGCATTCTTATGATTCATACCTATTAATGTTTTGCATTATAGTAGCACCTATTACCCTAAACAAGGATTAGAGCTCCATCGTCATAGGCACAGTGCTCACTAATATTAAGCTGCCTCTTCCTGTACTGCACATTGCCACACTATGGGGCTAACCAAAACCAAGATCACATGGTTACATAGCTTAGCTAGCACACAAACTGAGGATCTTGAATCCTCTCTTAAATCTTTTCGGGTCAGATCATTCGCTGGTGTAAATCAGCATAGCTCCAATGTACACCAGCCATATTCAGGCTAACAGTAGCTGAAGATCTGGCCAGAGGTATGCACATCTGTTTGCTCACCTAGAGCTGGCAATCAGTCTCCTCTGGGTTTTTACAATTACAGAAACATTTTAAGCCATGTTCAACTTTAAATAAAGATAAAATGCTATACGTAGGGAAGACAGATAATGCACACAAATCTAAACATGCCTTCCGATGCAATCATTTATTTCTGTAATAATACCCAGAACTTTCTATCTTCAGTCATCTAAATAACATTCACAATACCCCTCCAAGGTGAGTGTTAACATTCGCATTGTACACATAACGAAGGACACAAAGGGCCAGATATTGGCCCCTGCACTGGCCCCCTTGCACTGCTCTGGTGAGTACACATGGTTTGTAAAGATGCACTATCTAATTAGCTGGGGAGTGTCCCAGCATGGTGGAGATCCCCAGGTGATATATAGGCAGCGTAGTGTAGGTAATTCTACTACATCCCTCTTGCCCCTTCAATGTGTTAAGGTGTAGTCACAGCACTGCTGTGCTCTAGCAGATCCCTAAAAGGTGCAATGGCCCCTTTGGGATTATTAATGGCTGGCGTAGAATAAAATGGCCCCTTATGCTGGAGACCCTTGGCAACCCTGGTGAGTGCAAAGGAGACATATAGCCATGCCTGTAGTCCCCTTGGGTCTTGCACTGATTGCAATGTAGCCAGACCCAAGCATTAATAATCCAATCTATATTTACAAAGCTATTTGCAGATAATGGGCCTGATTCCCCTCTTCTTTGCACCACTGTAACTCCAGTGACTGAGAGAAACTTATTTTTTTCTGATCTTAAGAGGTCTCTGTCAGAAGGAGAGGAAAACAAACAAAATTTTGTTCGTGTAGCAATGTGTGCAATATGATACTGCTTTCATGCTATGGATCACAGGCTTGATTTGGATTTAATGCTAATAATGCAAGGTTTGACAACTGTTAAGCTTTTTGATTGTGACCTTTTCTTAATCTTTGCTCACATAACACACCATTTGATAATGATAAAAGGGGAAGGATGACATATGACAATTCATGACATCTACATCAGCTGGAAGGAGAAGAGGAGAGAGAGGAGAAGAGAACAGCCCCAGATTTCAGAAATACATTTATTTTTAGTTGATAATCCTTAAAATAACAGACCCCTCCATTTCCAAAATCATAACTGCAAGGAAGCTATAGGTCAAGTGAACTGATAATCCCAGAAGCCAGGTGTAGATATTAATAGTTATTATAATCCCCTGGTAAACATGCTGCATAATAATTAGCCCAGCATCCAGAATAGATCTTTAGCACAGAAATCACCACTAACTCTACAGGTTTATTTAAGAAGCAGCTCTAAAATCTCTTTTCTGCTAATTTTAACCTTGCCAATTCAGAGTGAGTCTGCGACACTGTCTAAGGATTTTGTATTGCTGCCTATCAACATGGTTTCTGAGTGTTGTCCACGTTAACTGGATTGACAAAAGTGAAATTCTTAGTGGACTTCATACAATTTCTAGCACTCTTCCTTGTTTGGGTCATAGAAAACCGTGCTTGGAAAATTGTTTTAGGCTAATTTAACAAAAGTTGTTGTTTAAGAAGGAAATGAGGGAGCTGATATTGTGAATGTTGAATAGTTCCTCAATAGCGCTATCATTAAATATTTACATTAGGGTAAATCTACAGGTCCCAGTCAGAACAAGGGCCCCATTGTGTCAAGTGTACAAAACAAGCTACCACTGAATAAGGGTATGTCTATACTACGCTATTAGGTTGAATTTATAGAAGTTGTTTTTTCAGAAATCGTTTTTATACAGTCGATTGTGTGTGTCCCCACAAAAAATGCTCTAGAGTGCATTAAGTCGGCGGACTGCTTCCACAGTGCCAAGGTTAGCATCGCCTTCCGGAGCATTGTACTGTGGGTAGCTATCCCACAGTTCCTGCAGTCTCTGCTGCCCATTGGAATTCTGGGTTGAGATCCCAATGCCCAATGGGACAAAAACAGTGTCACAGGTGATTCTAGGTACATGTCATCAAGCCCTCCCTCCCTCTGTGAAAGCAACGGCAGACAATCGTTTCATGCCTTTTTTCCTCGGTTACCTGTGCAGATGCCATACCACGGCAAGCATGGAGACCACAGCTGACTGTCACCATAAGTCTCCTGGGTGCTGGCAGACGTGGGAATGCATTGCTACATAGCAGCAGCTCATTGCCTTTTGCCAGCAGTCAGTGCATTATGACTGGTAGCCATTGTCGTCGTATTCCTGGGTACTCTTTTAACCAACCTCAGTGAGGTCAGTCAGGGTGCATGGACAGGCATGGGAGTGACTCAGCCAGGTCATTGCCATCTTCTGCCAAGCACCCAGGAGATGACGATGGCTAGTAGTAGTAATGCAGAATCTTCTGCCGAGCACCCAGGAGATGATGATGGCTACCAGTCAAACTGCACTGTCTGCTGCAATCCTAAAGATGTAAAAAATAGATGGAGTGGATCAAAACAAGAAATAGACCTGATTTGTTTTGTATTTATTTGCTTCCTCCTTCCCTCCCTCCGCGAAATCAACAGCCTGCTAAACTCAGAGTTTTGAGTTTGATCCTTGAGGGGGCCATTCTGTGTGACAGTTGTTTTTGTTTCTCCCTGATGCAAAGCCACCCCCTTTGTGGACTTTAATTCCCTGTAAGTCATGTCATCAGTCACCCCTCCCTCCGTCTGAGCAGACAATTGTTTCACACCTTTTTTCAGCCCAGACGCCATAGCGCTGGGATCATGGAGCCCCTTTAGATCACCACTGCAATTATGAGCACTGTAAACACTGCACACGTTATCCTGGGAGTATGTACAAAACCAGAACCTGCCAAAGCAAAACCAGGTGAGGAGGCGATGGCAGCGAGAGTGATGAGGACATAGACATGGACATAGACTTCTCACAAAGTACGGACCCCGGCAATGTGCACATCATGGTGTTAATGGGGCAGGTTCATGCCGTGGAACACTGATTCTGCGCCCAGGAAACAAGCACAGACTGGTGGGACTGCATAGTGTTGCAGGTCTGAGAGGATTCTCAGTGGCCGTGAAACTTTCACATGAATAAGGGCACTTTCATGGAACTTTGTGATTTGCTTTTCCCTGCCCTGAAGCGCCAGAATACCAAGATGAGAGCAGCCCTCACAGTTGAGAAGTGAGTGGCTATAACCCTGTGGAAGCCTGCAATACCAGACAACTACTGGTCAGTTAGGCATCAATTTGGGGCAAAACTACTGTGGGGGCTGCTGTGATCCAAGTAGACAATGCAATCAAAGAGCTGCTGCTATTAAGGGTAGTGACTCTGGGAAATGTGCAGGTCATAGTGGATGGCTTTGCAGCAATGGGATTCCCTAACTGTGGTGGGGCGATAGACAGAACCCATATCTCTATCTTGGCACCGGAGCACCAAGCCAGCGAGTACATAAACCGAGAGGGGTACTTTTCAATGCTGCTGCAAGCACTGGTGGATCACAAGGGACACTTCACCAACGTCAGCGTGGGATGGCTAAGAAAGGTACATGACGGTTGCATCTTCAGGAACTCTGGTCTGTTTCAAAAGCTGCAGCAAGGGACTTTCTTCCCAGACCAGAAAATAACCATTGGGGATGTTGAAATGCCTGTAGTTATCCTTGGGGACCCAGCCTACCCCTTAATGCCATGGCTTATGAAGCCGTACACAGGCAGCCTGGACAGTAGTCAGGAGCTGTTCAACTATAGGCTGAGCAAGTGCAGAATGGTGATAGAATGTGCATTTGGACGTTTAAAAGCTCGCTGGCAGTTTACTGACTCGGATAGACCTCAGTGAAACCAATATTCTCATTGTTATTACTGCTTGCTGTGTGCTCCACAATATCTGTGAGAGTAAGAGGGAGACATTTATGGCGGGGTGGGAGGTTGAGGCAAATCGCCTGGTCGCTGATTATGCGCAGCCAGACATCAGGGCAGTTAGAAGAGTTCAGGAGGGTGTGGTGCTTATCAGAGAAGCTTTGAAAACCAGTTTCATGACTGGCCAGGCTATGGTGTGAAAGTTCTGTTTGTTTCTCCTACATGAATTCCCCCCCGCCTTTGGTACTCTCTACTTCCCTGTAAGCTGGCCACCCTGTCCTCCCCACTTCAGTCACTGCTTGCAGAGACAATAAAGTCATTGTTGCTTCACATTCATGCATTCTTTATTAATTCATCACACAAATAGGGGAATAACTGCCACAGTATCCAGGGAAGAGTGGGGAAGGAGGGAAGCACTGGGTGGAGTTGGGGAGGAGGGAAGGACAAGGCCACACTGCACTTTAAAACTTTAATACTTTAAAACTTATTGAAGGCCAGCCTTCTGTTGCTTGGGCAATCCTCTGGGGTGGAGTGGCTGGGTGACCGGAGGGCCCCCCACCACATTCTTGGTGTCTGGGTGAGGAGGACTGTTGGTTATACAAGGACTGTAGTGGTGGTCTGTGCTCCTGCTGCCTTTCCTGCAGCTCACCATATACTGGAGCATATGAGTTTGATCTTCCAGCAGCCTGAGCATTGACTCTTGCCTTCTATCAGCAAGCTGATGCCACCTATCATCTCAGCCCGCCACTTACTCTCTTCAGCCCACCATCTCTCCTCGCATTCATATTATGCTTTCCTGCACTCTGACATTGTCTGCCTCCATGCATTCTGCTATGCTCTGTCAGTGTGGGAGGACAGCAGGAGCTCAGAGAACATTTCATCCCAAGTGCCTTTTTTTTCATCTTCTAATCCTTACTAGCCTCTGTGAAGGAGAAACATTTGTAGCTAATGGAGGAAAAGGGAGAGTGGTAGTTAAAAAGACACATTTTAGAGAAAAATGGGTACACTCTTTCATGTTAAACCTTTCTGTTCACATTACACAGCACATGTGCTTTCATTACAAGGTCGTATTTTGCCTCTTGTATTAAGGGCCTGCCAGTTTGGTGTGAGAGATCACTCACGCTTCACCCCTCCCCTCACCATGTGACTAACAGCGAGGAACATTTCTGTTCAGCCACAGCCAAACAGCTGAGCAGGAACTGGCACCTCTGAATGTCCCCTTAATAAAAGCACCCTATTTCAACCAGGTGACCATAAATGATATCGCTCTCCTGAGGATAACACAGCAAGATAAAGAATGGATGTTGTTTGAATGCCAGCAAATACTGGGCCCATACACTGCCATGCTTTGTTATGCAATGATTCCCGACTGGCCTGGCATGGTAAAGTGTCCTACCATGGCAGACGGAATAAGGCCGCCCTCCCCAGAAACCTTTTGCAAAGGCTTTTGGAGTACATCCAGGAGAGCTTTATGGCGATGTCCCTGGAGGATTTCCACTCCATCCCCATACACATTAACAGACTTTTCCAGTAGCTGTACTGGCCGCGAATGCCAGGGCAAATTGATCATTAAACACGTTTGCTTTTAAACCATATGTAATATTTACAAAAGCACTTTCACCAGAGGTCCCTTCTCTGCCTTCAGTGTCCAGGACCCTGCCTTGGGTCCAGGTTGAAAAACATATCTTGGCTGTTGGGGACACCTGTTTCTCCGCTTCCTTGCTGTGAGCTATCTTCCTTGTCCCCCAAACCCGCTTCCTTGTTGCATGATTCTCCATTGACAGAGTCAAAGGCATCCCCAGCATGGCAAGCAGCTCATCATAGAAGTGGCATGTTCGGGGCTCTGATCCGGAGTGGCTTGCCTTAGTTCCTTAATTTTCATGCGGCAGTCTTGTGCGTCCCTGTTATGGCCTCTGTCCTTCATGCCCTTTGAGACTTTTTCTAATGTTTTGGCTTTTTGTTTACTGGAACAGAGTTCAGCTAGCAAGGATTCATCTCCCCATATGGTGAGAATATCCCATACCTCCCATTCAGTCCATGCTAGAGCTCCTTTGTGATCCTGGGACTCCATCAAGGTCACCTCTGCTGTTGAGATCTGCACTCACCTGCACCTTGCCACACTGACCAAACAGGAAATGAGATTCAAAAGTTTGCAGGCCTTTTCCTGTCTATCTGGCCAGTGCATCTGAGTTGAGAGCGCTGTCCAAAGTGCTCACAATGGAGCACTCTGGGATAGCTCCCGGAGGCCAATAGTGTCGAATTGTGTCCACACTAACCCAAATTCAACCCAGCAAGACCGATTTCAATGCTAATACGCTCGTCAGAGGTGGAGTAAAGAAATCGATTTAAAGAGCCCTTTAAGTCGAAAAAAAGGGCTTCATAGTGTGGATGGGTCCAGGCTTAAATCAAGGTAACGCTGCTAAATTCGATCTAAAATTGTAGTGTAGACCAGGCCTAAGTATGACAGAATCAGTCCCCCTGTAAGAAGTGATGAGCAAATATTAAAACTAGACAAATTCAAATTATAAATAAGGCTCAGATTTTTAACAATGAGGTTGATTAACCTTGGAACAAGGGAAGTGGAGGCTTCTGTGTCTCTTGATGTCTTCAAATCAAGAGCAGATACCTATTGGAAGATGTGCTTTATCCAAAACACTGATTAATGGACTCAATACTGGAGCAACTGGGTGAAATTCTGCAGCCTGTTTTATGCAGGAGGTCACACTACATCTAGTTGTCCCTTCTGGCCTTAAGAGCTAAGCATAGGAGCTAAAAGTGCATTGCTTTGATAAAGAGCTGAAATGAGATCTTCTGGCCAGATATTCAGAGTCTCCAGGCCCATCTGAACTCCCTTGAGAAGACCTCATTCCTACAGCTGATAAAATGTCAGTTACAGAACTGAAAGCACTCTGCTTTTTCAAATTCATGGTGTTTACCATAAAAGTATAATATTTCTAGTTCTATTTTTCATGTAACAAAAGTTACAATGAAACACAGCATGAGTTTCATGGGAAAGAGTTTCAAGAAGGCTGCTAACACCCTTTCCTAGTGAGGCCACAGATTCCAACAGAAATTCCACATTGTCTTTCAGGAAATAGTACCCATGGAACTATTCCAACAATTCCCTTTTGGCTGTTGACTGTCCCTGAGTATGTCTGGCTCATCCTCTAGACAACCCAAAGCAGGGCATATGCATTTCACCTACAAGAAAGAAGGCACATTTCTTCAGCCCCTCTTTATTATCTTTGCCAGCTGTTCCTGCTTGAATCATGCCTTGTAGTTGCTAAACAGCTCATACCCTTCCAAGCACACGAAGTCAAAAACCTCCCCTTTCTCCAGCCAACTTGTTCAGTGTGCAGTGAGAGATAAAAGGAAAGCCTAGCTACTTTTGCATCATGGGAACTCTCCATTTCATCACCAGCACTGTTGACACACAGCAGATCAGGTGATGAAAGGAACATGTTTATTAAAATACAGATATTAAAGTGATTCTCTACGTAATCCATGGCTGCCCAAAATGGAACTGCTGTACTATCACAGAGTCACAGGAACGTGCACAGGAAGGTCAGAGTGAGTACAGGCTCTAACGGACACAACCCGAACAATACATACAAACAGAACTAGACCTTTATTACGTCCGATACCTGGTGCTCCTTTTATCAGTATTTTCTTTCAGAATTAATACTGTGCTCATTTCAAATGAAGCAATATAGATTTTAAAACTGCTATTGATATAGGTATCAGAGTTCATAGCAGACATAGAAATGAGGGAACAAGGCTAATTTAAAACCTGGGACTTGCTCACCCAGCAACAGTACCATAAGCATTTGGAGCAAAGTCTGTAGTTTGTTTGTTTGTTTTGTACAGCCCGGAACATGCTATCAGCACTTGAATCAATACCTGGTGCAATGAGCAAGCACATAACAATATCCTTCCGATGGTGAGAGGCAGTTGTGCATCTGTATTTTGTATTCACCCTGAAATTTTCCAAAGCCATGTTCAGATTGATGAGCTGGGATATTTTTAGTGTCATTTTATGCTCTAATGGGGGAACAGCTGGGATCTCATTGCAGAATCATTGCTGAAATAAGCTGGGAATCACTGCACCTTGGTCTAACTTCCAGCAAGGCAGATGCTTCCTGTTGTGACCCTCAGACTTCTTCCGTAGGTTTGCTTTGTGATCATAAGTTAGCCTAACACCTCAGTTGATGCACACTCAAGGTTTCCATTACTATTGTAGTGCTTCCACCTATTGTATCACAAATAACTCCTCCTCTTAAAAATGCTGCATTTATTTATTTTTTGTAGACCCATATTTTTCTGAGTATAGTGGAACATATAAAATCTGTTTGTTAATGCATTATATCTCTTAAACCTGTTTAATTATTAGCTCCGTGCAGAAGGACAATTTCACTCAAACATAAATCAGCTCTTGGCTGGCAATAAACACTACAACTACAGTGTTTAAGGAAAAGGAAGAATAGCTTCTCCAACTGACATTATTAGAGGAATTTTGGTAGTGAAAATGACCAGAAAGCAGGTTAGCCAGGACATTAAATCCCCTACCCTTAGAAACCGGGCTATGGGATGTCATTGACCAAAAGGGATTAAGTGGACCTCCATTTTATGTCTAGCATCAAAAGACAGTACCTCCAGCAGAACAGTGCTGTTTCCACACCATCATGCAGGGATATAAGTTCAGGGCTGACTCAAGTCACCCCAAGCCACCAGCACCACTTCTGCACAGGAAGCTATGTCCTCACCCTGGAAAGCCATCCTCACTGGTGAATTTCCTTTATATAATCATCACTCATGGTTTCAGAAGGACAAGGAACAATTACAGAGGGACCAAAAATAACTGCATCAAATTGCTGGAGCAAACCTTTACAAGGATCCAGAAAGAGATACTTATTCATGAGCACTGGAAATTGTTTGTTAAACTGATTATTCATGCATCTCAGGCTAATGAGCAAGTAGCTTTCTGACTGATCATTATTTAATGAATCAAAAAAAAGTTTAAGCTTTAAAACAGAGAAAGGAAACAGTAAACAAGATGAAGTTACATCCCTAAACAGAGCTATCATACAAAGGCAAAGAATAAGAAACCCTTGTGATCCAATATGTTTGCTTTCCAGTGTATTCCTTACCACACAGAAGGGGGTACGATTAGAATGTATTGCTGCTGTGCATGATGTTCATGAGATGTTGAAAGTGTAGGGGACAGATAATTTCACAATCGTATCACAGTTTCGCCTCCTGAACCAAGTGAAAAAGGAACATGGGAAACAAAAAAAAGGGAAGCAGAGCTCTTTCATGACGAGAATGCAAAACGCAATAGCTTTGTGGAAATAGAGAAAAACAAACAATATACTTACACAGCATTTTCCATGGGAGAGCCTCAAAACACTTTTCAGACACATGTATGAGGCAACCAATACACAGAAGTTAATAATGTATTCAATGTGAGTCACTGTTAAAGGCAGGATTAGAAACAGAACCTTCCAAATCCACATCATCTGCTCTGTCTACTCACTTATTTTGTCTCCACATGTGCTTCTCATACATTTATTGTATTGTACAATTACATTAAAGAGTTAAGAGTTTTGTGAACTTTCTGCAGAACCTGATCACAGTAAACCAAATTCTGCTGTGATTATTTATTTTCTGCAACACTATCGTACCTGAGGGCCTCACCATCATCATCATCAACTTTGGGGAGTACTACCTCCTTTTTACACATGATGAAACAGCTGCACAGAGAGGAGCAATGACTTGCCCAGACTCACTGCAAATCTATTAGGAATGAGAATAGAATACAGACCTCCTGACTCTCAGTCCAGTTCCTCACTCACAAGACCCTACTTCCTCTCAACTTATTCATTTTGTATGCAGGCCAAATTCACATTGCGTGCAGTGGGGCATTGGCCTGAGCAAACCCAGCAAGATTTGATCCACTGGGATTTAACTTATCTTAAAAGTAGGCACTGTGTTTATTTAAGTAACTCTTAGACCCACCTCCTACTAAAGTCAGTAGGAACCTTTGGAATAGCTCCTAATGACATCATGGAGTGCTGGACTGAGCCCTTAGGGAACAGCAGATGCCGCTGGCTGATTTACTGAGTTCATGATTGAATCTTATTCTTAAATAAGATTTTGCTTTCCACTTCAACTATTCCAATCTGTTTTTTCAGCCAGACTCTGAAAAGGGTTGAGTTGGATGAGTGCCTGTGAAAGATCAACAACTCAACTCTTGCTTTATTGTGCTGTTACTATTTTTAGTTATGCCTTTTTTCCCCCCAGTGGTTTAAAAAATAAAACCACAACATCCCTCAAGAAAACTGTTTTTTCTTTGTCACTGAAAATTGTGAAGCTCATATGCCTAGAAATTCTATTTCTATCCACTAAAATGTTGAAAACCACAAATAATACTGATGACATATTTACATTAGAAGAGATGTGGAACATGCAGGATCTGGTACTTACTGTAAATAAAATGAATAAGGGAGACCCAAGCTTTAGCCTGAAGCATGTTGTGCGGAACTCGTGGTATATTATCAAGGAAATTCAAAGCAAATATTCACCACCCAGTCTTGCACTTACTTAACACTAAGCAAGTATGTGTATCAGCATTTTCAAATATGGAAGATAACAGAGTGGAGTGGAAAAACCTAGACTTTATCACCTTATAAAAAGATCTAGGAAAATAAATCTCCAGTTCTGCAATAGATCAGTGCAGAAGGACACCTGCTTCTTTACAAAACTCAATAGTCTGTCCTTCTTCCATGCATCAATATCCTATTCCCATCAGCAGGGAGCATACAAAAGCAGAACACCAAAGCTGAGTACTATTAGCATACAACCCCAATCCTGGCCTGAGCGCATGAGTTTGCCCAGACAGAGTTTGCCCAGTCCTGGCCTGAACACATGAATTTGCCCAGACATTGCAGGATCAAGGCCTACAAGGAGAATTTTGGTGTATTTGTGAGTCTCTGCATGCTTTCAGCGGGTCCCCCACAGCACTCCAGTTGCAGGATTGGGATGTAAGATTTATAAAAGCCACATTTTCAGTCAAACAAGAATATGTTTGTGTGTATTCTTTATTTTTTAACCTTCAAGTATTTTGAATACAGTGCACAGCTGCAAAGGTGTCATTGTCAAACTTACAAGAAAGCCATCACATGGCATTTTCCATGACTCATTAATTACTCACTAGAAGGTCGATAATATAGCTGCCTCATTTAAAAGAGCTTTCATTTCAATGCAGTGACATGGAAGTATGCCTCTTATACCTGATTAATTTTCTTTCTTTAGATATGTATTCACTGGTTATAAATTTTTGCAGAAATGCAAAAACACAGTAAAAATACAGATGCAATAAAAAAAGCTCTTTCAGCTATTATAGTACTCTGCTCTATATGCTCCAGATTGAAAGGCATGAGAGATTTATATGTTAGGAAAGCAGAATATTGAAGCGCAGATCTGAGAAAAGATTGTTGCCAACAAATAGAACCCAATCTGATTGAAAAAAATAAATGAATACACTGCCCTCCAGGAAAAAACTCATAGCTAATTAAGAGAACCTAGTAACAGAGCCGGGGGAGGAGTATTAAACTTCAACTTTACTTTAGCTTGTCTTTTCTACAGGAAATGCTTTAATATCCTTGAAGGAATGCAGCTGTGAAGGTCTGAAAACCATGCAGGCAGATCACCACAGTTAAAGGTTGACTCATCAGTTGATATGCTCTTCTGAGTGTGTAGTCAAGGTGCATTTGCTATTGCCTGTAGTTTGCAAGTTTTTCAGGAAAATATTAAAATAATGAGCTAGATAAATTGTAGTATTTCTAGCTTGTTTGAAATGGGACCAAATGGTAAATATGTGGTTTCCTATTTCTCATCAAACACCCTTTCTTCTCTGGTCCTGTCCCCTCTACATTCAGACAAATAAGCAGGCTGGTAGCAGGGCCTGAGTGTGGGAAGATATCAGCATCTTAAGGGCCTAACTGGCTCCTACTACTGCAGTTGACTGCCTGTTCTCCTCGAGTGGGTGCAGGGAAGCAGCAGGAAACAGAAAGCTCCCTGAGAAGCTGGTGTGAATCAGTCCAGGTTCCTGGGGGTGCTAGAGAGGTACATAAGATGCTCTTCCTCCTCTCTCTCCCTGCAGCTCCTGCTCCTTTCTGTTATTCCCTCTCACCTTTTCTCTTGCCTGCCTGTTATTCTCTTGGGCCCTCCTTCCTCCAGCACAGCACTCCCCCATCTCTGTGCATCTAGAGTAGAGAGAATATATATGCACCAGCAGCAAACACAATTTTCTACACCCTGGGTCCTAGTGGCACCCCCCACTGTCTGGCACCTCAGTTCACCTCATGGTAAGGCCAGCTCTGTTTACAGCTTATACACTCCATGAATTGCTTAACATTCATGAATTATGCACTCTATGAATTGCTTAAAGTTCAGACTATTAACAAAGATTATGAAATTAATGTTTAGTGAAAGTCCCTAGCTACACTATGGACTGCCCCTGTTCTGAAAAGTTCCTCAAGAACAGATCTGGAAAGCCATTTAAACTCAGATTGACTCAGCTTCAGCACGGCCCTTAAGCACATGATTAACTTTAAGAATGAGTAGACCCCCCCCAGTGAAATCAAAAGGGACTTATGTATGTGCTTTGCTGAATTGGGAGCATATTTATACTATCCAGTGCTAAGCAATCTGAACAGTACAGGACTTTTTAAAGTGGTAGTTGAAATCATCTGACTTTAGAAATGGTTTTCAGCAGCCATAACAAAAATTACGTATGGCTCCTTCAACATGCACAAAACATAATTAAGAAAAATGTACTCAGTTTTTGTCATATCCATTGAAACAATTCACTATTGTTACATACCCGCATTCCTGATTATTTCTCTCTTTACATTTTTGTGGTCTGCTCTAAACTCCATTAAAGTCAATGGACGTTTTATCCATTAAATGTAATGAACAAAAACATGCCTTTAGCAAGCACAACAGTAAGGTATTGTGCAAATAGAGTTCCTCCTGATGCAGTAATCAGGCATCAAACATATTTACAGTTACTATTAAGTTGGGCTTTTTTTCTTCTGGGACTAGAGAACACCTAGAATGCTTCAAAATCAGAGGAAGTTCAAACCTGGATATGAAATTTGTGATTTGGGTACATCCCCGGTTAGAACAAAGCCTGTTGGTTCATGCCTTCCAACCCGGTAATATTTATGAATCAGCCATTCATTCTGCGCAGTGATCAGCTCAAATGGGACCCACTGCACGTGCAACGTACATATCCAGATGGACTGTGAGTTCAGCATTGTTGTTTGTAACTTGTTAGTTTACTGAACTATTTCAGGTTTTTTCCCCTCAAGGTCTTGGGGAACAAGGCGAAGATCAATGTATAGCCTGTATTTGTTTTGTTTCTCTTACAAAATGGTAAGACTTTCCTCTTGTTTTGGATTAAAGTAACCAATTGTTAATATCAGATAAAAATCTCAAAAAAAATACTTTTATTTTAAACTTTTATATTTTATAGTTGTTTAGAAGCTAGCACAAAGCACCCTCATTACTGATGTTTCGTCATACAAATGTTAAAATATAACCTGCAATAGGCCAGGAGAGAAAGAGAGATCATTTGAACTTCCAGGATACTGAAAAATAACTATTAAAAGCCAAAATAAAAAAATATATATGATTTTAGGGCTGTCGATTAGACGCAGTTAACTCACACAATTAACTCAAAAAAAATTAATTGTGATTAAAAAATGTATCGCACTGTTAAATAATAGAATACTAATTGAAATGTATTAGATATTTTTGGGTGTTTTTCTACATTTTCAAATATATTGATTTCTGTTACAACACAGAATTCAAAATGTACAGTGCTCACTTTATATTATTTTTATTACAAATATTTGCACTGTAAACATGATAAAAGAAATAGTACTTTTCAATTCACCTCACACAAGTACTGTAGCCCAATCTCTTTATTGTGAAACTGTAACTTACAAATGTAGATTTTTTTTTGTTACATAACTGTACTCAAACAAAACAACGTAAAACTTTAGAGCCTACAAGTCCCCTCAATCCTACTTCTTGTTCAGCCAATCGCTAAGACAACCAAGTTTGTTTACATTTACGGGAGATACTGCTGCCTGCTTCTTCTTTACAAAGTCACCTGAAATTGAGAACAAGTGTTTGCATTGCACTTTTGTAGCCAGCGTTGCAAGGTATTTACGTGCCAGATATAGTAAACATTCATATGTCCCTTCATGCTTCAGCCAACATTCCAGAGGACATGTTTTCATGCTGATGATGCTCATTAAAAAAAATAGTGCTTTAATTAAATTTGTGACTGAACTCCTTGGGTGAGAATTGTATTTCTCCTGTTCTGTTTTACCACATTCTGCCATATATTTCATGTGATAGCAGTCTCGGATGATGACCCAGCACGTTGTTCATTTTATTAACGCTTTCACTGCAGATTTGACAAAACGCAAAGAAGGTACCAATGTGAGATTTCTAAAAATAGCTACAACCCAAGGTTTAAGAATCTGAAATGCCTTCCAAACTCTGGGAGGGACAAGGTGTGAAGCATGCTTTCAGAAGAGCAACACTCTGAGGAAACTACAGAACCTGAACCACCAAAAAAAAAAGAAAATCAACCTGCTGGTGGCATCTGACTCAGATGATGACATTGAACATATGGGGCTGCTCTGCTTTGGATTGTTATTGAGCAAAACCAGTTATCAGCATGGAAACACATCTTCTGGAATGGTGGTTGAAGCATGAAGGGACATATGAATCTTTAGTACAGCTGGCACATAAGTATCTTGTGATGCCAGCTACAACACTGCCATGTAAACTCCTGTTCTCACTTTCATAAACCAGAAGCGGGTACCATTATCTCCTGCAAATTGTAACCAAACTGGTTTGTCTGAACGATTGGCTGAAGTAGGACTGAATGGACTTGTAGGCTCTAAAGTTTTACATTGTTTTATTTCTGAATGTAGTTTTTTTGTACATAATTCTACATTTGCAAGTTCAACTTTCATGATAAAGAGATTGCATTACAGTACTTGTATTAGATTAATTGAAAAATACTATTTCTTTTGTTTTTACTGTAAAAATATTTGTAATAAAAAATAAATATAAAGTGAGGACTGTACACTTTGTATTTTGTGCTGTAACTGAAATCAATATCTTCTAAAATGTAGAAAACATCCACAAATATTTAAATAAATGGTATTCTATTATTGTTTGAGCATGATTTATTGCGTGATTAATTGTGATTCTTTTTTTAATCATGTGATTAATCACAATTAATTTTTTTGTCACTTGACAGCCATAATTTCCCTTTTTCAAGAGATGAACATTAATTCCTTCCCTCTCTGTTTCTAATTAATCTAATAGCCAGGCTTTTAAGTAAGGTTGCCAACTCTCCTGGTTTCACCAGGAGTCTCATGGAATCAGGCCCTATCTCCCAGAGGCTACTGAAGCCAAACTGGGAGATTTTAGGTGCTGAAAGTCCGGCAGCTCTGCACTACTCCTGAAAGGGACTGGCACGTCCCTGCGGCGCCTTAGGGGGAGAGGTGGCTCTGTGCACTGCCCCTGCCCCCAGCACCAACTCTGTAGCTCCCATTGGCCGGGAACTGTGGCCAATGGGAACTGCGAGGGCAGCAAATGCGGGTGCGAGCAACTTCTGGAGCCCCCAGGCATCCTCTTGGGGCTGCAGAGATGTGCCAGCTGCTCCTAGGAGTGGCACGGGGCCAGGGCAGGCAAGGAGGCTGCCTTAGCCCTGCTGCACCACCACCTGGGAGCCACCCGAGTTAAGTGCCTCCCAGCCAGAGCCTGCACCCCACACCCCATCCTGCCCCCAACCCTCTACTCCAGCCCCCAAACTCCTTCCCAGAGCCTGCACCCCTCCCACACCCCAACCTCCTGCCCCAGCCCTGAGCCCCATCCCACACCCAAACTCCCTCCAAAAGCCTGCACCCAACATCCCCTCCTGCACTCCAACCCCCTGCCCCAGGCTCAGCCCAGAGTCCTCTCCCACACTCCGTACCCCTTGGCCCCACCTCCTCAGCCCAGAGCCCACACTCCCTTCCACACCGCAACCTCTTTCCCCAGCCTGGTGAAAATGAGTGAGGGTGGGGGAGAGCGAGCAACAGATGGAGTGAGCGGTGCAGCACCTTGGAGAAGAGGTGGGGCAGGGTGGGGTCTCGGGGAAGGGGCAGGGCAAGGATGTTTGTGTGATTAGACAGTTGGCAACCCTACTTTTAGAGCCTGATCCACCTCTTACCAAAAAGTCAATTCCCATCGATTTCAATGGGAGTTGAATTGGGGCCTTATTTGCCACCTCCAGCAGTGATGTCAGCTCAAGTCAGAGTGTTAAATTTGTTAGTTAAATTGCAAGCTAGCTCGAAAAGGCCTATATCTTTCCCTTCCCATGTAATGTGTTGAGAGCCATGGCAGTTGGACTCTAGCAGAACTTGACTGCACTTTTAAGAGGAGTGTAGTGAGGCGGCCTGGCTCCCAGCCACCCCAGAGAGGGACAAGCCCTTACAGACGCCAAAGTGGGCGGAGCCGCAGGAGCCTGTGCCTGCCCCCCAGAGGTCAAGGCGCAGGGCAGGAAGTATAAAAAGCCAGCCCCAGGGCTCAGAAGCTGCCTGGCCACTGGAGAGGCCAGACGTTGGTGCCCTAGCTCCTGCTGGGGAGACTCCTGCCGCCTGTGACCGACCCGAGGACTGGCCGTACCTGCGGAGCCTGGACACCGACCAGGCGCTGGAAGAGCCCCTAGGCCGGTCTGTCCAAAGGGACCCTGAGGAGCTGCCCAGTTTACCCCTCGCTCAGTATCCTGAGGAGCCCATGGTGTGGGACACTGCGGAAGACACCGCCAAGACAGAGGTACCAGTAGAGGGGGAGGTCGGAAGTACCCCGGGGCCAGCCGACCCTAGTCAGGTTGCAGCACACCCAGAGCCAATGTCAGTGTGTTGCGGCCAGGATCCCCACTGACAGAGCAGTAGGCTGTCTGCCGCTGTTAGGGCACCGGGCTGGGACACAGAGGAGTGGGAGGGCCTGCGTCCCCCCTGCCACCCCACTCACGGGTGGCAGTCTCCCCCTCGCACAACACTCAGGCCCAGGAGCCTGGGCTTTAATATACTGAACTGTTTGCTCAGCCCCTGCCTGAGGGTCTGAGCCCTGAACTGTTGTTTGTAGCCCCGCCCTGGCCTAAGGCCTGGGCTTAATATACTGAACTGTTTGCTCGGCCCCAGCCTGAGGAGCCCCTGAACTGTTGTTTGTTGCCCCGCCCTGACCTAGGGCCTGGGCTTAATATACTGAACCGTTTGCTCAGCCCCTGCCTGAGGGTCTGAGCCCTGCACTGTTGTTTGTAGCCCTGCCCTGACCGAGGGCCTGGGCTTAAATTACTGAACTGGTTGCTCAGCCCTGCCTGAGGGTCTGAGCCCTGAACTATTGTTTGTTGACCCGCCCTGACCTAGGACCTGGGCTTAAAGTACTGAACTGTTTACTCAGCCCCTGCCTGAGGGTCTGAGCCCTGAACTGTCATTTGTTGCCCCATGTAGTGAGGCAGCCTGGCTCCCAGCCGCCCCAGAGAGGGGCGAACCCCGACAGCGGATGTTTACAAGGGGAAACAGCATGTCTGGATATAGAGGGGACAGGACCAGAGGAGAAAGGGTGTTTGATGAGAAATAGGAAAAGAATGAAATAGATAGCAAAGGAGGTCAGGAAGCATGAGAGGAGGGGATTGGTCTGATAAGATGTGGATACCTTGGAATTGGACACAGAGCTAAAGGAAAACAAAATGAAGAAGTGAGGGGGAAGAAGACAAGTCCTGTCAGATGCCAACAATTTTACTTTTTAAAATTTAGCATGATCTTGGCCAGATAGAGAGAGAAGAGAGGATAGAAATGGATGAGGAAAAGGGTTTAAGCAGAGTGAAAGGGAAGAAAAATCAGTTTAGGATTAGAGGCAAGAGTGGCTAAGAGAAGTGACAGAGCAGAGCTGCAGGAGAAGAAAAGCTAGTATATGCTTGGTAACTCCACGAGCACAATAAACCTAAATAGAATAGAATGCCCAACAGCAGATTTGGCCCTGTTATTAAGACTTGATGACCTGAACAACAGAACTGAATGCAGCTCACTGTCCCATAGGCATTGGTTCTACAGAGTGATGGGAATAAGCAGCAATAAAATCTTGTGTGACTATAGCAAACAGCCATTACTTTTGGTCTTGTTGCCCACACTGAGGAATAAGAACTCCTTTATATTCCTGCATTGGCTAGCTGGACCTTGGGCTCAGCATGAAGGAGTGCCTCCTGAATCAAGTGGGCTGGGAGTGGATGGGGAATGGACAGAAACTTGCTTCTGAGGCCTCCATCCCCATCCCCAAATCCAACCCTAGCCATACACTGTGTTCAGCCAGTGCAGATGCACCAGTGCAGAGGGCATCTGTTTGCTGCTAGTATAGGCCAGCAGTAAATTATTCCCCCTCACCAGAACAAGGAAGAAGCAGCACAATGCTCCCCATGGAAAGCCGATCTGTTGCTTTAAAAAGGTGCCGTTAATTTGACAGTGATTGTTAATTTCATTTTAATTCTGTTAAGGACCATAACATTTACAACAGCAGCAACACCTGTTGCATATCAATGTAATTAATAAAACTGCTTGTGTAAGCAGAGACAATTTTAGTTTTATGCGCTGTTTCGCATTTAGAGAGGTCTCCCCGCCTCCCACACTTAGCAGATTCTCTAAGGTTTAAAGATACAAGTGCCTGCTGAATAGCAGGTTTCCTCTCCCCATTCAAACACGAAAAGTGTTCTTAAATTTCATACGCCTGTGCTTGCATTCAGACTGACGATATGGGGAACACGATCAATAAAACAGAGTTGCTAAAATATACACTGAAACATGACATAAGGTGCGTCAGTACTTGTCCTGCTACAGCTTGCATGCAGTTCTGAAGGACATTTGGATTTCTGTTGTCATTAAAAGTACTGTTTTAATAACTATGATACATGATATGCCTGAAATTGCAAGCCAGCCCTGGATTCAAGTACAGAATGTCCGATCACTAGTGTTTTCTCCTAGCTCATGCTGGCAAAAAAAAAGTGTCACAATTTCTTTTCTCTTTCTAGATTACAGGCCAAGTTATACTCAGAAAGTTGTCATCTGGCCTCTGTTTCTGTGAGATAAAAGTTTATTGCATCACTCAGTTTTGTCTCACATTGGTCCAGTCTTAAAGAGCCCCTGTTCATTTAGGTCAGCCTGGTAAAAGATTTCTCAGTGGTTTATTTTCCTGGCTGCTGAGGAAGTATTCTACTAGGATATAGTAAAATGCTTTAACATCAATTAGGTTTCACAACAGGTCAGATGGTGGAGATGTCAGCTGCTTCTGTTACCTATATTTGATTCTAAAATTAGCTTAGTTGTTTCCTGTTACAAGTGAGATGATAAGAGTGAAGCTTCACATACACTGGAGTACATTTGAGCTGTGCAAGAACATATACTGAAATGATTAACTAGATTGTCCTTTCCAAGCACAAGAAACAGAGCTGCAGCTGACATCTCATGGCATCTTCTGGAATGGTGGAAACCTCAACTCTACAACTCTGTACCTGGGACCTTGTGGAACCCCTGAAGCAGTGAAATGGCTCTTTGGCACAATGGAGGGGAGCCAGAAAGAGTGGAATCCGGGACAAGCTGCTCTTAACAGCATTGTCCTGTATGGGCCTACTAGAGTCCACGTTGTTATTGCTTAAAACAGGATTAATTCCCACCTGGTTCCCTGCATAGCCGCAGCTAACCAGCCAAAGGACAGCCTGGAAGTTATGCTTCCAGGTGGGACATCACAGCCATCTGAAAGGTTACAGTAGTTGCCCATGCTGAATGGCTTCTGCCTCCCTGGATTCAGTGGTGCCCATCCCCTGCATTTCAGAGTTGGACGCCTTGCCCCGTTTACTCTGTAGCCCCCTAAAATCCATAGTACTAGTAGTGAACGGACAAATTGCTTAAATTCTGCAAAGTGAACTTTAGAAGGAGTGACAAAGTTAAGGGCACTTTCCCCTCTAAAGGCCCCCAATATCATGCTGGGCCTGTGTAGAGACATTTCTGCAAGCTGTTAGAGAGGAATAGGAATGTGCTATGGAGCTCCTGCACTCCCTGCCCTATTTCTCCTGGATTTTGTTCCCTCTCCATCCCACACCAATGGAGGAGAGGATTGTTCATTAGTTGTTTTTAAGAGAGATGCATTTCCCCCTTTGCACTAATTTGTTTTCTCCCACAGGCCAGCTCATATTACGAAATGCAAAATGCATTTGCTCCAGATCCTAGCATAGTGGGTCACGTGCAAGGCATACCATACAAGACATTTCCTTTTGCAAATGAGGAAGTGATAAAATCATATCCTGGTGCGGAAGGCTCTGAAAGGGCAACAAACAATGGACTATATAGATAAGTCAGATATAGCTCTTTTTGTAACAGGAAGTTTCTTGCTAGGAAGGCAATGGTAGAACAGTGTGACTGCTTCCCATTCTGATCTAAAGAGTGCGTAAACAAACCTCTCTGTAGTGTATAGGAATTGGGTAGTATCTCTTTAAATACTTGCCCTCACTCTGTTCCAGAAGCCACTAGAACCCATACATGTAGCTAGGTCTTGCATGTTATATGTGTTTAGTCAACATGGTCACTTAGACCCCACTTTGCCCAGGTGGTTCCTTCATGTTATGTATGTTGTGTAAAGAGCAAAAACACAGCTGTTGTATGAACTGAGGAACTGAAACCACTTGCTTGGCAACTTGTTCAATCAGCCTGACCTTGAGAATCCTTTCAAAGTAGGAGAACGTGGCAATGCCTTTATCTAGAGATGTCCTGGGCTTTCAGACAAGCGATGCAGTGAGAGGAGTGGAGATGATGTCCATTTGACTCTCCTCAGAGGTTGGGAAAGTTAGCATAAATCACACCAGACAGGGATTGAGGCAGAGGGCAGATCAGTCAAAGGTACATGAAAAATACAATTTATGACATGGCCTATCATGACCGTATGTGCACACAGATAGGAATGAGATAGGCACATGTAAGAACTGCTTCTCCTAGTCACCTGTTTGACCCAGGTCATCTGGTGAGGTAGTGATGAGATAAAACTGATAAGTTTACTGGTACATTTTTTACGCTGTTATTTTCTGCTCATGAACTTTGCTCATTGCAGAAAATCCTGACAAATGACATAAAAAGTCAGATCCTCAGTAGGAGTAAAATGATATAGCATCATTATGGCAATGGTGCTAAGCCAATTTACAGCTGAGGATCTGGCCCTCTGTATTAGCCCTTGTGCAATTTTTTCCCTTCTCTTCCATGAACTCAAAAGTGACATCACTAAGATTCCAAGTATTCCTTCTGAATGTGTCTATTTAGATTTAAAATAAAAACTTGAATCTTATCCAAACAGGGGTTTGTGGTACTTTCAATTGAAATATTGAACATGGGCTCATTTTTAAGACAAAATTAGCCCACCACAGTGTTTCCCTCCTGAAATGAAATAAATCTGAACATCAGAAGGGCCAACAATAAGCACAGTTTAAAGAGAACAGAAAACTCATAAATACCATTAGAATGTTGACTCGTGTGATAGATCCTTATGATTTGTGATGTAATCTCTCTCTCTATTTTCAGTACAAGTCAACTAAACAATGAATGTTCCATATATGCAGAAAGTTTTTCTGTGTAACTATTCATTTCAAAGAAGTAAATATGAGATAGAATTTTCCAAAATAGAACAGAAGCTTTTAAATAGCTTGTTGTTTTTAAAAGCAGAGTTGAATATATTAGCATGGATTTTTTAAAAACTAACTTTGTAATTGCTGCTAATTTTCTGACTTGTATCTCACTATAGAATTGGCGGAGAAGCCAATTTTAATATTAAAAGGGGTTTAAGTATTAATTAAGATAGACAGATTTGTGCGTGTGCAAACTTGCACAAACTCAAGTCAAAGATGTATTTCCCAGGCTGTGGTGAAATTTTGCAAATCAATTCCCACTGGTTCAAACATCAGTTTAGAACCCACCAAAGATTTAGGACAATCTACATCAGGTGTGAGAAGCTATGCACAATTCCAGTAACCTCACTGGCTAGGAGGCAGCAGGTCATGCCAGGTATTGGGTCCTGAGATTACACAAAATAAATACATCTTCAGTATCTCTGATGTGTGGGGAAAGGATTCCTCACTATTTCCAATTGAGCTAATATCAGTTAAAGAAACAGAGAGCTCTTCAAGTTTATTCTGAATTTGCATGCCTAGTGAATGGTGAATGTTGCCATCTTGGATGCCGTGACTGACAAAATCCTGATCTGGATGTTTACTAGGGAGATGGGTACCTAGAGATCTTAACATGGCAGCAATATCCACTCAGACTTTTGTAAGGGAAAAAAAAAGACACCTGGGAACTCAGGATAGGTCAAACAGCAGCATTTGCAATATGGGATTTTGAGCTGTTATATGGCCATTAAAAAAGCTAATGCCGTTTTAGGATGCATCAGGCGAGGTATTTCCAGCAAAGATAAGGAGGTGTTAGTACCATTATACAAGGCACTGGTGAGACCTCATCTGGAATACTGTGTGCAGTTCTGGTCTCCCATGTTTAAGAAAGATGAATTCAAACTGGAACAGGTACAGAGAAGGGCTACTAGGATGATCCGAAGAATGGAAACCCTATCTTACGAAAGGAGACTGAAAGAGCTTGGCTTGTTTAGCCTAACCAAAAGAAGGTTGAGGGGGGATATGATTGCTCTTTAATAATATATCAGATGGATAAATATTAGGGAGGGAGAGGAATTGTCTAAGCTCAGTACCAAGGTGGACACAAGAATAAATGGATATGAACTGGACAGTAGGAAGTTTAGACTTGAAATTAGACAAAGGTTTCTAACCATTAGAGGAGTGAAGTTCTGGAACAGCCTTCCAAGGGGCAAAAGACATATCTGGCTTTAAGACTAAGCTTGATAAGTTTATGGAGGGGATGGTATGATGGGTTAGCCTAATTTTGGCAATTAATTTGGCAATTGATCTTTGATTATCAGCAGGTAAGTATGCCCAGTGGTCTGTGATGGGATGTTAGATGGGGTGGGATTTGAGTTACTACAGAGAATTCTTTCCTGGGTGCTGGCTGGAGTCTTGCCCACATGCTCAGGGTTTAACTGATTGCCATATTTGGGGTCAGGAAGAAATTTTCCTCCAGGACAGATTGGCAGAGGCCCTGGAGGTTTTTCGCTTTCCTCTGCAGCATGGGGCACGAGTCACTTGCTGGAGGATTCTCTGCAGCTTGAGGTCTTCAAACCACAATTTGAGGACTTTAATAACTCAGACATAGGTTAGGGGGTTGTTACAGGAGTGAGTGGGTGAGATTCTGTGGCCTGCATTGTGCAGGAGGTCAGACTAGGTGATCATAATGGTCTCTTCTGACCTTAAAGTCTATGAGTCTATGAGTTTATGAAGATCTTTTAAGTATTATACAGGATTTTTTAATTTACATTATTTACAGCATATCTTGATTGTTGGCATCATTTTTGACAAGCTTCTTTCTAGGCATCTATGTGAGTATGGCAACATAATTACTAAGGAACATAAAATGATAAATGACAACTCATATACCAAACATATAATCCATTATACACAGAGTATACGCTGTACAATTGTGGAAAGCTGTTGGAAGTTACTAGTTGCATAAAGTCTTGAGGCAAATGGTAAATTTTGATAGCTATTTCAGTCCTTCCTGTCAAAAATTCAGTCCCTTTTAAAACAACAAAGTTAACTGACCTTTAATAATTAGTTACAGCCTAGGATTTAATGAGAGAGCGGGAAGATAGAAATAAAATAAATAATTCAGAATGTAAAAGAATTGACTTGAACACAAACTTACTTGGGTAGTCCATTAAAAATATGAAGTGCATTCAAGATTTCACTCTAATTGAGTCAATTTCAGTTTTTAGAAATCTGTGATTAATTTACTATCCACTGAAATTTGCTGAAGGTGCTTATTTCAGCGTGTTTAAGGTCTATCTACATGGCAAATACGACTTTGCTGGGGGACTAATTTACAATGGCTTTGCTCTCAATGTGTTATAAAAATGTTTTTTGCCTACATAGATAGAACCCTGAAAAAAATCACAACTGTAGCATGGCCCCCTTAACACGATTACAAACACAGTTTCGTCATGTCTACCTGATATAATCCCACACCACGCTGGGTGTAGTCAGGCCCACCAACAGTAATTCCGGACCTCAGGGCAGAATAATCTATGGGTCCCCACGCATGCCCAAGCCGCACGTGCGCAGAAGCAGTCCACCTGACATTTGGATGATGCTGCCCCTGTGCTGGCTGGTGCTCAGCGAGCTGCCAGCTGTGCTGCTGGGCGCGGTCTTCCGGCACCACCAGGGCTTCCACCTGCCCACCAGGTAAGGTTGCCAACTGTCTAAATACGCAAACCTAAAGACCCTTGCCCAGCCCTGCCCCTTCCTTGAGACCACGCCCCTGTCCCATCCCTTCTCTGAAGCCCCACCCCCTGCTCACTCCATCCCTCCTCCCTCTGTCCAGGGCCGTAGCAGCAAAGAACGTGGCCCCCTCCGAACATATGTCCGGGGCCCCTTACAATGCAGAAACTGGAATGCGGTATTTATTTTATACAATATACAGGTTCATATTATGTATACATAGGCCTACAGTGTACATGTATTCCGTATTTACGCAAAGCGCTTCTTTTGAGCCTTGTTCTCCGCAAATTGGTTAATAAATGCGTCATAGTCCAGAGATCTGGCAATCTTGTTTTCGACTGAGATAACTGCAAGCGCAGAAAGCCTGTCATCTGTCATGGTTGAGCGCAGGATATTCTTGATCAGTTTCATTCTGCTGAAGCTCCTTTCAGCACCAGCGACAGTAACTGGTGTGGTCAGAAGAATTCTGATGCAAATGCAAAGATTCGGATATATCTCCTGAAGGCTGTTCTTGTATATGTACGTTAAAAAATTGTTTGCCGTGACAAGTCCTCTCTCTTTCTCGATCACATAAATAAAACCATTCAATTCCATTATGAGTTCGTTGGCATCAATGTCTCCCATTTTTCTTTCAAAATTTTTGCTGTGATTCTCCAGTTCATTTTCTCTGTGACACTGCTTCAGGCTGTTAGCGTTGTACAGAAATCCAAACAGCTTATACCACTCCACGAGTTGGTCAAATCGCGACGAAACAGAAGATATGGCCTGATCAGTGAGAACAAGAAAGAACTGCGATTTAAATTTTTCTTCGGCAGAAAGACGACTCGAATCATCAGCACATTCGTAATCAAACATTCTCTTCTTACGTTTCACCCTGGTTTCTGGAAACACCTGCTCAATACCCATATGCTCTGCTATTTCACGTGCATTTGTGACCACAGAGTTATATCCTGTATTTCGATAGTCTTCCAAAAACTTCATTGTAGCACCGACTTCTGCCTGCAGTACGTCAGTTGACACATCTGGTGACTGAATTAATTTGCTGGTTTTATTGATGTGAAATAGTATATCGTACCACGTATACACAGTCAGAACAAAAGGCCACGTAGTAACATGGTCTAAAAGCGCACCAGCTTCTGTTGCTGTATTGCCATCTTTCTTTTCGACCGCATATTCTTGCAAAGATGACAAAGCATTGCACAATTCTTCAAGGTGATAAAGCAATGGCTTCACAGCATCAATTCTCGACTCCCAACGAGTGTCCGATAACCCTTTAACACATATTGGCATATGTTCTTCAAGTATATCCCAACGTGAAGGTGAAGAGGAAAAGATAACGTATATTCTGTTAATCAGACCGAAAAAGTCAATGGCATATTTCGATGACTTTGCCGCATCTGAGATCACAAGATTCCAAGTGTGAGCTCCACATGGTACATACAAGGCCCGGTCATTTATTTTTAGCATGCGGGCTTGAACTCCTTTATTCTTTCCTCTCATATTTGTGCCGTTATCATAAGCTTGGCCTCTCATGTCAGCAATGTCTATTCCTAAGTTGTTTGCCTTTTCAAGAAACGCTTCCAACAAGCCCTTGCCAGTTGTATCATGAACATTAAGAAAACCAACAAACACTTCAGGAATATTGACACCATCTTCACCGTTGCATTCAACAAAGCGTAACACCACAGACATCTGTTCTTCATGTGACACGTCGGGAGTACAGTCCAAAATAACTGAATAATATTTTGCTTTTTTAAGCTGCACTATGTTGGCCTCTTGAATGTTACTGGCAACAAGTTGAATCAGCTCGTTTTGGATCTGTGGACTGAGGTACTGAACATGTGTCTCTGCCTTCTTAATCCTCTGTAAAAGTTCGCTGAGGACAGTATCATACTTTGCAAGCAATTCAAACAGTCCCAAAAACTTGCCATTAGAAGGATCGCCGAGCTTTTCATTACTTCCTCGAAATGCCAAGTTTCTTTCGGACAAGAAAATAACGACATCAACCATGCGTTTGACAACATTTCTCCAGAAATCTCTTTCTTTCAGAAAAGCTTGCAATTCGAGTTGGTCAATAGATGTACGGTTTACTATGCCTGACCGAAGGTCAAACCATTTCACCATACAGTCTTGATGACCTTTGCCTGTTTCATGCTGCTGAAGTCTTTTTGACAGTGCTTTCCAAGCAGATGTTCCACGACGTAGCGGTATGTCGCCAGTGCCAAATAATTTACAACAAAAACAAAAAATGGCTTCTTTCTGAACTGAGTACATTAACCATGAACGTCTTATTTTCTCGCCATTTGCCATGGTTCGATAGAAATGAGTACTTGAACCTCTGTCTTTCCTCATTAAATGGAAATTCGTAACTTTCATTCTGCTGCAGTGGGCCACGTGCAACAATGTCACACACTTGCCTGTCCGATATTATAGATGGCCATTCTCCTGGATCATCAGTCAGTGGTTCAGATTCAGATACTTCTTTCCTGGCAGCAGCTGGAATATCTGTCACAGTTTGTTTGGTAGAACAACTGGCTTCACCTTCGACCTCACTTGAAGCACTTCTGGATACCTCTGGATATGATTCGTTGCTGCTAGCGCTGTCCGTTTCATGTACCTGTACGTTGGATTGCAGCGCAAAATACGTTGACAACTTTGGAATTTTCTCAAGTTCCTTCTCGGCATCTTTTGTTGCCTTTCGTTTACTAGCTCCGCTCTTATACATTCTCTTAGACATCACAAAGTACGCTTCTGCGTTGGAAACGATAAAAAACTAAACAACTAAATTAATAACATTTATCCGCCGACCACCATTATGAACGCAAATACACATTCTTTGAATGGGTCCAACTAAAATTCGAAACTGACCGACAGACAACTGATGTAGCCAATAGCATTATGATGTATCATAATGACTTCACGGTTTTGTCAGTAAAACCGACATGGATTGTGCAATAGCTTCAATAAATGTAACTTACCTAGTTATATCTTACATTTGTTTTTGCCACTTTTAGGGGCCCCCTTCCTTGTGGGGCCCCCTCCGGTTGGAGGGTACGGAGGGCACTCGCTACACCTCTGCCTCTGTCACTCGCTCTCCCCCACCCTCACTCACTTTCACTAGGCTGGGGCACTGGTTTGGGGTGCAGGAGGGACTGTGGGGTCAGACTCTGTGAGGGAGTTTGGGTGCAGGGTCCGAGCTTTAGGCTGGGGCAGGGTGTTGGGGTGCAGGAGCAGGTCTGTGCTTACCTTGGGCTGCTCCCAAAAGAGATCGGCACACCCTTCTGGCAGCGGCTCCTAGATGGGGGTCCAGGGGGTCTCCACATGTGCCACTGCTTGCAGGCACCACCCCCTCAGCTCCCATTGGCCACAGTTCCCCGCCAATGGGAGCTGCAGAGTGCTTGGGACAGGGGCAGCGCGTGGAGACCCCATCCCCAGGGGTCGTGGGGACATGTAGTATGCCAACCACTTCCAGAAGCAGCGCGGAGCAAGGGCACACAGAAAGCTTGACTTAGCTGTGCTGCGCTGCCAGTGGCTGGGGGCCCTGGGCCCTTTTAAAACACCCAGGCCCCTGATCAATTGCGCCCTCCCCCCATTGGCAGGGGCCTAAGTGTAATGTACAGAAGTTCCAAAGCATTACAGGAGTGCTTTATATGTGTATATGTAAATAGTTAATAGAGAAACAGTAACAGGAAACTTGGAAATGGCAGAGATGCTTAATGACTTCTTTGTTTCGGTCTTCACCAAGAAGTCTGAAGGAATGCCTAACACAGTGAATGCTAATGAGAAAGGGGTAGGTTTAGAAGATAAAATAAAAAAAGAACAAGTTAAAAATCACTTAGAAAAGTTAGATGCCTGCAAGTCACCAGGGCCTGATGAAATGCATCCTAGAATACTCAAGGAGCTAATAGAGGAGGTATCTGAGCCTCTAGCTATTAACCTTGGAAAATCATGGGAGATGGGAGAGATTCCAGAAGACTGGAAAAGGGCAAATATAGTGCCTATCTATAAAAAGGGAAATAAAAAACAACCCAGGAAACTACGGACCAGTTAGTTTAACTTCTGTGCCAGGAAAGATAATGGAGCAAGTAATTAAGGAAATCATCTGCAAACACTTGGAAGGTGGTAAGGTGGTAGGGAATAGCCAGCATAGATTTGTAAAGAACAAATCATGTCAAACCAATCTGATAGCTTTCTTTGATAGGATAACGAGTCTTGTGGATAAGGGAGAAGCGGTGGATGTGGTATACCTAGACTTTAGTAAGGCATTTGATATGGTCTCGCATGATATTCTTATCCATAAACTAGGCAAATACAATTTAGATGGGGCTACTATAAGGTGGGTGCATAACTGGCTGGATAACCGTACTCAGAGAGTAGTTATTAATGGTTCCCAATCCTGCTGGAAAGGTATAACAAGTGGGGTTCTGCAGGGGTCTGGTTTGGGACCGGCTCGGTTCAATATCTTCATCAACAACTTAGATATTGGCATAGAAAGTACGCTTATTAAGTTTGCAGATGATACCAAACTGGGAGGGATTGCAACTGCTTTGGAGGACGGTCATAATTCAAAATGATCTGGACAAATTGAAGAAATTGTCTGAGGTAAACAGGATGAAGTTTGACAAAGACAAATGCAAAGTGCTCCACTTAGGAAGGAAAAATTAGTTTCACACATACAAAATGGGAAGAAACTGTCTAGCAAGGAGTATGGCAGAAAGGAATCTAGGGATTATAGTGGACCACAAACTAAATATGAGTCAACAGTGTGATGCTGTTGCAAAAAAAGGAAACGTGATTCTGGGATGCATTAACAGGTGTGTTGTGAGCAAGACACGAAAAGTCATTCTTCCACTCTACTCTGCGCTGGTTAGGCCTCAACTGGAGTATTGTGTCCAGTTCTGGGCACCACATTTCAAAAAAGATGTGGAGAAATTGGAGAGGATCCAGAGAAGAGCAACAAGAATGATTAAAGGTCTTGAGAACATGACCTATGAAGGAAGGCTGAAATAATTGGGTTTGTTTAGTTTTGAAAAGAGAAGACTGAGAGGGGACATGATAACAGTTTTCAGGTATCTAAAAGACTGTCATAAGGAGGAGGGAGAAAACTTGTTCATCTTAGCCCATAAGGATAGAACAAGAAGCAATGGGCTTAAACTGCAGCAAGGGAGGTTTAGGTTGTACATTAGGAAAAAGTTCCTAACTGTCAGCGTGGTTAAACAATGGAATAAATTGCCTAGGGAGGTTGTGGAATCTTCATCTCTGGAGATATTTAAGAGTAGGTTAGATAAACAGTATTTGGTCGTGCCTTGAGGGCAAGGGACTGGACTCGATGACCTCTCGAGGTCCCTTCCAGTCCTAGAATCTATGAATCTATGAAAGTGCCAATATATGGCAATCAAGAATGTAGCTTAGTTCCTAGATTTTGTAGGACCAAATCAATGTGTTGTACAAAGCAAACAGCTTTCACTGGCTGCTGTTAACCACAAAGGATATGTTCAGCCAGTAGTATAGTGGACTGAAAATAAATTTTTGAACACGGGGCATCCTCACTTGTAGAAGGCAGTTGTTCATGCATTCTAGGGTGGCATTTTCACAAAAGCACTTAAATTGATTTAGAATCACAAGTCTCATTGTCTGCTAATGGCACTAAGGGCAGCCTAAAATTATGATAAATGGCTTACAGATGGGGTTTCAAAAGTGTCCAAGTGTCTTAGAAAATCTCACCAACAAGCCATTTATCATAAAACTAGACTCCCTCCACCGTTGTTTCATGGCTAATTGAGCTAACCGCATGGGCAGTGGGTATCATAGGCAGGGGGAGGGTATGCTTCCCCAAACAGTCTGGTCTGGCCCTGTCCACACTCCACCCCCAGCCTCCCTCCTGCAGTTCCTGGCACTCTGCCCTGGTGAGGCTGGCTGGGGCTGGAGGTGGCCGGCATGCCTCTCACATGGACTTGAGGCGGCTGGCGCTGGGGCTGCACTACCCGTCCAGCACTCAGGGGCTGGGGACGCTGCAGCCATGTTGCCCAGCCACCCGGTGCACTGGGGCTGTGGGCACTGCGGCTGCACTGCTCAGCCAACCAGTGTACAGGGGCTGGGGGCACTGCGGCTGCCTGGCACTGGGGCTGGGGGCTATGGCAGGGGTGCTCTGGGCTCCTGCAAGGGAGCGGGGCAGAAAGAGAGGGGCAGATCCTAGGGCACAAGGGGAGGGGCAGGGGCACAGCCTCCCTCAACAGCTGGGTCACCGGCCCGCCATGCAGGGGCGACTCCAGGCCCCAGCACACCAAGCGCGCGCTTGGGGTGGCAAGCCACGAGGGGGCGCTCTGCCGGTGCCGCAAGGGCGGCAGGCTGGTTGCCCTTGGCAGCTTGCCTGCCAAGTGTCCGCTGGTCCCACAGCTTCGGTGGACCTCCCGCAGGTGTGCCTGCGGAGGGGCCACTAGTCCCGCGGCTTTGGCGGACCACCCGCAGGCACGCCTGTGGGACGTCCGCCGAAGCCGCAGGACCAGCAGACCATCCGCAAGCAAGCCACGGGAGTCAGCCTGCCTGCCGTGCTTGGGGCAGCAAAATTCCTAGAGCTGCCCCTGCCCCCATGGCTAGCCGGAGCAATTATGGTAAAACGATGTTTACAGGCTAGTGCAAAAAACATGCAAAGTGTGCAGCCTCAGAAGGACCCTTATTATGAGCTCTGGGTTCCAGACACTTAGGAGTGGCTGGTCTGAAGACACAATCTCTGGAAGTGAGTGGAGGTAGAGCAATAGGCCTGATCTCCCTGATTTCACTAGCTCAGAGAAGAGTCCCATTCCCATTACAAGCTCCCCTCTCCAGATTCCTGCGAGTATATCACTGATGCTTGGAAAGCCAACAAATACCTGATCCAGAAGCTATTGGAGTCCTTCTGGAGTCCTGTACATCAGACGATGTGTAACCAGGAGAACCTAGGGTTGGCATTGTTTATGTGGAGTCACTATCCTGGCATAAAAGGGGGAAAAATCAATAAAAATATCTGATAAACATAACTGTATTCTTAGCTGTTCAGAGCAAATAGTGGACTCTGGTACATTTTTGAAGCCAGTTTAATACAATCACAAATCTTGTTATACTGCTTGTATTAACTCCATCCATAATAAATTGTGTTGCAAGTGTATCTCTCACAATTTAGGGGAAAGGTATACAACACAAAGTGCACAAATCAAACAGTTCCAACTGAAATAGTAACCTTTGCCTCTTAGTCCAATTCTGTAGTTGCAGTACTGGGCATTTCAATATTATAAATCACTTACTGTATGTTTTACTAGCAAAGATAAACAACATGAGAGCAGGGCATTTGGACTGCATGAAATACTTAGCACTTCCAGTAAAGCAGAATGATTTATCATTATTTTATTTTGAACCAATCTATTCATCTATAAATATCACCACATTTTCCATTTTTCTCCATGTTTCTCTTATTATGAATTCATTGAAACATACACATCACATAACTATACCGTGAAAAGAAAATCAGACAAGGAGACAAAACAAGGGAGGGGAGATAAGATTAGGTAAAAATGAAGAATGGGAACATTACATTCAGGACTTTTTTATTTTAAGAGGTCAGCATGTGGTTTGGAAAAAGAAGTGGTAATGTTAAGCACTGAACTCCTTACCAGGTTTGTAAATATGTAAAAGCACAGTGATTAACAATGGGGAAAGGACACTATGGACTAAAGCCCAGTCTAAAGTAAATCACCGCATTTTTAATTCAAAACTCTCCTTCTAAATTTGGGTTTACTTACCCAATTTGGGTTTACATCAAGGAACAGCAGCCTTTTGCAAGTGTCCCACCAGGGGTTTACCCTGGCAGGCCGGGCCAGTTTGTTTACCTGCCGCATCCGCAGGTTCGGCCAATCGCAGCTCCCACTGGCTGTGGTTCGCCGCTCCAGTCCAAACAAACCGACCAGGCCCACCAGGGGGCTTACCCTGGTGGGCTGTGGGTCAAAGGTTGCAGATCCCTGGTTTACATAATACTAGACTTAATTATTACTCCTTCGCTGTAATTACTCATCAGGGACTCATAATGGCAGAGAAACTAGAAGTGCAGCAACTAATTGCTCATGGGTACCCCTTATGCAAATATTTGATTTATATATATAGCCCCATTCCTACATACACTTGCACACATGAGTAACTTTACTCACCTGAGGAGTCACATTGATTTCAGTAGGATTCCTCGTGTGGGGAACTCAGGGTATGGCTACACTTCAACTGGGAGCATGCATCCCAGCCCAGGTAGAAAGGCACCAGCCATCTCGAGTAGACCTAGCATGCTAAAAATAGCAGTGTGGACACTCTGGCACAGTCTGGATACCTGAGTTGGCAGGCTTGTACTCAGGGGGCTGGTCCATGCCACAGCACCCATACTGCTATTCTTAGCACACAAGTTCAAGCAGAGCTAGCACGTGCCCATCTACCAGAGCTTGGAGACATGCTCCCAGCTGCAGTGTAGATATACCTTCGGTGCACAGTGATTAACAATGGGGAATCCTCGTGTGAGTGATTCAAAGGGAATCCTCGTGTGAGTAAAGCCACATGCATAAGTGTTTGCAGGATCAGGCACCTATGAAGCAGGAGGAAAGAAAATAATTTTAACATCACTACAAGTACTAGTTCTGAGAGTGCTGCAACAACACTGATCAAAATTGCTATGTGACACCATTAAAGGGCATTTCCATTAACAAGAAGAGGATGTGCAGCAACAGGCAAAATACCACACGTATCTTAAGTGTTAGTCACTTCAGCTCCCACAATAGCTATTTGAGATTCAAGTCTCTCAACTAGCCCTTTGTAACATAGTAACCCATAACTGTTCAATGTCCCTGTTCTTTAAAATCTGTGAGCCAACATCTGCCCCATTTTACATTTGTGGTATTGCTGGTGGATCTGGCCTGTTGTCCTATTCTCCTACCATTTATATCTGTTTGGCTCAAACTTCACTGATGAGACTTTTCCCCATTTGAAAGTGCAAGAATATGGAGGGTTTTGAATTGGTAAAACACCGTCTTTATGTCAGAATAAGAACAAGGACTTTGGTTTGGTCTAGCTGAAAGAGTAGTTTTATATCACTGTTTTCACCGTGTGATTTGAGAAAAATATTTGCCAAGTCTGGAAAACTGTAAACTTGGACTATCTAAAATAGACACTGAAGCATATCATGATCCCCACTCCCTTTGCAATAGCACAGTCATTAACATTTTACAGCACTTCTGACCTATAATGCTTAGCTCCTACTTTATTTGCTGTATATTATGTCTGTGTGTACAATACACCATATGGTGAGTAGGAAGTTATTGCATTAGACCTGGTTATGTAACTGCATGTTTACATTGAAACATAATTTACCATAGTTTTGCACACACTTTGTTCCTTCAGCCACATGCTGTAGATGTGAATGGACAGGTAGAAGAGGAAATTAAATACCCAGAGGTTTGTGGTCAACAGAAGTTCATCAAAAGTTTTTGATATCAGAAACAAAAAGTTTTGTTCATGTTTCATTAAGTAAATGAATTGCATTAGTTTTTTACTTTGTGCTGACACATTCATATTCTATAGGATCAGAACCACATTATCATTTATATCTTTGTTGAAAACATATGTCTTCATCAAAAGTATGTATAATTAAGTCACTAATGTTAATTAAAATTGCACCTGAGCCTTAAGGCCAGGAATGATTCTTCCCATTTATTGTTAAGGTCGCCAATTCTGGCTGGAGAAATTCCTGGGGGTTTCATCACATGACATGATCTTTATTTAAAGATTAATCTTTAATTCCTGGAGACTCCAGGACTATCCTTGAGGGTTGGTAACCATATTTACTGCCCACACCACTGAGAAACAAAATTAATTGCTTTTTTTGCTCTCCTGACACCTTGTTCTAGCAGAAGAATGAGTTGTCATTCAATGGTTTCAATGGTTGAACATTAGTAGAGGTGAAAGTGACCCACAAGTTTTGATTCACAACTAAGCTTCCTCAAAGATCCAGAAAAACCCATTTCTGATTTTCAATTTTCAACTACTGTACTGAGAATAATGTATTTAAATTGTACACAGAATACTGAAAAATCTTAATTGCTATAATTGAAATATTCTTATCAGGAGGAGAGACCTGGACTTATTGTTAGGACACAGGCCTCAGAGTTAGAATAGTTAGGTTCTATTCTTGGTTGTGACACAGACTTCCAGTGTGACCTTGAGCAAGTCACATCACCTGCCTTTGCCTCAGTGTCTCCATTTGCAAGGTGGGGATGATACTACTTCTTCACCTCACAGAGGTACTAAGGCGTAATGACCATGGCAAGCCACTCCACTTTGTGCCTTCCTTTTCCTCACATTCTTTTTCTGTTTTGTCTATTTCATTTGTAAACTCCTCAACTCATGGACTCTCTCTCATGTATCTGTATACAAAATCTAATAAAATGGGGCTGATAATGAACTGGAACCTCAAAAAACTAATAATAATAAATCAACATCCCTAATTCATTAAGCTCTTTGGGTGTTGGGCGATCATATCCAACATTACCAGCTGGCCCAGCAAAGGTAAGAGGCTTGCCATTTACTAAGAACTAAAGGACTTAATTCAAGTAATAGAGGGTTGCACTGGAGATTCTGTGTTTGATTCCCATTGACAAACACAATGTCTATCTATATATGCAGCTACAGCTCACTATGGAAGGTGTTATAGGAGTGAAACGTTATTAATACTGTACATCTTTTTTTTCTTCCCCCTTCCTTTTATTTGCCCTCTTTGCAACTACCAGAATACCTGCATCAGATTACCAAACAAATCAATCCCCCATAGCCAGCTCAGATCTTCCTTAGACTATGAGCTCCTCAAGGCAGGGACTGCCCCTTCTTGAACATCTGAAATAACACCTAGTACAGTGTGGATTCTGCCATAAACAAGATACCGAACTAACAGCTTCCAATGATTCATTAAGGAAAGAACAGTATAAAAGTGATGAAGCTACCATACGCACACCTATGCCCCACTCTTGCAAACACATAAAGACTTAACTTTTCTCCCGTCACCAGTCCCATTAAGTCTTAAGAAGAGTTTAAAGATAAGCATGTACGTGAATGTGTGTGTGTGAGTACTAACTCTCATAATTCTCACAATATTTGGGTTTTTTCTTAAATTACATACTGGAGTCACATTATGTGAAATTTTCAGCTTTTTAAAAAAAAATTCTAGCCCTCATGTTTTCTAAGAGCAGCTTGAACATATGAATTGCATCAACCTAAAGGTTCAAAAATCAGAAGGCAAGCAAAAAGCACTCAATTTTGTTATTTGTCTTACAAATCTCATGATTTGTAAGGGTCTGACTCAGGATTTTTGAATATGTGTAGTTAGCAATACTGCATCAAATGGGAGGCATTGCTCTTCACCTTTTATACAAGTTACATGCTTATGCACACAGTAAGATTCACTGCTATTGTAATGCTGTGTATAAGAAAGATGACCATGTGTGTCACTTGCTACCACTGTTATACAATTGCACAAATCTTGTACTGCTACAAACCTGATATAAGGATTTTGCAATCATTTGTATGTATATGATCTATTAACCATATATACAAATGTATATGAGAATCTCCCTCACTAGAACTCACAGAAGAGAGTCCAGGCAGCAACATAACCTGAAAATGTTTCTTCAGTAAACACTGTCAGTTTGTTAACTCTGTTACGTGTCTGATTATATTCAGCCTCATTTGGGGAATAACAATATGGTGAACTTTTTTATAGCTCGTATAATACAGTTGTTGTATGAGTCCTGGTTGGACTAGACCAGAACAATCAATTTTTATCACCAAAAAAAATTGCTGTAAACGAGAATAGCCATTTTTTCTTTACTTGCCAATTTTCTCACTAAGTCTTGTCCACTTTGCAAGAGCTGCAGAGCAGAGTTGTCTGGGTGATTAAACTGTCCAGTTTAGAGTACTGCATGTTTTGGCAATCTGAGCGCTCTTTGCTGGCCTTAAACTCAGTTTTGAAGCAGTTTGTTTTCACGATTTTCCATGAACTATTAATGTAGTTGCACTTTCATAGACATCTGGAAAACAAGCATTGCTTAACCCTCCAAAACACATGACACCATCCGTCTTCTGCTGTTCACGAAGACAGCACAAAAGCACCTGGCTCTATTTTGGGTGGTTAGAGATATTACCATTTTTGGTGTCTTGAGCCTATGTAAATTTGTAAGCCTAGTTTGTCAGAAGCAATAACGTGAATAGCTTTCTGTGGTTTCCAACTATTAACAGAAGGCAGAACAATAGCTTACAGTGATTCATGAAACACTGTAATAATGTCCTGGAAGTCTCTCCTCCCACTTCAAGGACAGACATCACAGTTCCAGCCACTCAGCATTTCTGATCTTGCAGCATCTTTTCTGGAAGAAATGCTTTTAAATGTCAGCCCTTCTACATGTGACGTCAAAGAGGCTGCACTGCTGAACATCTTTTGGAAGGGAAAACAGTTCCTGCTCCCTATACTTAGCCCAGGGTTTCCCTCTTAGTGCTTCTTTGGTCTCCTTCTCCCACACTCTATTATGTGCCTTCTTCCATACCTCTCCTTCTGCTTCAGATAAGCTCCAAGTTAACCGTTGTCAAACATCCTCCCTTAGTCTCCTTCTTCAGAAAGATTTCTCAGTCTGTCCACTCCGCAAAGCTTAACAACTAGCCAGTTTGCCCTGTGCAATAGTGTACCCATACATGCTATTAGGTTATGATGCAGTATGATGAAGTGGGAATTTTTCATAATATTTTGGATGAATATGTGCCTCAGTTTCCCCTATGTACTGCATGATTAACTGGGCAGCGGGAAAAGTTGGTTTATTCTTTGTAGAGATCCAGGTGTGATTGTCACCTGGCTGTCTGGGGCCTGGGCCCCATGCCCATGTAGAATCTCAGAAGACAATGACAACTCTGATTGCACAGACATCTGGTACCTAGCAACTAAAGACCAGGAACTGCTGACATCTTCTGCAGGAAGTCAGCCGGTTTCGATCATTGGAGAACAAAGAACTAAGGCAGATAGACAGGTGACGAGAGGTTTGCTCTGGAAGAAGAACAAAGGACTGGGGAGAGGCAGAGGGGATTGTATAGTGTGGCTGCTGGAAGCAGAACACACTTCTGGAGTGGGAATCTGCTGGGCTGGGGAAAGAGAGAGAGTTTGGGGCTCAGGACTGACCCCAGATGGACTATGCTGTTACTCTCTATGTCAGTCAAGGACTTTCTACACTGTGTTCCAAACATCTAATAAACCCTTCTGCTTTTTACAACCCTGCCTGAGAGTCACTCCAGATTAAGAAAGCTAAGGGTGCATTACTCCCTTGGATGTGCAAGTCTTCCCCAGGTGTGCAATTTGAGTGGACTCACTGAGGGGAGCACGTGGAGTGAAGCAGGGGTGCTGAAGGTTCAGAGGGTCTGTCTCAGGATCTGGTGAAGCCAAGGGGCTTACCCCAGTGAAAGAGAGTGACTCGGGGGTAGTGGGGGGTAGCACACTGAAGGGGTTCTCCTAGGGACGGTTCCAGAGCTGTGCAAAAGAGCACTGGATCTGTGATGTGCAGCACAAACCACTTAAAAATATGACCAGTCCCCTTGGCTTCAACAGGACAATTCACATGCTTCAAGTTAAGCATGTGCTTAAGAGATTTCCTTGATTGAGGCCTGAGATTGTGAACCCTTGATTAGGGGAGAGATTCTGGGCCAGAACCTCAGCTGATGTAAGTCAGCATAACTTCATTTATATTCATGGAGCTACACTAATTTACATCAGCTGAGGATCTGGATCTCTGCTGTTAATTGTTATGCACTCTTATGGCTCTGTATATTCAAAAGAAAGATACCTACACTGATTCCAAACTTCTTTGGCATTTCTCCTAAGTCATACCAGAATTTGCTACTTAAGCATCATGTAGCTACTTAAATAAAGTTAGTGATCTGTAGCTTTACACACACACTATAAATGTAAACCTCCAATGATTGATTATAGCAAGGATTTAATTAAATCAGTCTCTTAGAGGATTACCTTAAAATATATACAGATATCCACACATACAATAACTGTTGAAAGAAATTAGATGCATGTGGAACATTAGGCTTATTTTATATAGGCAGAAATAAGACAGAATATAAGGCAGAAAACTTACAATTCGGGATGAAGAAATACTCTCCTCTCTCACTTTTCATTCCCTGGGACCAGTCCTGCACACTGCCATTCAAACATAAAAGCGTGAATGGAAAAAGGTAATTTTTGCATTAAAACTATATTAATTCAATTTCCAGCATTTCTAATTAGCGTATATATTCGTTCATAAACCATCTTGACCCCTCAGCTGTTTATCCTGATGGCTTGGGAGCCAAAGTTTGCTGACCCCTGAAGTATAGGGTCGGCTTATGAACGGATAATAAAAATTTTTCATTTTTACTTATCAATCTTGGTAGGGGGTGGCTTATAAATGAACCACCTTATGATCAAGTATATACGGTAAATACTTTTCTTCTAATTGCCCTTTTTTGTTTATTTTGGTATTTCCTATTGCTTTAAATGCAGTCTTCATGACTGATCAGATTTATTGACTTTCTCTAGTATTTTAGTTGATGTATTTCATGCTCATTATGAAACAGAAATTCGTAACATAACACTGGAGAGGTTTCAGGAAGTTTTAATATCTCTACTTGATTAAGGGAATAATTATTCCCTTACTGTTCCCTCTACTATTCACTGTATAGAACCTGTTATTTTTATTTTGAACTCTGTGTGCTGTTTGTGATGAGAGAGAACACTTCATATCTAATTAGTAGTTCGCAATGAGTCATGAGATGTGAATCAAGTTCAATGGTAAATTAATCACAACCTATAGCACAGCATCATCTATTGCCACTTCCTCAACGTAATCTCGCTGTTTTATGGAAATCACTAATGCTTTCATTGTCCAAGGTTATAAGCATCCTAAGAGGTTTGGTCCTTTTATTATCCAACATTGTAAACTTAATGGAAACCATAACAAACATTGAGAGAATTAACACTATTGAAAACAAACTGTAAATCACAGAATCATACAACAGTTCCCTCCAGAAAAGAAGCCCTGTTACATAAGACTGTTTGAAGAATGAAATTTTAAGTGTCAAAGTAAAAGGTCATATTAAATGTTCCCTGTCAAATAAATATTCTTAGAATAAAACTGATGTTCTGTGGTTCAGACACAAATACATCAAATTCTACTAAGTGGTGTATTTTGAGGAATTATTGAAACAAAATGTCATAAAAAGCAAGAATTTGGTTCCAATTCTGTCCAAGATGCATATACAAGATTCCCATTTTCCACAGGAGAGATGAGTGAATCCAGGGGAAAGCAGCATTTGCAAATATTTTTTTAAATAAAAAAGAACTACAAATTCATTGTGCAGATACTTTATTAACTTTCTGCAGAAACTTGTCCAAGCAAATTTTTGTTTGAAAAAAAAAATTGCAAACAGTTAAAGTAGCACAAAAACTCATGCAAATATAAATTCAGAAACAAAAAGCCTCTGCAGTTATCTAGAAATCTCTGTGGATTTATTTGGAAGGTCATCCTGCCAAGAGAAAAAAACAAATACAAAAAACCCCAAAAAACTATATTATGTGATTAGCTTGCCATCCACAGCACAAATACCAAATACTCACAGTGGCCATATCCTGTTTACTGAGGAAAGTATGTACCTTTTTTCTCAATCCCAACTCTGCCTGTTATGTTCACACAATCTTCTCCCCCCACTAGAAATCATCCATCACTTTCTCCCTGTCCCCTACTCAGTCTTTCCGACTCCTCTTCCTTCCCCCACCATCATAGCTGTATCATCTTCTCCACCTTAGCCCAAGTCAGCTGCCTCTTTCACCAGAGCCAAGAAATGTTACATCTGGGTAACATTAATGCATTTTGTCTTTATCGCACTTGTCCATATGTAAAGTACAATATGGGGCAAAGAAAGAGAGAGACTACCAAAAACACATGTGCTTTCATATACTATCTGGCCTGGGGTAGAATACACTAGGCTGTAAGCCAGAAAACCATGACAACTAGGATCACTTCTTTCACACACTGCTGTTAACATATCAGCAGTTCAGTCTTTATTACTGAGCAAGGCCTTGTATCCATACGTGGAACAGAACCCAGGTGTCTACTATCAGAGACCCCAGTCTCAGCCACTCAACTACACTGCTTCTCAAGTGCTTGGCTATGTTGTCTGTTAGAACTAGACTAAACTCTGCTCTCAGACCCAAGAATCTTGATACTCAGCATGCCACTGTTGTATCACAAAAAGTTCACTAGTAACCCACTAGAAGTGTCAGGTCCCACTTTAGTGGCTGGACTACACAGCCAATGACAGCCTGACTCTACTAACAGTAGCCTATTAGCTTAAGGGGAGGCAAGCTATACTATGGATGTGAAGGGGCTGGGTTCAAACTATGCTGCTAACCCACTCAAGGCAAAATAATGTAGGATAAAGTCTGAATCATAATGCATATATACAGAGGGGCTGAATTAAGGCTGTTCAAGTAACCTTAATTCTAACTTTTGAGTGCTTGACTTTGCAAGTAAAAGCTTTCTTTTATCAAGAATGCAGGATATATCTAGGAGACCCCTTTTAAGATTTATTGGGCAACTGGATGCTTCAGGGCATTCCTATACAACCTTACTTCTGTAAGTTACTAGATGGAATCCCACTCTAGGGATTCAAAGCTGCTCCTAGTTAATGGATGTGTGGCAGTCCTGCTAGGGTATGGGTTTGGAGAGAGACTCAGATCCATTTTTTACATCAAAAACCTACCACTACACTTCAGACTAGTTGACGGGCTCAGAGCAGATACCAGAAAAAGCATGCATAATAGATAGTGAACTACTCCTGATACTACTAAAGCAGAGTTTCTCAGCCTTTTCAAGCCACCCTTTGGCTGAAGTAAAGAAAAAAATGTTCATGGTCCTCCTATATTTATTATAAAACTGTAAAAAAAAATGTATCTTTGACAAGCCAATATAATTTGTGTGTTTTGAGAGATTGTCAGAGAATACATGGGGTGGAGAGAGTAGGGTTTTCTTTACTTTAGATTGTAATAAAATTTCCAATGTCCACTGGCTGAGAAACACTGCCCTAGAGAAAACTCACCATCCCACTGAAATAGCTGGCAAGGCTATGTGTGGGAAGGTTACCCTGCTGCTGCCCTGGGTATACACAAATGACTCCATTGTATCAAGTCAGCTCCTTCCACCAACAATAACTCTACACAGTTATTTTAAAACTAAAGTTCATGGGTTTTATACATGTTACCTCATTAAATAGTCTGCATGAAATGTCACAGAACTTGGCACAGAGCTTGGCAGATGTAGTCTTCCCTAGTCACCTTTCAGGGGAGCAAGCAGGGATTCTTCTTTCCCTGTCCTGTGGAAAAAAGGAGCCAGGAGCAACAGGGGTGGTCTCTGCTGGGTCCCTCCTATGGGCCATTGGTGTCTGTCTCACTCCCATAGACCGAGATTAAGGCACTTCTACTTCTTCTCCTCTACGCTGCCCAGGCAGAACGACCTATGCAGTCAGTCCAGCAGGTAAAACCACAAACCTGAGATGATGAAACTCTTCTTTCTGACTCCATCTATCTATCTATTTGTACTTCACCACTGGGTTAACATTTGTGAGGTATGAGAACAGCTGTAGGAGGATAAAAGAGAGATGGAAAAGTCAGAGAAAAGGGGAAGCGATATGCCTCCTATTGCTGGTTGCTTACAAGCAGCATATATTTAATTTATTTATTTATTTAATTAATTCACATGCAATTTAAGAGGATGTTGAAGTGTTCCTTGCTAAGAACTGGCCCATAACAACACCGGTTTCCTCACTACAACTTCAGACAGAAGTGAACTATGTGAACTATGCAGGACCCCTCTTTCTCTCCAGTACTAGAGCCTTGCTATGACTAAAAAATGCATAATGACACATTTGGATTGTCTGGCTAGGACTTTTTGATGATATCATCCATGTACCAATTTCTAGTAGTGTATATCTGATAGCTTATTGTTTTTGAGAACAAATCCTTGCACACCTTATATTAAATGTGTGGGTGGGTGGAGTTAATAGGGAAGATGAAATTTAATAGGAGCAGGAGGAAAAGAAAGAGGCTGAAGAAGAAATTCCGCTTAAACTTTTCGAAGGGACAAGCTGTTTTTCAGCAGAAATTTGGGGATCTCCAGTCACTTTTAATAACTTTCTAATGTTAAAAACTAAAATGAGAATTGTTCAATATTGCAAATTTAGTTTTTACCATAGAAAGTGAGTTTACGATTACAATTACTGTTGAATCCCAAACTTTTGCTCTAGGCTTCTAGAGGATTAGAGAAGTAGCTCAAATAATCCAGGGGGAGCCACTAAAAAAGGGTGTTTGGGGGAAGGTGGGGAGTTAAAAAACAAAGTCATATTTTTCTTACCCTTCAGTAACCCTTCTGCCAGGTGTCGTTGGCAGCAGAAAGGACCAGATTCTGTTTTCTAGGGGTTTCTTCTGAAAACTTAAATAATAATACCACTTCAAGCCCTCACTCAGAAAGCTGGGAACTATATTTATCACCCTGAGTGCCCTTGACAGACAATACTTCCCCACGTACAAACACTGAGTCCAGGAGTTTAACACAAAGAGCTTTTCTGGGCGAGAGGGAAAAGAGGTACAACAGAATAAACTTGGGAAAGCCAGCAATTAATAAATTATCAAAATCTATTAAGTGGATAATAGATATTGTCAATCTATTAATTGCTGGCTTTCCCACATTTATTCTGTTGTACCCCTTTTCCCTCTCGCCCAGTAAAGCTCTCTTTTGCTTTTGATAGCATTCACAGGAACAGCCTATGGCGCATTCTGTGGGCACATAGAATCCCCCTCCATATAATCAACATAATCAAAAGCTTTTATTTCAACTTTACATGCAGTGTTGATCACCGTGAGCTCAGTTTTGAAGTCAAAACAGCAGTACATCAGAGGGGTGTCATGTCTGCAATCCTCTTCAACATTGTGATCAACTGGGTAATGCAGCATACAACAGAAGACATGCCAAGAGGCATTAAAGGGACAGTCTTCTCATCCTTTGAAGACCTGGACTTCTCAGATGATCTCACTCTCCTATCACACACCCAACACCATAGACAAGAAAAAACAACTCAACAACAGATTCAGCCAGCAAACTGGACTGAAAATCAACCACAATAAGACAGATATCATGACCTTTAATATTGCCTCACCAACACCAGTATGGATAGAGGATTATGTTTTCACCAATGTAGAAACATTCACATACTTGGGCAGCACCATCAGCCAGGACAGTGGAACAAGCCAGGACATCCAGAACAAAATCAATAAAGCCAGGAACACCTTCAGGAGCTTAAATACAGTCTGGAAATTCTCAAAATACACCAAAACCAAACTCAAGATTTATCAGAGCTGCGTACTTTCAACACTCCTTTATAGTGCAGAATGCTGGGGAATGAGAACATATGACATGTCCAAACTGTCTTCATTCCATACAACCTGCCTCAGAAAAATCCTCTGTATCTTTTCACCCAAAACAATCTCAAATCAAGATCTATTGACACAGTGCAGCCAAGAAGATATGAAGAACCATCATTGCCAGGAGGCGTTGAAGATGGATTGGCCATGTGCTTCGGATGGAAACTGATTCCATCACCAGAATAGCAATAAGATGGACACCTGAAGGCAAACAAAAAATGCAGCTGCCCAAAAACAACATGATGAAGAGCTGTGGAAGCCAAGCTGAAAAACCTGGGGCACAGCTGGGGAACGATTGAAAGACTTGCCAGAAACAGACAGGAGTGGAGGAGCTTCATCACTGTCCTAAATGCCAGAGGCGTAATGGGAACATGATGATGATGATGAAAAAGTAGGTTCTCTTCCCCCGCCCAAAGTATTTTAACAATCCAGTCCTCCTCTTGCAGTTGAGTGATTAAATGAATTCTACCTACTTCCCTTCTCCCCAGTTTCCCCAGTTTGTTGTCCAGAGTCAGAAGAGTCCAGGAATTCTGTCAAGTTAGTCTCCAGCCTCCAAAGAAAGTGCTGCTTGTGCTGTTCCAGAGGCTCTCTCACCAGACTCCAGCTTTCAATACTGGGTAAAGGGGCCTGCACCAGGGTCCCTCAGACCTGGCTTAAGCCCAAGCTACCTCAGAGCCATCACCTGCCTCAACTCAGCTCTATCTGCCACCTCAACACCACTTCAGCTCAGTTCTTTCTGTCATCTCAGTGCTACAACTGTCTTGAACCTACCTCTATGATTAATCTTTGGAGAGGAATCTCTAGTACAGAGGACCTTTAACAGAGTCCTTACTGCCAGAGAGGCAGACTCCATAGAAAAGATGAACATCTTTCTTCTCTCTTCCTATCCAGGCTCAACTGTGCCTTACTCCAGTCTTGGTCAGGGTGACCCTTCACCTCAGGCACAGCTGGTGCAGTTTCTGGTCCTTTCATTTCCCACCAGGGTCTATAGCATTTTATTGGTCCCCAACACAAAAATCTTAACTGTATTTTAGCCAAAATGCCCAAAACTGTTGGAGAACTGAAATGCAGATGAGATCTAACCCATTCACTCGCTTCCTCTTGCTCACCAACAGATGCCCGTAAAGAGCTCCTTCCCCTATGAAGCCTCTGCCCTGCTCTGGAGTTCTCAGGCAACTCTGGACTGCACCTCTTCCTGTTCCCCAACGCATGTCAATAACAAGCTCCTTACTCTATAGGTAGGCTTGAAAGGATAATATTTTTATTGGTAAATGTTGGTAAACACCAATTTTTCCATATACACACAATGAACAAATATTTCCATCAATAATTATCTAAATGTATAGATAGGTAAAGTTAAAAAAAAAATTCTGCTTGAAAACTTGAGTTTGATTTAAGGCTAAAATGTTGACATGCTGTTGACAGTTCATGTTTTAACTGTTATAAAGCTTTACGTTTTTGAATCTCCAAGTCTGTGGTTATTAAATAATTCTGACCTGCCTCCTCATTTTCTGAGGCCTCCATAATTTCCTGCAACTGTGAAAATTTAAATAGATAAACATTGGGAAAAAATGCTTAAAACCCATAATTTTGTGTAACTGAAAATTTAAATTGATGAAAATATTTAAAAATGCTTAAAGATAATCATTTATGTTTTATAATTTTAATATCAACCACCCTAAAATCAAATTCTGCCAAGCCTGTCTATAGGATTTCAGGGCTCAGGACTTGCACTTCTATTGGACACAGCTTTTTCTAGTGGAAAGGTATTTTCCATAAGCCATAACAGTGATTTATTTTATTAAAATGGATTTTACAATTACTGAGACACATTCTAACAGAAACATGCCAAGCCAGCATGTGCATTAGTAGTCTAGAAGGGCACTTTGAATACCACTAGCCTAACAACATACACATTTTTGTACTTCTTGCTATCTTCATTCACCATTTGGCATCAATAATAGCAATCAATAGTGTATATTTGAGATAGTTTAATAAACCCTATGTGACATATTAAATCTGTTCTATTTTATAACTGGTTTGGTCTTGTTTTCATTCATGTAGCTAGTTAAAAATTACCCATTAAAGTAAAATCCTTATTGAGCTTAGGGGAATCTGACTGGTTGGGAAAACAATATCCTTTGGGCCTCACTGGGTATCTATTGTGAGAAACAAGCCAAATATGTTTGTATGCAGATAGTGTCATTATTCCCCGCAAGTAGAAAGCATTCCCCGCAGTTAAAAGCACAGGTAATTCTTTGTATTCATGTAATGTTTTGCAGATGTTTCATATCCACTCATTTAAACATTAGCCAAATTAAGAAAAATATTTGCTTAAGATGACTTTATTTTTCATTTATTGAACTATAAATATCTGGTGCTGATAAAGTTTCAGAAGGTGCTCTGTTACTGTCTGAGATGTCACCCAAGCAGTAAGCAATGCATGTTAAAAAATCAATCAAAACATTAACATTGCCTTCAACTAGTGTAATTAAAGGATCCCAAAACTATACAATTTGGGGAAAACACTTGCTTATCGTGGCAAGATAACTGTATTTTCATCAGTACACATGGAAAATACCTTCATTAGAATAAGCTCCAGTAGATGATGTTAATGAAGGGAAGTGAGATTATCCAGAACAAAGAGTCTCCATGGTTGAATTGCTTTTTTGCAGTAGTTGTGGTTATTGCACATAACAGAGAACACCACTTCAGTGTTAGACTCTATTGAAAGGACACAAGCCAGTTATTGTAATTCTTCATGAACGCCTTTCACAGTGTTATCACTACTTTTGTAAATAAACTATTTCTTGACATCAAAAGATAAAATAAATGCCAGACAGCATATTCAGAGCTCCTTACATTGCTCCATTCCTGCTGAAGTGGATTAAAGATCACACTACCTACCAGCAACTGCACTTTAAAAGCCCTTACAGGTATATATTAAATTAGTATATGCCGATATAAGAACTTTACTGTTTTATTTACAGCTGATTTTATTAATATTTGGCAATTATGTGACACATTACAAGAAGCCCCAGCCAAGATAGGGCTCTCATTGTGCTAAGTACTGTACAAACACATAGTAAGAGACATACCTTACCCCAAAGAGCTTACAACCTAAACAGAGAAGATAAATAAGTTTTATCACCCCTATGTTACAGATGGGAAACTGAGGCACAAAGAGATTAATACTTGCCCAAGACCATGCAGGAAGAGCCAGAAAATGAACCGAAGTCTCCTAAGTCCACCTCCTCAGCATGTTTTTAATTATTACCCTTCTTTGCTCCACCACTATAAAAATTGTATTGTGCATTGGTATTTTTAATCCTTAATAGAACTATTTTTTTTAAGTAACATGAATTATTCCAATTTCTTCTGGACTCTGTATGAATGGCTTCTGTAAAAGGTTGCATCTAGTGCAACAAGGCACTTTTAATGCCTCTGAACTCGAATAGAGACAGCAGCAGATATTTACACAAAGTTCACAATGTATTTCAACTCACTGTAAATTTGACACCACTTCTGGGATTCTTTTTCATATTGACATTGTTAAGGCTGCATGGAAACAAGGTGATTTTAACAATAATAATCATAGCAGTTAATCTAGGGTCCAATAACTAACAAAGGCATTTGCAGTATACTCAATGCTGTTGATGGCTAACTATTTACACAATCTCACTGATTGCAAAGGAACTACTCCTGTACAAAGTTCTGTAGTCTGAAGCAATACATGCATATATATTATTTCTAATTCTTCTAGAACAGAAGACTCTAGAATCATATATGAATATTGATCGCAATGGGATCTAAAGTTGCTTAGCCCTTTAAGATCCATCCCAGCACATAAAACATTTGTGTCCAGATGACAAAGGTTGTTGGAGGCATTGGAAAGTATTGTCCATTCTCCATAAGCATCTGTTTCTGTAATGTTTCCCTGACAATTAGTTGTTTATCTTTACATTAAATTGTTTTTCTGTTGCATAAAGCTAGAAATTGCAAACACCTAAGTTTCACAAACTGGAATGGTGCAATATTACTGCGAATCACCAGATGGCACTACTAAAGAGAGTTTTACCAGTTTTGTTTAAGTGAACATAGAGGCCATTAGATCTTGGAAGAAATGCTATATTTTCAATTGCAGGGTAGAGCTTTTTATAAGCTGAGTAAATCACTTGTAAAGTCTGTTCACCACCTGAGTCTATCTGACAAGTATTTCTTAAGTGCAGAGCTGTACCTTTAGTGTATACCCAAACAAAAAAAGGTTTGGGGTGTCAAAAAACATTACATGTACATGCAGCTGATGAAGTGGGTATTCACCCATGAAAGCTCATGCTCCAATACGTGTTACTCTATAAGGTGCCACAAGACTCTTTGCTGCTTTTAAAAAACATTACAAAACATCAAGGATGGAACATTAACTCCTGAGAGTTTGAGGTAAATACATCCTATGTTTTTTCCCTGCATTCACTCTATGGTGATATTGCTTTTCTATATTTAATGATATTGTAATGAAGTGCCTAAAGATCATGCCTTTTAAATATATTTGTATTATCTCCATAACAAGGAGTAATGGTGTGATAAATAAAGGGTAGTGGGGTAGCTCCCTTTTATGGACACCCAGCCAGCCAGTTAACTATAAAATCCCTGGTAGTAGCTGTTCTCTACTTGCTTTACCTGTAAAGGGTTAAAAAAAAGCCCTCAGGTAAAATGAAGGGAGTGGGCTCCTAACCACAAGAGCCAATGGGAGGGCTAGAACTTTTAAAATTGAGAAAAAAACTCCCCTTTTGTCTGTCTGTAGTTGTTCTCAAGAAAGAAGGGACAGAGCAAAGACAGGGCTGGAGCTATGCTGTAAAAAGCTGTAAACCAGGTTTCTCTCTTTCATTTCTGCAAGGCTTCTGTAGCACCTCTGTGCTAACCCCAGGTGCTTTTGTTTTGTTTGTAACCTTTAAGCTGGACCTCAAGAAAACCATTCTTGATGCTTAATTATTATATTTGCTCTTTTTAAATCTAGCCATAGCCTAAGTTCCAGATGTATTTTCTTTCTTTTTGTTTTTAATAAAATTTACCTTTTTTAAAACAGGATTGGGTTTTTTGTGTCCTAAGAGGTTTGTGCATATGTTGTTTAATTAGCTGGTGGCAACAGCTGATTTCCTTTGTTTTTTCTCTGCTCTTCACCAGGGTAGGAGGTTGTGTGTGTGAGAGAGAGAGAAAGGGCTTGAGGGTACCCCACAGGGAGGAATTCCCAAGTGTATCTTCCTGGGTCAAAAGAGGTTTTTTGCACTTGGTGATGGCAGCATCAACCTCTCCCAGGTCAGAGAAATGAGGTTTTTTACCCACTAAACTTCTGCCCAAATAAATCTGTTAGCCTTTAACATGCCATCGGACTCCTTGTTGGTTTTTTAGAGAGAAGTTGTAACCTTGGGCGTTTAATACCAGCCTGGAGTAACCAGTATTAATTTTTAGAATCCTTGCGGGCTCCCACCTTCTGCACTCAAAGTGCCAGAGCTGGGAATCAGCTTTGACAAATGGGGAGAAATTAAACAAAATAATATTTATTATTATTATTAACACGGTGGTACTTAAAGTTTTAACTAACAGAAAAATGTGTAAAAGAGCTTTCAGTCTAAGAGCCTGATCTTGCTAATAAATCCACATGCACTGCTCTTTACTCCCATGCATAATCTCATGGATTTCAGTAGCACTCTGCAGGAGAATTAAGGATTCACATATGCAGATATGTTTGCAGGATTAGGGCCTAAAGGTGTTCCCCACCCACCCCAAAAGACAAATAAACAAACAAGATGTGGAACAAACTTTTAGAAAAGGGAGAGTGAGGAAATGTGGGAGGGAAGGAAGGCAGGCAAGATTCCTGTAAATCATAGATTTTTTTTTAAGAATGATTTTAAAGGAGGAGGTCTCATGAATTTCAACTTAAAACGGGACCTAAATATAAGGAAACCCCTTCTGACGAGTAGAGTGACATATGAAATCCCCACCAATCAAGTAATTTAAAACTAGATTTGACAAAGTACCAGAGAACACGCTGTAGAGAAGAATTCTATACAGACAGGGAAACAGATTAAATTACCTAATAGATGTTAGTAATGGAAAAACACCTATGATTAATGGTTTTAAATGGTTTTCAGCATTCAGTCCCTGAAATGACCTTGTCTTTGATTGTATCCTGTGAAACAGCATCTAAGTAGCCATACACACTATATACCATACATCCTATTTTCACAACATATTGCATAATTAAAATATATAAAATTGGTTAATACATTTAAGTAGCTGATGCAGCAATTGGTTTATACATACTACAACAGATATGGACGTTAAAGGAGTTAGAGACCTCTATTAGTTATATTCAGTTATTGAAGAGGCTCCAATGAACCTTAGAAAAATATCGGGGAGTCCTCGTGGCACCATAGAGACTAACAAATTTATTTGGGCATAAGCTTTCGTGGGCTAAAACCCACTTCATCAGCAGAGGGAAAATTACTTTTTGTAGTGACCCATTCACTCCCAGTCTTTATTCAGGCCTAATTTGATGGTGGCCAGTTTACAAATTAATTCCAGTTCTGCAGTTTCTTGGAAACTACAAAAAGTAATTTTCCCTCTCTTGATATTCACTCCTTCTTGTCAACTGCTGGAAATGGGCGACATCCACCTTGATTGCATTGGCCTTGTTAGCACTGACCCCCCTACACTTGGTAATGCAACTCCCATCTTTTCAGGTGCTGTAATATATGTACTGCTTACTGTATTTTTCACTCCATGCATCTGATGTAGTGGGTTTTAGCCCACAAAAACTTATGCCCAAATAAATTTGGTGCCACAAGGACTCCTTGATATTTTTGCTGATACAGACTAACATGGCTACCACTCTGAAACCTTAGAAAAATATGTTTAGCTAGATCTCGTATCTGCATAGTCATTGAGGGTTTGTTTATATGGAGATTTAAGATGTTGTTATATGAACTCAGCAACTGCTAATGGGAGGTCAGGTTTTTTTTTTAATATATGTAGATTCGTATAAACTTCTATTCTAGTTAATACTAGCTTTATACTTGTTTTTTAATTTTTCTTTTCTAAAATCTCTCTACTTTTCTAACACAATTGCTTGCTCTGCTAATGCCCTCACTGTCTGAATCAGGACTTTCATCTAACACTTTGTTTCCATTCTGGGGAAGTGCATGTTAAATTATTTATTATTATTAAATTATATTTTCTTCTCCATTCTCTTGGAGCAAGTCCAGAAGTCATCTGGCTCCCAATATCTTTCTCTGGATTAAAGAACTGGGAAAGAATATTACTATTCTCCATTGGATAAGAATTGGGATGTTGCCCTAAGGCAACAATATGCTTTAAGACTGATAGTTCCATCCCCTTATCCCATCTTTAAAAATGCAGTAGCCTGTCTTTTTATACTAGATGCATCTATCAGCCAATCACTTATTCACAAAGGAAGCACAAATACATTTTGATTACAATGATATTGCTCAATAAACGGAATCCCATCCCTCTCCCACAGTCTCTTTGTACATACATACATTCTGTGAATTTTAAAGTAATCTACAGCAATAAAAACTTCTACCTCTGAAGGAAATGGCCAGGTTACATCAGGATCCTTGTCTGTTCAAAGTCTCAATTTACTAAGTTTTGTTTTCACGGAATACTCTTCTATTTTTAAAAACACTTATTTACATTCAATTCATTATAGAGGTCAAAGCACTTCTTAGCCGTAAGGAAGTACTTAAACACTTGGGGAAGAAAAGATACCGTCATTTTATAAGATGGCATTAGAAGATTTGTTCTGGGACAGCCATCATGCTGACCTCAAGCCTCCTGTGAAATATTGTAAGGTTTCTGGGGATGCAGCATGCAACCATCTATTCTCACTGTACATTAAGTTTTAGAGTATTTTCACATTTAGTTAAGTTTGTGTATTTCTGTAAATAACATTTTAAATTATATCTAAATTACTCAGACTAATTTGATGTCGTATACAAAAAAACTTCTCTTTTAAAGTATGGTGACTGTCACTAACACATTAACTGCCATAACTCACTTGAACATTACAATGAAAGAGAGAAACAGGATTAAGAATGACCCAAACCTGAGCCAAATGTCAGGAAACCTTGACATTAACAGAGACAAGGAAGCATTCTTTGTTGTTATTAGATTTGACATGGGTAGCAAGAGCTCAGTGCACTGTGATCAAGGAGAGCTTACAGCCACCACCTCTCAGTAAGTAGCAGACTTTTTGAAAATGTGCCTGCTCTTTGATGGAGACAGGAAAAACCAAGAGCAGGCAGAATTCTTCACAGAAACTAAACATCTGAGGCTTATATTAAGTATAGACAATATACATCAGCTTGTGGAAGCCTACACACTTTCATTTGTTTATGCCAGCAGAAACCACAGCTCCTGGATGAAACCGCTTGTTCCATAACCAGAATGGAAATACCATCACCTCCCTGGATACAGAAGGAAGGAAAACACACACCTTTAAATTAAAGAAGGCAAAATCTAATTTGCCACATTTCTTTGATCAGCTTATAATGTTTCAATTTTTTCCCACAGTACAAAAACCACAGGTCATCAGATGAAATTAATAGGCAGCAGGTTTAATACAAACAAGAAGGGTTTTTGTGTTTTTTAAACACACAATGCACAATTAACCTGTTGAATTCATTGCCATGGGATGATGCAAAGGACATACTAGGTACAGAAGAGAACTAGACAAGTTTATGGAGGCTAGGTCTGTTATTTGCTATTAGCCAAGATGGTCTGGGATGCAACTCCATGCTCGAGGTGACCCTAACCCTCTGACTAGAAGGGAAAGACTGGGGTGGATCTGTCCAAGAAGGTCTGGTTCTGGACACTATCAGAGACAGTATACATGGTTAGATGAATCATTGGTCTGATGGAGTATGGCTGTTTTGCTCTTGCTCTCTGGAAAAAAGTGATTCACTTCCATGGCCAGTGGTCTATCATTTGGCTTGAAGCAGGCAGCTTATTTGTACTGCAATTAAAACTAAGATTCACACTGAGGAAAAGAACTCTATTGATTGGCCCTAATAACCTTTGAAAAGGTCAGAATAGGCTTTTGTTCAGGAGAAAAGGTGTATATAGCACTACATAAAAGGGACTCTGCAGATCCACAAGTTAGAGTTGTATTGGGATAGACTTTTGGTAGGATAGGAAAAATTGAAGTGATTTGGACGGAAGCGTGCTGGTTCACAACACCCACTAATGTTTTTCCAGTTTCAAGAGTAACTTTTTCCACTCCCTAGTCAATCCCTCCCCCACCCAATCCTCAATAAAGTCTTCCCAAACCACCTTCCCTTCAATCCAAAAAAAAGAGAAGGGGGGGGCAAAAAAAAAAGTTTACTAGACTCTCCCAGCTGAGATCTTGTGTAGTGCCAAAAATATAGTTATAAAAGTGAAATATCATGAAGTTTTGTATGGATGGTCAGGAACAGGATGAGTCCTAGGCTGCCATTAAGAAAAAAAATGGAAATAGTTAGACCTTTTCCCTTGCAGAAATAGAGCTCCAAACAACCTGATCCCAGTGAGGCTTGTCACTAAGAAAAGAATTTTCTTCCCATCCCAAGCAATGGACGCAAATGAGTCAGTGAAGCCCGGGGGACTCTCAACATCTCAGTTGTTCTCATTGGTTGCTTACTTGATCATCAGTATATTGATCACCATTAAATTGGCTCCCGTGTCCCAGTCTGAGGCACCAGCTCTCCTCTTCCCTCATTTCAGTTGGGTTTCCTCCAGGAGAGAAAAGATGCTATTATACTTCAACAGAGCATTCACTTTTAAGTGGAATGGAGTGGTATAAAATCAGGGGTAGGCAGCCTATGGCATGGGTGCCGAAGGTGGCACGCAAGCTGATTTTCAATGGCACTCTCACTGCCCGGCTCCTGGCCACCAGTCCGCGGGGCTCTGCATTTTAATTTAGTTTTAAATGAAGCTTCTTAAACATTCTGAAACCTTATTTACTTTATATATAACAATCGTTTAGTTATACATTATAGACTTATAGAAAGAGACCTTCTAAAAAGGTTTAAAATGTATTACTGGCACGCGAAACCTTCAATTAAAGTGAATAAACGAAGACTTGGCACACCACTTCTGAAAGGTTGCTGACCCCTGGTATAAATCTTCAGCATCATGCATGAGGGAAGCAAGCAGCAGCAGAATCTTCCCTCCATCAGATGGAGCAAAGCGATTAGTGAAATCCATACAGAGATTTCCCTTCTCCCACACCGCTATGGTTAAGGTAGCAGAAATACCACATCAACATCTACAGGGAGTACACAGTGTTACTTCTGGCCCTGGTAATAAGAATGCCTTTGGATCCAAAAAAAGGGATGGAAATAAAGGAACCACCAAGATGGAAAAATATCATGGAACCCATGGACTTGTGTGTATCGTTGACACTGCAAGTACAGGGAGTTGCGAGGCACAGAGACCAGTAGCATTGCAGTAGCAGTTTAGGCACAATTTCCTATATTTCCTTAAAGATCTCCCCGAATAAAGAACAGACCTAGCCCCGCAAAGCATACGAAATCAGAGGAACTTGCAGCCCAAGGAGCTATGCCTGCAGGCAGGTTATGTAAAACTAATATTCTTCTATGAGCTTTAAACATCCTGCCTTCCTTTTCTAAGTCATGTGTGTCTTTTCTTGGAATTGATTATACTGTATTTCTTAAGTAGGACTTCTGGGTGGGGACCAAAAGTGGACTGAACATAAAATTAGCATGTATTACCCCTTTGAATCATATTTATTATTTTCATTATATACTGCCTTTTTAAAGACAGTACAATATTTTATTCATTGTAATCAATGTGCTTTGAAAACACAGCTTTCCTCCAAAAAATGAAGTAAGTTTCAGAATAAGCACAAACTATTCATAAAGAAAAGACAAGGTCATGAAACACAGAGGAAAAGAAATGTGGGGTGGGGGAATAGGAAGAGAGAAATTCTCCCTAGGTTAGTGGCAGAATCACTGTCTTATTCAAAACCAGACTGAGCAAATCAGTTCAGATTATACTATCAGGAACCATCCTGTATAGGTAGGCAAACAGAGTAGAAGACCTGTAAATATGTTCCACAATACCAAACCACTTTAACAGTGTATCACCATATATTATAATACAAACACCTTCCTCTCTCACTTTGAGATTTAAAGCAGATTTATCATTAGCAGAGCTAGCGAAATCAGTAAGAGTAATTACAATGCTAGTTTTCCCATGGTCTGGACTGAGGTCATCATTGAAATTTTGTTTTTAAACTCTAGTATTTTAAGTTTTCCCATGCATTTAGTCCTCTTATATGGTTAAGTCACCTCCCACCCTCCCAAATCTCTCTCTTCTGTTGGTCAAGGAACCCCTCCATAAACCTACCAAAGTGTATGTTGAAAGGTTTACAACTAAAACTGTAGAATAAACATATCTCCAGAAATATTATCTACTGAACTCAAATGGTGAACTTCCTTGTTGCAAGTTTGATGTATATGGTCAAGAAGCCATGATTTCAAGTACTATCCTATCCAAAACAGTCACAGTACCAAAAGATAGGGCTACAAAATACCACCTGAAGAAAGTTTGCCAAAATAAAAATGGGAATATTTATTATCTTTTCTACTAAAGCAATGCCGATCTTTTGAGATTACACATTGTTCTTTGCAAGTGGTTTACAGCTAAATTCATACTTTTCAACTCTGTAAAAAATTAGTCAAAGTTCATAAAAACAAAGACACAGGGGAAGTTGGTGAAGAGAGTCAGATTATAATACCTGTTAATGGTGATGAACAGAGAAAGCCCAACTGTTATTTTAAAATTTTGACATTCTCTGCATCATTAGAAATCCAAGTCCCTTAACATGGGATGAGGTGTAAATATTTTCATTAGGAAGAGATTAAAACATGGGTACATTATTTGCACATTTTCAGATCTATAACAATGGCAGTTCTACTTCCCAATAAGCTATGAGGAATTGATCAGATACAACCGTTAAATAATGGAATTTGATCAAGAGACTAAACATTACTTAGTAGGTTCTACATGCATATGATGCAAGGGGAGGAGATTTATAGACCCGTACATACGATACAAGACAAACTGTTACAATTGTCAAACGTGCGCTGGACAAATTTGAAGTTTATGGAAAAGTCGTGTAGGCTTGTTTCATGAAAACAAGGTCAGAAGCACATTATTGTATATATTTTTCCTCCAAAATTATCTTCACTTGGCCTCCTGAGCTTTCTTGGCATTCTGTTTTTCTTTTGCCTAACGGTAAAAATAGAGAGCATGTTACACTACGATGAGAATACTACCCACTTTTGTCTACATCTCAAAATATACATGACTGTTACCTCCTGGAACATAGAACACAATTGATATTTTACTGTAACAAAAGCCACTTTTAAACATAATCTGGATGCTTGTCGAATGCCGCACATCCAGTTACTAAACCTTAATATCTTTGGGCATATGTTTATATAATGCAAAACAGGTTAAAGACCTCTTGACTCTTTGTGGAAAAATCTGAAAAAAACCCACACTTTACTTAAAAACAGTTTAGTCTTATGTTTCTACCTTTTTTGACATAACTAAGGAGAGATATCCAACAATAAGATTTTTATTACTCTGGAGATCATCTGCTCATGCAGTTTATTCTCCACCTGACAATCATAATCCTCCATATGAATATCACAATTGAAGCAGTGGGAAGAATCACATAAATCAAACAGAAAATGAGCTCAAGTGAGGAATTATCAGTTGAGCTCTGAAGCAACAAAGATCTTTTTACTAGCATTCTGCTTCATCAAGAAGCACAAAGGAAGAAAAATACAGAAACTAAGAGTGAGGTTATTTGCAAATAGAATTTCTTGTTCAGTTTTCCACAACATGTTAAAAGTTTATATTCCGGCCAAATGGACATAATGTTTTGCAACAAACTTGCAGCCTGGTACACCGTTTTCATAATAAAATTTGGTAAAATACTAATATGCAAATTTTGGTTTTACCATATTCAACTAGAAAATGTTGTGTTGAATAGTAATGTGAGAAGATCAGATAGGCAATCATTTCCCTTAGGATGCAAAAAAAAGAAATCTGTCATTGTTAAAATAGAAATCCCTCTTCATTTTCTATCTTGTTATTCATCTTATTTGCTGTGGTAGCTACACACTAAACTAAGATCAGCAACAGAATTCTGAGGGGTGACATTCCTCCTGATGCGTATATATGGAGCTCTAAATCAAGCTAAACTTTCTTTACACACAGATCACACTAATATGCCAAAAAGATACAATCAAAAAATTCTCACTTATCTCAATCATTTAAGTTTGAGGCAGTTTTCACATCAAATTTTAGAAGCATCTGGTGGCATTTACCTTGATGTCACATGACTTAACCTCTTCCCTTTATATACAGATTTTAAAGACTAAAATGATATTGAGAAAGATTATTTACCTGTCCACACAGTAACTGTGGTTCTTTGTATAAAGGCGTGCACGCACCTAGCTCTGACTGCTGCTTGTTACTGAACTGGTTTGGCGCTAACTAAAGGACCCTGAAGTAAAATTCTTTGTGCGCTGTCACGAATCCGCTAAGTCACCAAGTCTCCCCTGAAGTTCAGTAGTGAGACACAAACTCATAATATGCAACTTAATACAAAAACCATACAATACTGTTGGTAACACAAGACAGCAAAATACATAATTTAATTCAAAATAAGAAAATTCAAAGCTGGCTTAATTTCTCTGGGTCACAGTTAAACTACTAACTGTAAGGAAGTTCCTTCACGTTTGCATGTGTACAGAGAGAGAAGTGAGGCCAACTACTTAAGCTCTTTAAGAGTTTTTCGGTCTCCATTTCACATGGTAAAAACATTAGACAAAACACTAGGAAGTGACAGAGACCAAAATGCCTTCACCTCAAAACAGTGCTCCTAACATCAACAGTGTTAAAGCAGTGGTAAAGCAGTGATCTGCCCAAGCCACTGGGCTTCTTAACTCCCCCCTTGTCCTCAACCCAAAATGTTCAATTAAATGGAGATGCTTGTTAAGCTAAATAAATAGCTATTTAATTATTTAAGAGTCTAACATCAGGAATACATGTTATATCTATTGCATATGAGACACATATGCAAGCCAATAACATGATAAAAACCCCAATTAAGTTAGCTGTTTGAATAACCTAGTAGTTTAATGATCTTACCAGGGAGACAACTGAAACAATACATACTTGATTTAGGCTTTAAATAAAGGCATGTTTAACAGTAAATCAAAACTATCAGTGGAAGAAGCATAGAAAGGAAACAGCAAAAGTTAGGAAAGATCAGACAAAAGAAGCAGACACGTACAACACCATGCAGCAATACAGCCACACATGGGTTGCCATCTAGTGTTCACAGATGGTATAGAGAGGGTCCTGGAATCTAATAAGACAAAGGATACACAGACCTTGCGTGTGGATAAGTTTTAGATTTCTGTGCTCCCCTTGGGGAGATAAGTTATAGGGGTTCTCTATACCAGAGTATGTTGTATGTCTCTCAGAGGTATGAATAAACCACCCACTAAGTGACACAGGTTACACCAACTTAAGTGCCAGTGTGGACAGCATCATGTCAGTGCCGCTGATACAGCTATTGCCCCCGGGGAGATGGTTTTATTATGCCAATGGGAGAGAGCTTTCTCCCGTGGGCAGTGTCTTCATCAGATGCGCTACAGCGGCACAGCTGCATGCATTTCTAGTGTAGACAGATTCCTTTTGCCCTCCACTTCACTAATAGAATCGTTATTGAATGGCCCTCTGATTTTACAGCATTAGGGGACTTTGGGCTATCAGGGAAGACACTCCTTGGAGCTTTTGCTCAGCAGAGTGTGCACCCCCCCATCTTGGTGAGCACACTGCATCTTCAAAACACAGGGCTGGAGGTGCGGGGGAATCCCCATATATACTTGCCACTTAGCTGCAAACATCAAGTTTAACTAAATAAACCTCTTCCACTTAAGAATTCCAGTTTTAGAAGTGTAGCTACATTTCTGTTCAGGTAGAAAACATGCAAAATACATGAATTAATACATCTTGCTTCTTTAAAAAAGTCATACAAGAAATGCTCACCTTCTCTACCAGTGGTATTAACTGCTGGTGTTCTGCTAAAGTTTTTAACAATTCCATGATGAAAGGCAGGTAGTTATGTTTTCTTCTAATATTTTCAATCTGAAAATTAATTGCAAACATTAATGGAACTGCTATGTGTCAGACAAAAGGCACCGCTCTCATTATAAGAGTTCTCTTAAGGTTACATTCTCTTTTTGAGCCAGTTACCAAGTTCAGATGGTGAGGTTTAGAGCACTTCAGATGAGTCGATGCATTACACAAAGTTTGTATGGCATAAATATAAACCCTCCTTAAGACTCATGCCACCTTATATCATGTCACTTACCAAAACACTCAACCTGACAATGAATAGACAGCTAGCATGTTGTAGCTCCTGCTTAACATGCTGACAAATGCTGTTTAATTGTGCTCCCCATCTCTCATTTTATACTTCAACTATGAGCTCTTTAGAGCATGAACTGTCTTTTTGTTATGTATTTGTACACTCCCTAGCACAATGGGGCTCTGTTCCAGGACTAGTTCCCTTAGACAAAATTGCAATACAAGAAGTAATTAGTAGTATTTATTAATTTTTGACATCAGAGGAAAGATGCTTTACAGATATAAATCCTCCTAATATATCTCATAGCACTTTGTAATACAGCAAAGGCCTAAATATGCAGAACAGAAACAGAATTTAAGTTCTTACAGGTGACAAAGGTTTCAATAAAAAAATTCTATCTTCAGGGAACTAGTAAAATAAGTAAGTTTATCCAAAAGCAATTACTGTATAGATATGCATTTTAGTAAAAAGCTTTAGGAGTATCTCCCTTGATGGTGACCTGCATAATTTAAAATAAATTTATTTTCTATCCTACCAAGGGGCAGAGAGATATTCAAGATAGGTAACCATATAGGTTTTTTCCCCAGCTCATTCTCTCATTTCTCTAAACATTCCACAGCATGTATTCTGTAGGTATAACTAACAATGGAGCTAGTTGGCCATCACTTTGGAGAAACAAAAGCAAATAATTTTGAAGTTGCCTATTTGTTGTTTCTTTTATATCCCCTGAAATCACTGGTGACCGGCTCCAAATGTTGATCAAAAAGGGTATGTCTACACTGCAATTAAAAGTGCGTGGCTGGCCTGTGCCAGCTGACTCAGGTTCACGGGACTGTTTTAGTTGCTGGTGCAGGTTTTCAGGCTTGGGCCTAGGCTCTGGTGTCCTCCCACCTTACAGAATACTAGAGACTGGACTGCAGCCCAATCCAAAATGTCTGCATCACCAACTAAAACAGCCTGAGCCCAAGACTGCTGTGGGTGTCTAACTGCACTGCAGACATATCCCAAATCTTTCCCCATTTCTATGAATACAATTAAATATATTCAGATTACTTCCTTATTTAAAATAATCTGTCAGAATCTCTGTTAAACATGACAACTTCTTCTGCACTTCATTCCATTCATCAAAAGCTAGGGGCTGGACTTCAAAAAACAAAGAATATAAATATGCTCTGCTAGTTTCTAAACAGTGTATAATCTCACATCCGTACCTAATGTAAAGACCAAAAAAATTCAAGCTGTTTCTATGCCATATTCAGGGATATGTTCCGATACAGAGCAGCAAACAGCTAATTATTTTCATTTTTCTGTAGCTCATCGCCAATCCAGTACACACATCTGATAAGCTGAGTATCAAATGTTCTTTATTAACTTAAAACATACCCTTATAACAAAGAAAGGCAGAAAAGTTTATTAGAAATATCAATCTTATAAAAGGAGTTTGAGGGATGCCCCCGCCCCCCTCAACCCACTACTATAGCAAAAAAACAACAACAAATTTTGAGAAGTAAAAGAATGCCACTATAGAGTAGAATTAATGGTGACCATAGATGTAAATTCTTGAGGCACATGCAACTGTCTCTTTCCAGGAGTTCTACACTTCACTATTTACAAGAGCTTTCTGATGAACTTTTATATATACACACACATACTTGAATGGGAGGAGATGGCAGAATAGGGGAGGCTCAAAGAATATACATAAGAAAATGTGATTGTTTTACAATCCAAATAAAAAGAGTAGATAAAAATATCAGTTTCCCAGGTATCTAGAAAGAAAAATGGTGAGTAAACAAACCAATAACTCAGGAGTAAGTTGACGCGTGTGAATAATGTAGTGCAGTGCCCTGCTAATACCCTTGTAATTCCTCCAGCCCTGTTGTGAGGCCTGAAAATGAAGCCAATCTCATGCTCCTCCACATCAAGTTGGCTCTTCATTATGATCTTCCTGACAGTTTTACTATGAAAAACAAACAAAAAAAAACTACATGTACCTTGTATCTTTTTAGTTTTTGGTTCTCTTCTTCAATTAACATCTGATATTTTGCAACTTCTGACTGAATAGAACTTAATATATTACCACTCTGGTCTGTATCCATTGGCTCTTCCTGAAAGAAAGTAAAATGAATGCAACAAAGTTAGAATTTTATAAAAAAGTCTGGTCTGTACAGTGTTCATACTGCTATTACCTAAATTAATATTTTTAGTTTGTTTAAGGACTGTGGTAGCAATATGCTACACCTATTTGGCTAATTCTGTCTTAGTGTTGTACAATGGGGCCCATTAACATAATAGCTGAGCATCTTCTATTTAAAAAGAAAAAATCAATGGTAACATGAAGTCCATAACGAACTTCATAGTCTCTGGCACATCTCCCTTTGTGGAGTAAAAACACTGTCGGGGTTTTTCTTCTCTCCCCCCTCTCCCCTCTACGGGGCAGGAATAGGTTAGCTGCAAAATAAATAGTAACTAAAACATTATTTTTATAACCCTTCTAAGCAAAAAAGTGACAGTGGCATGGAACTATTGCATTATTTAAATATCATATCGTACCTCTGAAAGTTGCTGCTGTAATTCTGCTATCTTCTGCTCATATATCATTTTTCTGTCAGACACAATGGCCATAAGGTTAAATCTTATCTCCCCTTCACTGTATCTAAAAGAAGATAACATAGTTTTCAAAATTAAATCATTTGCACAGCAGCTCTAAATAAACAAACAAAAAGTCCTCTATGGTTTCCTTAATTGTAAATAAATATTTATTTATTTCACATTAAAGTTGTGGATATTGTTTCATTCTTATTGTGAAACAAAAATCACATCATAGATGACTGCATTGAACTACAAACATTAAATATGGCAATTAGTCCAATAGTATCTTTTACAGCACCTGCACCAAAGTTTATTTTCCCCACCTGAGCTTAAATGTTAAACTTTCTGTTTATATAATTTGACTGTTAGTTAACTGCTTATTAAAAAATAAAATGTAAGAGTATGAGAAGACTCCCTTTAGTAACTGTCCTCCATAACTGAGATCAAAAAACAAGTTGTGTTTCTAGCCCAAGCTGTTTTGGAGCTGTGATTTGGGGAGGAGGGTTAAGAAGTTAGGAAAACTGATGGCAGTAGCTTATTTTTAGAAAGCTAAACAAGAAAAAAAGAAAATACTTTTAAATCGAAAAAAAGTTAGGAATTGGTTCTTTTGCAGTAAAAAGTTATACTTGTACGTTCTTTAAAAAAAAAAAAAAGGAGCACTTGACATTTACTTTTGTATTCGTTTCTCTATGACAGGCCTGACAGCACTGATCCAATCATCTTGATTACAGGCACCTAGATAGGAAACATAAAAAAGGTTTGTTTGTTTTTTTTTTTTTTTTAAAGTGCCAGCTTTGCTGCAAATTCAAAACACTGATAATTCAGGCTACTAGTGGATCTCTTCTCTGGAGAAAGACAATTCTAAACTGTTCAAAATGGTCTTTTTGAAATAGGAAGTTAATCACTGGTTCTTGTTAATATCTTTCAGTATTCTACTGAATAATATTTAGACAATATTTAGAAAAGCAACAGAAGTGGAGTAGATTTTAAAAAGGGGGAAAATGGTCTAACCCAAAATTCTGTATTTTGCTATAGTAGTGAGTTGAGCAGTTATTATATGCATACTCCCCAATCCTGCAAATGGATTCCATGTCAACAGAGCCTTATGTCCACAGAAAGCCCATATACTTCAATTATATGACATGCAGGTCTGACTACATCAGGGCCATTGTCTGGTAGGAAGTGCCCCCCTTAAGCAATCAGAATCTTTCAAAATGAAAGATTCACTATACTGAAACTAATAATCTTTCACATTTGTCTTAATATTTGAGAAACTGTGACAAAAATCCACCTTTCGATGATGCATTTACTTTACTAGTTTTTACGTTACCACAATAAATACTACAAGGAACAAATAAAGTATCAGTTTAGTGTCAAGTAGTGAAATTTCTACTCTCATAACATTAGGATTACAAAAATGACTAACATGCTCCCTGGAATATAAAAAGGAGGTGGAAGGCAACATGAAAAAAAGATATGGAAACAAGAACTGTTCCAGGTGAAACTAGCTAGCTTAATACCAAATAATAAGACTGTGCAAATCTTAAAAATTAGAACAGACATCTGATAGATGATTAATCTTTTCATTCCACTTAAAATGTAGATTTAACTTCTTGACCTAGCATTAACAGGCTCTACTTCTTTGTACCAGCTGATTTTGCCTTGGAACTAAATATTAAGGGAATGAATAATAAAAATTCTGAGATTCTGACATCACAAAAACTAGTTGAAAGGAAAACCTGAAATGGTGTGGGAGGGGACTAATCCAGACAATCATCCTTTTCAATACAGTGTCTAAATACGTCTCAGTGAAAGATCAAAAAGTATTAACAAGAACCAGCTGTTATCTCAAAAGGACAATTGTTTTGGTCACATTTGGCCACCAAAAACTGTTAAAAATGCAACAAGGTACAATGTTTAAATTAGTCACAGTGAACTAAACTTACCTAAATCAATTGGTCCTTCCCTTAGTCCATCTAGTTCATATAGCCTTCCATTAACAGGAACATAACTTACAAAGTGAAATGCATCTTCTTCTTTTGCTGATGACTTTGCATCAAACTCAAACATTTGTTGTCTATAAGGTAAACAGAGACAATGCTGAAGTGAAAGAGAAAAGATTACTGGATTTTGTATGATTTGTAACACGCACAACTTTTGTTACCTGGCAAAACTATTGTGAACCTGTCGAATCACTTCTGAGTTGCTTAGTGCCAAACCTTTCATCTAAAAATATATATAAAAATAAAAGTAAGATAAAGAGAACATACGCCAATTGTTCAAATCAGCGTACACCAAGTACAAAAAAGTTAGTTGCACTTACCGCAGCATCAAAACTTTGTGAAAATTCTTTAAATTCTGCTAGTGTCTCTCCTAGATGGATATCTTGATGGATACAGTTTAATAGCACACTTACTATGGCTTGAGTAGCACAAGCATTGTTTATTACCTAGAAAGAGGTATGGAAAGTGAGGACCAGTTCATTACAGATGATGACATAGAAAGAATTAAAGTTGGACCAATTCTTCCTTTATAAACCCTTATTTTGCATGGATTACACAGCTCTGATTTAGGTTAAAAAATTTAAGCCTAGAAGCAGTACCTATTTTTTGGTAAACATGTACTACCACCTAGGTAGCAAATCTAGCCTGGACAGCCATAAAAGCCTCTGCTGTACAAGACAAACCAAATGATGCTGGTTGTACGGGTGCAAATGGCAAAACAAAGTGCAATTATTCTAAGTAAATATATTAGAAACACCCTGTAATCTACCCCCTCACTTCTTCTAAAAGAATACTTAAAACAGAGTAAAGAATACAACAACGTGATCAAGCAAGATGCAGTGATGTCATTGATTACTAAAGCACAGCAAATAATCTTTTGCTTACTTTTAAAAAGCATTTGTTACTTTTAGTATTTACTCTTATTCTACTAGTGATTCAGGGCTTCATCCTTACTCAGGCTGACTAGCACCTTACCTTGCTTGATTTCAATGGGACCACTGGCAGAGTAAGGTAATACTCAACACAAAAAAAAGAGTGTCTGAACCTGGCTGTTCATATCGCTATTTCCATATTCCCCCTTTAATATATAATGATACCATTCAATGAACACTACAATTAGATTAACAGGGAAAAAGACTACCAAAATATAAATTTTTAAAAGGCGGCATCGCATGCGACCTAGGCTTAAGATGGTCCTATTTAAAAAAAACAAAGAAAACCCCCTCAAATACACTGAGTTAGTCTCAAATTCAGATCTGTTCTGTGTGAAAGTTTTATAAACTTCTAAGTTTTTGTTTTTCATTTCATTTTATAGAACACTTATCTTCCTTCAATCCAAGTTTATTTTTAAAAGCTGAGACAGTTGCACAAACTAGTACACCAAAAAATTCAAGCCAGTTAATAAGAAGATAGAGTATCAGACATAATTCACCTTGCTGAATTTTTTGGGGGTAAAATATTCTACTTTTTAAAAAAAGTAAATCAAAACTTTAGTGTTAGTCAGAGCTTTTGTACATTAAAGAGAGATACATAGCCTAAAACATGTTTTTTAGGGTTGTCAAGCAATTTAAAAAAAATTAACCGGGATTAATCACGCTGTTATACAATAGAATACCATTTATTTAAATATTTTTTGATGTTTTCTAAATTTTTTAATATATTGATTTCAATTACAACACAGAATGCAAAGTGTGCAGTTCTCACTTTATTTATTAAACATTTGCACTGTAAAAAAAGAAAAAGTATTTTTCAATTCACCTAGTAAAAGTACTGTCATGCAATCTCTTTATAATGAAAATTGAACTTACAAATGTAGAATTACGCACAAAACACAACATTCAAAATTAAACAAAGTCCACTCAGTCCTACTTCTTATTTGCCAATCACTCAGACAAACAAATTTGGTTACAATTTGCAGGAGAAAACAGTTGCCTGCTTCTTGTTTACAATGTTACCTGAAAGTGAAAACAGGCATTCGTATGGCAGTGTTGTAGCTGGTATCACAAGATATTTATGTGCCAGATGCACTGAAAGTTCATATGTCCCTTCATGCTTCGACCACCATTCCAAAGAACATGCATCCATGCTGATGACAGATTCTTCTCGATAACTATCCAAAGAAGAGCAGACTGACAACGTATGTTCATTTTCATTATCTGAATCAGATGCCACCAGCAGAAGGTTGGTTTTCTTTTTTGGTAGTTCAGGTTCTATAGTTTCCACATCAGAATGTTGCTCTTTTAAGACTTCTGAATGCTTGCTCCACACCTCGTTCCTCTCAGATTTTGGACGGCACTTCAGATTCTTAAAACTTGGGTCAAGTGCTGTAGCTTTAGACATCTCACATTGGTATTTTCCTTGAGTTTTGTCAAATCTACTGTGAAAGTGTTCTGAAAACTAACGTGCTGGGTCATCATCCCAGACTGCTATAACATAAAATATATGGCCAAATGCAGATCAAACAGAACAGAAGACATACAATTCTCCCCAAAGGAATTCAGTCACAAATTTAATTAATGCATTTTTTTTTTAAATGAGCATCATCAGCATGGAAGCACATCCTCTGGAATGGTGGCTGAAGCATGAAGGGGTATACGGCATGTAAATACCTTGCAACGCTGTCTACAGAAGTGCCATGCGAACACCAGTTCTCACTTTCAGGCAACACTGTAAATAAGAAGCAGGCAGCATCTCCTGTAAATGTAAACAAACTTGTTTGCCTTAGAGATTGGCTGAACAAGAAGTAGGACTGAGTGGATTTGTAGGCTCTAAAGTTTTACATTGTTTTGCTTTGGAGTGCAGTTATGTAAACAAAATAAATAAATAAAAATCTACATTTGTAAGTTACACTTTCACGATCAAGCAATTACATTATGGTACCGGTATGAGATGAATTGAAAAATACTATTTATCATTTTTACAGTGCAAATATTTATAATCATTAATAATATAAAGTGAGCACTGTACACTTTCTATTCTGTGTTGCAATCAAAATCAATGTAGAAAAACATCTAAAAATATTTAATACGTTTCAATTGATATTCTATTGTTTAACAGTGTGATTAATCATGATTAGTTTTTTTAATTGCAATTAACTTTTTTGAGTTAATCGCACAAGTTAACTGCAATTATTCGACAGCCCTCTTTTTTTAAAAAAAACAAAGGTGAGGAGGAAGTGAAATACGGGCTCTGTATATGTTGAAGGATGGAGAGTGACTATTACCTTTCAAAAGTGATCATAAAAAGATATGGGGCCATATTCCGCCCTTAGTTACCTTTATGTGACTCCATTGAAGTCAATGGAGCTGACAAGGGTGTAGTAACTAAGGGCAGAATTTGGACAAGGAATTACTTTGTATTGGTTTGGGGGTATGTGCAGCATGAGGCATGATTATTAGCTGTTTCATTCAGTAAGTTTGTAGGCAGAGGGGTGGGGAAGAGACTTTCCAGTCTGCGTGAGTAGCATCCACTATAAAGGTTTACATACATTTTAAAAGACGACAATGTAAGAGGTTAATTATATATCGAGCATTTGAAACACTTCAGGGCTGTAAACATGAAACCACTTCCAACAAAAAAGTGAACAGACAACATCTGTTTTCTAGTCAAAGCAGGTCAGAATAGACTGACACCTTTTCTTTGGCAAGATCAGGAGAAAATGAAAAAAATCCACAAGATACCAGGATGCTAGAAAGTGCTCTATTTGTACTCTATGTAGTGAACAGTACATTGGCTCCATGATATGAGTTTATCATTCAGTTGTCCAAAAATAAGTGTGTCATTGGAAAACTGGACTGCATCTATACTGCTGAGTTAGAATATATATTTAGCCTTATCCCCCTTCATGCGCATGCATAGCTTTGCATGTAGGAAATACAGTGAACCTAGGTCTGCTATTTAATGGAAAATATGGAATTATGCTCCTGGAAATTGTATGGCTCTTCTAACAAAGGTGCAGCGTTACAACATGCCTCAAAATGTATATCGGAGGGAAGGGGAAGACAAAAGTTATTTTGAGTAATTCACAAGTTACACACATTAAATACAGCCATCTTGGTATGGAGGACAAAGCCAAGATGGACAGATATTTCTTAGCTTATTGAATACAGATTATTTGATTCTCTCAACCCTCTTCTCATTTTCCTTGCTCCCCTCACCTCCTAGAAAGAACATTAAAATCACCCCTTTTTGAGAAGGCTCAGCTGTTCTCATGTTGTATACCATACCAGAGAATTGATTTATAATGCCCAGAAGCCACCTGTTAAGATGGGCATCCCAATGTTCTAAGCACTGAACAAATAATCAGTAAGACAGACTTTGCTTCAAAGAAAGTAGAGTCAATTTTGAAATAAGATGCAATAAATGAGTGTAAGACAATGGGAAGCAATAGTAGAATTAGGACACAATAATGACAACAACATGTTTACACAGAGCATCTAGATGCAGTTATACAGTCAAGCCAAGGGAGAGAGCACATGGGAAACCATCATGTCCCTCAATTAAAGTGAGAAAGGGAAATAGAAGCATCAAGAGACTGAAGTAGACTGGCAGAAAGTAAAAAACAGCACACAGCTGTGAAAGATAAGGACAAGATTTAGAAAAAACTGCATGATATGTGTAGAAGGCACTCAATGTTGAGGATGATGAGGTTTGAATAGAAGCTCTGAGAAATGACCAGGAAGGGTACTTGCAGATACTGCTGAGAGCAGTTGCAATAAAGTGGAAAGGTCACAAGCCAGACTGAAGGGGCGAAGTTGAGGTAACAGTTGAAGATGGAATATATATGAATTTTAGGTGACAGAGAGAAGGGAGATGGGATTAGCGGGAGAGACAGATGAAGTCTAGAGTAGGACCTTAGAATGAGGGAAGACCACAGCAGATTATAAAATGAAAAACTGAAGGGAAGAGCAAGAGATTAAGGAGAAAAACAAAAGCGGGGGGACAGGGAAATCACAAAACAGGAGGTGATGGGGCAACTGGAAAGTGGGTGAGACACTTCAGAGACTATGGAGAAGTAAGTTAAAGGGAATATCTCTTTTGAAAAAGTTGGCAAGGTAGTGGGAGAACAATGGAAGGGTTTTACAACAGAGCCAAATAGTGGCATATAGATGGGATTGCAGGCCTAGGATAACTGAGAATGGAGAAGTAGTTCTTCTTAACCAGGAAGACAGAGGAACTGCAGAAGGAAAAAAAGTTTGTAGTGGAGGATGGACCATAATTATGGACCCTTCTTCAGAGGTGCTGAGCAAGTGGATGTGGATGTTAGGAGAGAGCTGCGAGTGGTGGGATGGGATTTGCACCAGGAATGAGGGGCAAAGGAGTCAATGACTGAGTTGATAAATCAGAGGAGGGGACATAAGTCATAAACATTAGTTACAGAAGGACTTGAAGATGTGAAAAGAAACAGTGAAGACAAGCTTGAGCAAATGGTTGTTTTGGTTACTAGGAAAGCTGATCCAAGATTGAAAGTCAAACAAGGAAAGGAGGACATGGAGGTGAGAGGCTAAGAGGTTGGATGGGAAATCAACATGGTAACTGAGAATGAAGATGGGCACTTCAGATGACAGTCAGACATACAAGAACAAAAACAAAAAGGAAAATTAGGTTACCTAACCCCACTCCCAACTTGTCTTTTCTTTGGTTCGACTGATGTCTCCCCAAGTATTTGTCCTTCTACTTAAGCATCTGTGTTGATGCCATACTGCAGAAGTATGGCATAAGGCTATCTTAAATAAGGTAGTACAAAGCTTTTGGCTTTACTGGTTTAAATCCAACATCATAAGTTCACCCAGAAACCAATATGCAGTTAATGCCTATCCCAGAGCACTCATGTCACATGATCCCAGTGATATTCACCATTAATAAGTGGGCACCAGCCTTGTGCATCAGCTTGAGTTTCTGGGCTGATTTCATGTGTAGCACCACATACGTTACAATGCAGTATTCCCATCTACTTTCTTGTGGACAGGGGAGAAGTACCTTGGTCTTGTAGGTCAGCTATTCTCTTTTTCAAAGAGTTCTGGAGAACCAAAGAGGATAAGGGCTGAGGGTCTTGCATTATAATACATGGGTTTGTATCACTGTGAATCTTGTAGATTTATCTTCAAAAAACTTTTGCATGCCGCAAAATAGATTATTTTACTAGATCTGCAGCCAAATGCAACCATGTTACTATAGGGTAGATGTGGGTTGTAAGACTCGTTATTTTCAACACATGCACAATTTTACCATTCAGAACAAACGTAAGTTCTCTTTATTAGTTATACTCCATTATAGACAATCCCTCCATGACCGTGACTGAACTATGTGTGCCAAGAGGTGTAAATGTTTTGTAATTAATTAATTCATCTTTTAGCCTGATTGGCCCAATTTGAGAATTAATCTCAATGCTCAAATTTAGCATTACTAAACCTGCAAACAAAGGGCTTGATCCTCAAACAATTTAAATCAATGAGAGTGTTACATGAACAAAACAAATCTCCCCAGATTACTGGGATGCACTTATGCCTAAAATCCATTCTTTGGAAGTGACCTTTCCTCCTCTGCCAGGTACAATGTGCTTAGTTCCTAGTTAGCATTCTATCATGCTACTGCAAAACAGTGAATGAATACTCAGTAAAAATTCATGTGTCATCCTGATACTTGGCTAGTAAAATACTGAAGAGACCAAACAAAACAAAATAAAAATCAGTATAAAATGTATCAACCCACAGTGGCAACTTGTGCAAATGTTGTTCTTGGAGAGATGGGTCTACTTCTTGTGCTAAGCTATGAGCAATTATTCCCTGACGAACAGTGGTTTGCAACAACATTAATGATTATTGAATACTTTAGTGGCAGCATTAACACACGTAACCACTGTGTGTGGAAAATAAAATTAAGGGTCTGGTTTAACAACACACAGACGTTAAGACATTCAGAGTTAAGGCTGAAATCGTATCCTTAACTCACCTCATTGTGCCTAGGTATCCTAGCTCAAATGGCATGTAAGATCATCCACAGTTCTGAGGCCCCAAATAGAGGACCATATCATACCTAGGCATAACAGGGAGGCCAAATTTAACATGAGTACATATAAAACTGACCGAGATAATAAAAAGTTAATAAGCATGCATATTAAACATACCATCATTCAATTTATTTTTCAAAATACTCAAATTCTAACCTGTAATACACAGTAATAGTTAGATTTCAGTTACTAACCCACAACTACGGTACATATTCATGTGCTGTAAAAGTGCTCAGATGCATTCAAAACTTGTTTTTAGATTGTTCCATTGTCATGCGAGGTATTTAAATTTTATAATAAAACACTGTTTCAGAGTTATAATCTTTTCATGTAAAGTTTACGTTCAGAAATCTTTTTTAAAAAAAGTTTTAGGATGTATGGAAACTTAGGTACAAATTGAATTGTGCACTGAGAATACCTTCATTTAGTTCCCATATTATAGCACTATCATACAAGGAGATATATACACTTAGTCTTATCAATATAAAGATATACCATTACATTATAACAAGTTATCAGCACAAAAGTTAAGAACAAAGTACAAAGGTCTCTATCTAGATTGTAATTTTTTTTTTTTTTTTTTTTTTAAGAGAAAAAAAGATGGAAGGAGGATGGCTAAAAATTTGAGTTTTCAGAGCAAGAGAGTTGGGATCCTCAAGATGTCTGGAACTCTCACTGTATTTTTTTTTTTTAAAGAGACTACGTAAACTGACAGACCACCAAACCCCAATGTTTACTACTCCATTGGCTTACTGCAGTCTTACACAATTGCCAGAAAAGTCTGCTTGCCCAGACAGAAGATCTGCTCACCCTCCCTTACATTATGGTGGATTACATACAAAAAAAGGATACTTTATCATCTGTTCTTTAAAATTAAAAAAAAAAAAAAAAGCAGTAGTGACAAGACTATAAAATAGCAATCTGTTCTGAAGATGACTTGCAAAGGAAAAGAAAACAAAACTAGGCTTATGCTCCTTTTTGCTTCTTTATGATGTATAAAGAAAGTTTTACTCCCCCCCACCCCACCCCCCATTTCTTATATTTTACATTTCTTACATCTTAGAAATGTAAGAAACAGCCCTGGTCTTCCCTTGTTTTGCTGGAGGACTTGTTGGGTAGCGCTCAGACAATCGATGTGGCTGATTCTTTAACGCAGGTTTACTTTCCCCTAAATTTTAATCACTAAATGTTTAAAACGTCACGAACACCTATTTAAACAGTCTCATTTAAAAACAAAAAACAAACCAAAAAAACCCCACACAACACTCTTCTCCTCTTAATGACTAGCTTTCACGCTCCTGTAAGCCATAATTTTACTAGTTCTCTAGTCACACTAAATCCTTCAGTCTAGACAAATGTGAATTTCTAATGTATAAAACAAGCAAGAAAACACTTTCAGGCATCCTTATATCATCAAGTGCTTTGATTTAGTTAAGCCATGGCACTTGTCTAATAAGGACAAGGTCAAAGAAGCAAAAAGGTACCAGTCCATTCCCCTCTCCTCACCCCCTAGCAGGTCATTTTTCAAATATTTGGCGCTATCATGTGGCAAAATCATGCACTACTACTTTAAGAGCAGTTATCAGTGCATGTTAGTTATTTCTCACCATTTAAAAGAAATACAATAAATATATTTTTACAGTAGGCCAGACACTCCAAAGCAGTCATTACTGTCTGTAAGAGGGTATCCAAAAAAGCCTAATGATTTCCCTTTCTCCCATTACACAGACGAGCTATACTTTCAGGGTTCAGAGACTACCAAGAACCTTGGAAATTAAACAAACACTCTTTCACCATTTGCTTTGAGGTTTCCTAGCTTTTTCCATTTAGAAATGTAATGTTATTTAAGCTTAGACTCTGTATTTGCATTCTATAGGTCAATTCTCAGAGGCTCCTTTAAACATAATCAAATAAAACAAGTTGTTAAATATCAAGTCCAATGCTTGGACTAGATGACCTCATGAGGTCCCTTCCAACCCTAACAATCTATGATTCTATGATCCAGAAACAAGCCTAATGGAGGAAGAGAAAAGACATGAGGAACACACAAGCAGTCTAGAATATTTAAGAAGCAACAGCATGTTTGATTATGGTAGAAAGCAGAACCCAGAAAAGTGAATATGCAATCAACCATTCATACAGACAATAGCTGAATAACTGTCAGCTACCTCATTGAATTACAAGACCACAACTGGATCTTAGACTTCTTGTTTGATAAGACTCAAGAGACTGCAGAGAAAATGAAGAAAGTGGGATTAGGAAAGGGCAAGGAATGAGGGCCTCTAGAGCAGGGCAAAAGAGGAGTGAAAAAGGAAGACAATGGGATAAGAACAAAGCATAGATGAATTTTCATCAGCATATGACAGAAGCACAGATATAGAGGAGCCATGACAGTTAGAGGGGTTAAGTATGCTTTTATCTCCCCAATTTCTACTTGTGGATAGATCTATGTGGATACCTTTCAATTTCCTAAAATGCAAATGTGTGATAATGGTCTCAATTTATAACGGATACAAAACAAGGATCAAAAATAGCAATGTTCTACTTATGATACATTTCTATAAGCTCCGTTTCAAGATTTGCAAGATTTCGGATCTTTCAAAGAAATAGGAAAACACAAAATTTGTGGGAAGGATGAATATTTGGTTTAAACTGAATGCTATACCTCTATGTTTGAGAGGCAAGGTATGATGGGTGGGGCTCACTTCTTATGAACATCCTAGCAGCGGGTGCAGTACCATAGTCCTCTTCCTACTCTTGGTGTAACCTGTAGGTTTGTCAGCCTTCCTTGGTGGATCTTCAGTGGCACAGTCTCTTCCAGGGTATCAAAAGTCCAACCAAAACTATGTCTGTACTCATATGGATCTTCAGTCCCAGCTCTGGGAACTTTAAATTCAGTTCTTTGCTCAGGCCTGCAAACGTGCCTTGTTTCCTTCTTGAGGTTCACATCACTTGGCCAGTGGGGGAAGCTGGACTCACCCGCTACTCCAAGTTCCAACCCAGGAACACTATAAAACAGCAGCCAAATTCATTGCTGCTGCTACCCTGGGCTGCCTCCTAGCTGGCCTCTTTATCTTCACTGCTTACCTTAGGGGTGCAGTTCTGAGGTCCTCTGGCCCCAGCCAAGAACTGACTTGCTAAGGTCCTACAATTGTTTTTATCTGAGCCTGCTGGGCTCCAATTGGCTGCTTCTGTGCAGCCTCTCTAGGCAAGCCTGGAAGGTCCACCTGTATCACTCCTTTCCTGAAGTAGGGTGTAGAAGAACTATTGGACCTCCTGTATAGAGCCATGAAGGTGGTATACCAAATTACATACCTCCCCCCACAGAAAGAACTTGGGGTGGTGGTCCTGTCTGAAGGCAGTGTTCTCTCCTGTGCAGTCTTTGCCCTTCTTTCTCAGGGTGTTCTCTCCCAGGCCCCTCTCTATGGAGAGCTTTTATTAGTCCCTGCCCTGGTTGGCAGAATCTTCTGTCTCAGGCTTCTGTCTGGAGAGCTTTTGTGGTCCTTGCTTGATTAAATCAGGTGGCCTGCTTGGTCGGGGCTCTTCTCTCAGGCACTTCTGCCTGAAGAGCTTCCGCAACTCAAGCTCCTTTTCCTCCAGAGTCTTCCATCTAGCTTCTTTCACAGCATCAAGTTCCCTACTATACTTCTTTGGCAAGGAGAGAAGGCTTCTCACATTCTCTCCTCTCATGGCTGAGCCCTTTTCAGAAGCCCTGGTCTCATCTCCTCAGAAAGACATCCAACAACTCATGTTTTCTTAATACTGCCAGTACAGTCTACCTCATGGCACCAGGTTCCCCTTGTGGATTCTTTGCTGTCACCTCCTAGCCCCCACAGGGCATGTTTGTGTACACTGACACCTCAGCAAGATTTGTGTCAGTGATTGTAATTGTTCCATGCCACACTCCTTCATCCTCCACTGGATAGGTTTGCCAACCAGTCATATACACTGTTTCCAGGTCCAGTTCTGATGAACTTAGCTCAGAGGCATTTGTGCCATCAGACACCTTTTACTTATCCTACCTATTCTTGGGGCTCCTGTATCTCTTCCTGCAGCAAGCCCTTTCGAAGATGGGCACAGCCTTTTTTATGTGGCCCATCTCTCCAAACCAAAGACAATTAAGCCTTGTCCACCTCCCTGCCACTAGCAGAGTTTGTGGTTCTTCCCACAGCTCACCCTAGCAACTCAGTCTTTTCCCACCCCAGTTCACTCAAGGGCAAGCAGTGTCCACAACCTTAATATCTCCTCAGACAGGTCTCAGGCCCACTGGCTCACTCTTGTCTACCCAGTGCTTGAAGCCATTGCTGCTTCTTTCCTGCAGGATCCATAACAGGTACTGCTGCTGCCTCTAGCCCGTCTAGTTGTTGTGGCAGTTCAAATCATACCTTCCACTACTCTGTGAGCCTCACTGAACTGCTGATACAGTTAACACATTTCCCCTTGGCCTTCACTCTTCTTGGCACCAAACCATGTTTTATCAGTCTATTTTGCAGCCATCAGAGCCTCTGGCATCTGAGGGAAGGCATCCTTTGTGACTTTGACCTTTCCCAGCATCTCAGTACTCTGTACCTGCCAATAATCTGTCTGGTCTCTATTACTCCAGGGGCAAACTGAACTTGCATTCCTTTCAAGCACATAGTAGATGCATCTACTTAGAGGGCCATCTGACTTCTTTCCTTTTAGCTCCTGCGACACCCATGTTTATTTGGAGATCATGGCTTCCGGGCTCCGTTTCAAGCTTCAGATGGGATATCAGATCTCATGCATTTGAGACAGAAGTAAGCATCACGACATCGCTCCTTGATGGGAAGGAAGTCTTGTAACCCCACCTGTGATATCAAGTTGTGATGAAGGGGGAGTGCCTTCTAGTGGCTGGGTATGCTACCGCAGTCCTTTCCCACTCCTGGCACCTCCCGCAGGTTGTCAACTTTGCTTGGTGGATCTTCAGTGGCTCAGCCCTCTGGCTAGGTCATACAATCAAAATGAACTCCTTCCAGGGTAACAGAAGTCCAACAAAAACTGTCTATCTGCCCTCACCAGGATCTTCAGTCCCAGTCCTGGGCCCTTTAATTCAGTCCCTTGCTTGGGCCTCCAAACAAGCCTTGTCCCATTCTTGGAGTTTGCACCACTTTGCCAGTGGAGGAATCCCAGATTCGCCACTTGTGCTTTCAATTCAGGAACACTATAAATATCTGCCATGTACCGCTCACTTTGATTCATTGCTGCTACTTCCCTAGGCCTCCTTCTACCTAGCCCCTTTATCTTTGCCCCTTACTTAGGGTTAAGTTCTCAGCTCCTCTCTCCCCGAGCTTGAGCAAATGCAGCCAGGACCAAGATCTACTTGTCCCTTGAGCAACTTTGCCCAGAGAGAGGGGATCACCCTTCTTTGCCCCTCTGGTCCCAGCCAAAAACTAATCTGCTAAGGCAATATAGCTCCTTTTATTTGAGCCTCCTGGTCTGATTGGCTGCTTCTGTGCAGCCTCTTTAGGCAGGCCTGGAGGACCAACCTTTGCTGTCCCTTTCCTGTAGTGGGGTGTTGGCACACACAGGCCTCCTGTAAGAAGCCACAAAGGCCAGCTTTAGCCAGTCATACATACCTATATGCATTAAAACAAAAAACAAACAAAAAATAAACCACACCCTACTACTGACCTAACTTCTCTTGGTTAGAAACTTTACATTTGATCTGACTACTCTTCCTTGCTTTTCTAAGTCGCTAGTGATATACATTGATCTGCCTGCCAAAGCAAAAATACAAGAATTCTGTATCAGTGCATTATATCTTTAATGAGATAAAATTGATTCATTAGCATAAACAACATTTTCAATCATTTGTTTCAAACTTTATGTATTTCAGATATAAATAAAGGAATATTTTCAGGTCAAGTTTGTACAGGAAACAGGTAAATATGGCTCTAGAATGTGAACATTTCCTATAACAAAGCACATTTGAGAAATATAGTGATAGCAGCTCTACTTTGATGGACTGAAATAAAATTTCCCCCATAACCTTTTGTTGAAAGTGGTTTCAAAATATCATTGACTCATGAACATATAAAGAAAAAACCTTCTAAATAATCCTTTATGCCACTGAAAGGAAGTTTTAAAAGCAACATTTTCATTCACTCTTCAGCTCCTTCTTCCAACACAATTTTACTTTTCCTTGTTTGTCAAGATTTTGTCTGACTAAACATACCTCGTACACAGTTCACCTTTGTGCACCCTTCGGTTATCTTCTGTCTTTCTGTATTAAAAAATTGTTTCATGGAGCATATAAGGAAGTCACTGAAATTACTGTACCTGTTTAGCAAAAAATATTGTGTCTAGTCTGGAATCCTGAACAACAGAGCCTGCTGGCTCTTCTCCTGGCTGCCACTTGAAGAGGAAGATCAGCCCATGAACCGGTCTATAAAATAAAAGGTCAAAGCAGAAAAAGTGTGTTGATAAAGAACTATGCAAACTATTTTTAATCTAAATGTATTGTCATCTGATAAGGCAACTCAGTTAACTCTTCCTTTTTAAACATTGTCAGTTAGGCTCAGACTCCCAGATGTGACCTCTAACTGAATGATTAAAAATTTTCAAAGATGCCACCCACAATTCCAGGTGGAGTTAGTGCTCAAATAGCACTGCTGAAGTGTCAAAATTTGGCTTGTTGGTCACTTGGTGAACTGGGCTTTAAGTGCCAGTTTGCTTCAGCTCTAATACACATTTAGAGGTTAAAGTGAGGTTAAAGAAATCCTTAGACCCTGTTCCTCCCCACACCATCATTATATAGTTCCCTGCATAATGCATCTGGTGATTTCATCAGTAACACTATTAGTAACACTTTCTTTGGAAAGTGTTATCAGATTCATTATTCAAGCATCGATAAGCACTGAAACGATAAGTTTGGTAATCCTGCTGGGTGCAAAAGGAAAAATCCATAAAGCTAAGATCCCCTGTGAAGATTTCATATGAGTTCTCAATCTGTAAAATGAGGGTAATTCTCTCTCTCTCTCCATCATTTGTTTTTCTTGTCTATTTAGGTTTAATGTCTTTCACAAGATGGACTGTCTCTTACTATGTTTGTAAATTATCCAGCACAATGGGACACCGATCTCAGTTGCGGCCTCTAGGTATTACCGTAACAATGGTTAATGACATTTGTAGAGGGAAAGAGTCCTAAAAATGTTTTAGGAAATCTTTTTAAAATGCACTAGCACAAATCTTTCCCCATCATAGTAATCTGAATTTAGGATCAGTTCTAAAACAAAGGCCACAACAACTATAGAGTCAACAGTGTGCCCTTATTGCCAAGAAGGCTAACAGCATATTGGGATGCATTAGCAGAACCACTGCCAGCAGATCAACAGAAGTGATTATTCCCCTCTATTTGGCACTGGTGAGGCCACATCTGGAGTACTGAGTTGTTTTTGGCCTCCCACTATAGAAAGGATGTGAACAAACTGGAGAGAGTCTAAGGGAGGGCAACAAAAAATGATTACGGTGCTTGGACACATGACTTACGAGGAGAGGCTAAGAGAACTGGACTTATTTAGTCTGCAGAAGAGAAGAATGAGGGGGGATTTGATAGCAGCCTTCAACTACCTGAAGGGGGGTTCCAAAGAGAATGGAGCTAGGCGGTTCAGTGGTGGGAGATGACAGAACAAGGAGCAAAGGTCTCAAGTTGCAGTGGGGGAGGTCTACGTTGAATAGTAGGAAAAACTATTTGACTAGGAAGGTGGTGAAGCACTGGAATAGGTTATGTAGGGAGGTGGTGGAATCTTCATCCTTAAGAGGTTTTTAAGCCTCGGCTTGACAAAGCCCTGGCTGGGATGATGTAGTTGGGGTTGGTCCTGCTCTGAGCAGGAGTCTGGACTAGATGACCTCCAGAGGTCTCTTTCAATCCTAATCTTCTACGATTCTCTGAAAAGAAACAGTCAGAATGCATGCTCATATGCATTGGCATCATATTCACTACTACAGACAGAAGAGGAGATGCTTTTTAAGAAGTTTGACAGACTTTTTTCCTAAGTGCTTTTAAAATGTGATAACCAAGAGGTTTTAAAAATGTCTGCTGTAGACAGGGCAAGTTATGTTTGAGGGCCTCTAGTTCGAATACATTGGTAACCTAAGAAGCTTTAGTCAGATAGCTTTTGAGACCCTACATTCTGTACTTCTTGTCCTATATTCTAGCAGATTATAGAGTAGGATATTTACACAGGAGTGAAGAAGGTGGCACTTTTCTTTTAAGGTACTATACATTAACAAATACAGCGCTTTTGATCATACATGCAGAATGACAACAAAATTAGTGTTGACAGGAGAGAGATTAGCAAGAAAGAGGCTGTAGTTGTGCACAAGAGCAATAAATTATTTAAGGTGGTAGATACTTTAAATATCACTGCAAAAACCCAAGGAATAGAGAAATTTACTGTGTGTTCTTGGGCAAGTCAGTTAATAGTATCGCTGATTAATTCCTAGTCCTGTGCTCTTGCCACTGGTCTAAGTCACTTCCCGTAAAGAGGGAAGCTAGTTTAAATAACAAAAGGCACATCTGAAAGTTCACTAACTTGAACGTATTGTATAATGAAGGCTTAAAATCCTGTCAAATTGCTGTGGAAGCCAAAAGTAATACAGTATACTGGACAAATAGCAATACAGTGCATCTTCAGTGATGTTACAAAGAATGTAGACTAAAGAAATCTTATCTGAGAGTGCTTTTGTAGATTCAATAGCTTACTTTAATTTTTCAAAGTTCTCTGGTTCCAGACTCCATATTTCTTCAACTTGTGCTCCCCTGCAACCTGAAAGAGAAAAGATATAGTTTTAACTATCCTAACTTGGAGAGGAAAAAGCCACATATTATATATACATATATATACACACACACACTTAAAGAATCTTACTTATAACTAAGCCCAGACTTAGAAAAAAGCCTATGACTGATATGGCTGAAAGATTAGAGAAAAAAATGTTCAGTCCAGTTTGCGTAATTTTATGGCGTGAGCAGTATCAAATAAACAGAGTGTCACTGTTTCATTAGTTAGTTACCACTGTTTGTGTTGATTTTTCAGTCTTTATTTAAGAAATAACGGGACTATAAAACCACAAAAATCAGCAGAAGATATTTTGGGTTAAGTATAACACAAAGTTAGCAGCATTCTTTTAAAACCATTAATTTATTTCACATATAGATATATAAATTCAATGAGTGTTTGCACTACTTAAGCTATATATTAGCAGCAATACTAATAACCCTTACACCATAGCAGCATCTTCCATCAGAGGAGGTAACTGTGCTTTGCAAACATTGCTATAGCATCATATATCCAAAGTAGAATACTTAGCCTAAATTTTTAAAGGAGCAAACTTGGGTACAAGAACATTTAGTAACTTGTTCATCACAAAGGAAGTGTATGACTAAGCCAGGAAGATAACCCCAGGAACTCCCAGACCTATGCCTTTAGCCACAAATCTTCCATTTTTGGATAAATCAGAAGCATAGAAGCAAAGCATGGGGGTGGAAGGGGAGATAAGAGAAATCACTGTTGACTGAATAAGAAAGTCAAATATTTTAATGGAGAACCACAAGAATCTCATAAGGCCACTAATCTTCACTTTGTGAGAGAGACAGCAATTTTAATATACTGTAGGTAAAAGCATGTAAAACACTACATAAACATATTAATTTGAATTAATATTCAGATTTAACTACAGACTCTCCCCGAGTTATGTAAATCCGACGTATGCTATTTCTAGCTTATGGAGCTTTTTCCATAAGCTAGAAATAGGAGTTTGGGGGGTTGATTTTTTTTTGGGGGGTGGGGGGCAGGGAAGAATTGGTCAGAGATACATTTCCGATTTTCACAAAATTTGAGTTACGCCAAGCGTTCCGTTCGTCAGGGAGCATCTGTACTACACAAATAGGTTTGTTTGTTTTTTTTTTTTAAATCAGGTCAGTACTTGTGAAAGGGAGCAAACTAGGCAATCCTGGAGACTACAATTCTCAATTTGCCTATAAACCAAGTATCAGCACAAGCTTCCTGAACAGCTTGCCAATATGCCTCAGCTTTGACCTGGTAGGACCATCTCTAGGAATGAGGATGGTTCAGTTTTTCACTTCACTGATAATACTGCCAATAACTGTGCCAATTAAGAGGTGGACTTTTAACCAGGAGAGAGAACTAATCTTTTTTCATAACTTAGCACAACATTCAACCAATCAAGACCAGTCCTCAGATGTGTCTCAAAGTCTTTTGTTTCAATCTTAAGGCTTCAAATGAGGCTTTGAGTTCCACTTGCATAAAAAATATCCTCCAAGAATTGACAAAATGTTTATTGATGGATGTTTGTAGCATCTGAGGATCTAAGCCTATTTCAGTGGGAGTCTGGAAGAGTGAATAAGGAACAAGTTCCATAGAAGACAAATAGTCAAATTATCCCTAGGGGAGGAGGTTGCAGACACACAGTTTGAGAATGCTCTTGCTCTACATATCAGACACACGGCCAGTACAATTCAAATTTGAAAGCCATTCAGTTGCCTTTGTTGGGTGATCATCATTTAAAATGATCAAATTTGACACTGACACAAATATAAAAACAAAATATGTTTTATCCCATTACCAGTCCTTTGCATCATCCAACTGTCAAATTATATTCATTCCTTTCTCATTACCTACAGAAGAAATTAAGTCAGCCATCACAAGATTTTACTGAATCAGATTATGTAAAAAGAGTTTGAGAAGTTTTCCAGACATGTACGGCCTGGAAAACTAGTTCTACTAGCCCAGGGGTAGGCTACCTATGGCACGGGTGCCGAAGGCAGCACGTGAGCTGATTTTCAGTGGCACTCACACTGCCTGGGTCCTGGCCACTGGTCTGAGGGACTCTGCATCTTATTTAATTTTAAATTAAGCTTCTTAAACATTTTAAAAACCTTATTTACTTTACAGACAACAATAGTTTAGTTATATATTATAGACTTATAGAATGAGACCTTCCAAGAACGTTAAAAAGTATTACTGGCACGCGAACTTTAAATTAGAGTGAATGAATGAAGACTTGGCACACCACTTCCAAAAAGTTGCCGACCCCTGTACTAGCCAGATGTAGATACAAAGGATGGGAGTGGGGCAGGCTTTGCTCATGAAGTCCAGGGGCAAATCCTTGGTGAGAAATTCAGCCCATCCTGCAACCAACACCTGCTGGGAAGTATGCTGAAATTTCTTCCAAGATGTCTCAGGATCTTGGTAGGAGGAAACTTCCATCAGCTTCTGGCTAGTTCATGTGATAAAGCTTAGCTCCACATCCCTCTAGAATTCTTCCTCTTTCTGGAAGATACAGACTCCTAAAGAGGAGGATCAAATCTCCACTATTTCACCCCTCTTAGGCTTTCTGGACTGCAGGAAAGTCTCTGCTATTCTACCACGCTCCCCTTCGCCCACCTCCCTCTAAAACTGTGAATAATTACAGTGCCCACCCCTTAGCTTTCATAAACAGCGGCAGCATGAAAATAATATGATTTGACAAATTCAGTGCTGCCCAAATGATTCTCAACAGCAATAGTTTTACTGCCCAAAAACTTGTTAATCTCATTTGGGTTGTGCTGTTTCACAAAGCTGCAAGTAAAAACAGACACACAGGATCTGTGTCTGAAAACTCCAGGATAGGAACACTACAATAGTTTACAATTCACATTTCATCTTCACAGCCATGAAGGATGGAAACTTATTTAAAAAAAAGAAAAAAGTTTATGGCTTGCAAAAATGGATGGCTTAAGTGCCCACATTTGAGTCACTACTAAGGCATTTTTGCAAGCCCTGGTGTAAAAAGTCAGACTTATTCATGGGTCAGATAAATGAGTAAAGGAGCAGGTAAGAAACTATAAGTCTCCTTTACTAGACTATGTGGAACTGGATACGCAATTTAGCTTCTTCGGGCCAAATTCTATGTTGATTTACAATCGATAAAATCCCAATAGTGCCAATTGCATTGTATTTGGTGTAAATCAAGACAGAACTTGGTCCTCTGTAACTCAGTATCCAAAATTTGTAAAATTAAGATATTATTTACCTACTTCACAAGATTTCTGAGTACTAGTTATCATTTATAAAGTGCTTGGAAGATGCAAGTGTGCTATGTAAGTATTACATCTTAAATGCAACATATTGTACATACCGAGATACAAGAAACCTCACACAGATCAGCAGGCACATGCTCATGCAAACCTGCATACAAGTTTGTTCATTCAAGATGTTTTTCTCAAAATGCTGATGTGTACACACTACAGCTACTGAGCATGAGAACAAGATCTTCCTCAAAGAAACAGCATCAGGTCAGTGCGTGAGGGCCGCAGCCGCCTCCTAACAACCATACAGTCCCATTTTCAAGCACCAATGGGACCCGACTGGGTTTCGGAGGAGCTGAACCGTGTCGCAGGCTGGGATGTGTCGAGGCAGGCTGAAGCGTAGCAGCAGAAGAGCGGGCTATACTTTCCCCTGCGAAGAGCTAGCCCTGCAGAGAGTGAGCAGGTGCTGGCCACTGCGCCCTCCAAGCGGAGGAGGATGTCTGGCTCGCGGGGATTTGGGCATCTCTCCGTCTGATCCCACTAGAGCAAAACTGCAGCCTCAGCCCGCCTCCTCTCATCCGCTGGAGGTGGGAGTGTCGCACCCCAGCAACGCCGCTAAAGAGGATAGGGGGGAAGTTCAGGCAGGTCCCGAAGCGACGAGCCACGCCCCTCCCGCAAGAGACGGAGGGGCAGCTGCAGGCCTCAGAAGTGCCCGCCCGCCCGCCACCTGCCCAGACGCCGGTCCCAGCCCCCTGCCCAGCCCCTCACCAAAGCCCTTGATGAGCTCAGTGAAGACGCCCGGGTCGCTCTCCATCAGGCACCACTCTCCGGCGCTGCCTCCTCCCGACATGGTGGCGCTTCACAGGCTCTCGCTGAGCAGCCGCTGCCACCAGCCACCGGCTGAGGCTCCCTGCACGCCCCCACGCACGCCGCCGCTTCCTTCCCAGCAGGCTCCGCGGCCCACACTGGCATCTCTATGGTCGGCCCGGACGGAAAACGAGAGGCTAGAGCACATCCGGGAACCTACCAGCAGTCACAGGCGAGGCCTCAGCCTATCTGCTGAGGGGATCCGGGCCCTACGCGGCTGTGCCTGACGGGAGCGCCAATCGGGTCCTTGGAGAGTGGACTGATGGGAGGCGCGGCGGAGAACTTTGTCCGGGTCCCAGTGTTCCTCCCTTCCCTGCCGCTGTTAGGGATGCTGAGGCGGGAACTACATCCGCGGTCGCTGGCCCCTGGGGTAGGATAGGCGGGGCGGTTCCATCCGGGGCCTCGGAGCCTGGTCACCGTGGGAAGGAAGAGCGGCTCCATCCGGGTCTTAGCGATGCTGTCATGACAGGAATCCTACCAGGGCGGGGCTGAGTTCGAGAGGAATCAGTTGCCTGAGGAGAACCAGAGCCGGCCGCAGCCAGATTGCGGAGCCAGCACCTCCTGCTGCCCCCAGGCACCCGGCCCGGTCCCAACTCACGCGCGCAGGTAGGGCCAGGCCCTGCTTGAGCAACAGCAGCCGCCGTCTCCGCCGAGCGTCCAGGGCTGCGCCACTGCTCCGCGCCGCAGGCAGGGCCTCCCTTGGGGAGGGCCGCTGGGCAGCGGCCTCGCCATACACCTTTCACACCCGCTTAAGGATCGCCCCTCCCGGCGGCCTTGCCTCAGCAGGAGGCACCGAGAGCCGCCCGTCTGCATAAGGCTGGGTGTGGAGCCTTTCTGCGGGCGGAGGCCTCTTCTGCCTTCGCCGCTCCCTGGTGAGGCGAGGCCCAGGAGCGGCCATGGGGCGCGGAGCGTTTCGCCCGCTGCTGATATTCCCAATTTGGGAGGGTGAGGGTGGGTGCACGGCCGGTGTCAGTGGGTTGGCAGAGCAGCTCTCTGCGGGAAGGGGCGCCTAGTAAACCGCCAGGACAGGTGCCCGAGATCCCTTCTATAAGGGAAGGGTAGAAAAAAACCACAGAGGGGTGAGGCACACAGAGCGCGCAGGGCACCGGTGTTCGTGCTCCAGGTATTCTGGGATACTGGTGTTTGTTTCTTGTAACCTTTTTTTGTTAAGATGCCTCAAAAAGTTGTACAAGGGGTTGAAAGCAAGGGGTCAGCATAACCCTGTGAAGAATAGTTTCCTGGTGAAAATGAAATCACATCTGTCAAATAGAAATGGGAGTTTGCACGTGAAAAATGCTATATATTAGCTAGAAATTAATATTATCAAACCCCATTTCCTTATCAAAGGTTCTGTGCCAATCTTCCTTTAGACAGTGACCATACTATTTTTCATATGAACTTAGGAATTGCTTTATTTAACTAAACAAGTGGTCTCCATGTGACAGCAGCTGTTAGCAGATGTGCAAGAACTATGAAGTGGGCAGCTATGAAACAAATTTTTAACAGGAAATTTCTTATTAATCCCCTCAGTTGGAGATAGGCTTATGTCCTGAAGCATTAAAGGTCTATATTTCTCTAAAGCTGTGGGGGTTTTTTTGAGTACTTTAAAAAAATAATCCTATCTAATTTGTCAGTAAATATATTCTCAGTATTTTTATAAATATGTAATCCTTTTTGGAATTTTGAATCCTTCTGGGCTGTTGGCCTCTATATTAGTATTAGTATTTTTAAAAAGACCGAAGATGAATAGAGTTCTTTACAGAACAGAAAAAGATATAGTCTCAAAGAGCTTACAGATATAAATACTACAAATCATTGTAGATTTCCAGTAATTGTTTTTATAATTTAGCCAACATAAAACCAAAGTTTAATTTCAAATTAATTCCTAAGTGCTGTATTTCACTTGCAATTCAAATACCTGTTAAATGTAGCAATTGTTAAAATTAGGTTGGAATCTATAGTTTTATTACACCTTTTCTTTAAATGTGCTTTTTATGTAAATCTTTAAAATTTGGATTAATTATGTGACACTTCGCTTTTTAAACCACTTTTGTGTACTTATAGAGCATAAATAAAACAAATTCGGTGTAGTTGCAACATACAGCTATAGTTATTCTGAGACAGTTTTTCACTGTTATGTGGAAAATAGTGATTCAGAACGTTATGCTTATAAGAAACACAGTTGTTTTTTTTAAAGGGGATAAGGCAATACGCCTTTAAAGATTAAAATCAACATATGCTTTTATTCACACACACACACAGATCATATGCATTTATTTACATACACACACACACACACACTCTATCTCTCTCTCTCTGTTCTGCAGCTGGATTGTTTAGTTACCAGTTTTTAGTGTTGCTTACTCATTTACAGTGGCCAGCTGAAACTGCACACGAAGGAGGGAGCTAGACCTTTGTCGACCGCATTCAAAGCTTTGATGTTGATGCAAAATGAACCCAAAGTCCCATGGCAATACACCCTTTTCTTTATAGTAATACGTTTTTATACGAGTGTTTGGACCTTGCTGTGTGACACCGGAGCTGTTAATTACGAGGTAGCTAAGGTTGCTTTTAATTAGAATTATTTGGGTTGTTACTGGGATTATTTGTATCTGTTTTTATTTTGTTTTTAGGGTGTATGCCTTTGCTTTAGGGTTGTCAATTTGCCAGCTGGGTGATTCTGATAATAAAGTTTGTGCCTCTCGACTCCTTCACTCCCTTCTTGACTATTTAGCCCAGCTGTCTTTTTTTAATGAATTACCATACATTTTTTACTTACATACCAAACAGTAAATAAGGTAATAATTACAGCCATAAAACTTTTATTCATTTAAGAATAATTATTAATACAATTAGCAAACAAATTCAGAACAATTTTATTTTTTTACTAATTTAAAACTAGCAAAATGGAGTATAAAGCAAAATAAACGAAATAGAGTACACTTTACTTAAGACAGTTTTTCCCCATTAGGGTTTTGGCCAACAAGAACATTGTGCTCTGTACTCCTGAGGGAATTCTGTGCCTAAAAATTATGCACACAATATCTTAACATTCTGCAAATTTTACTTATCAATAAATAACTGTGTGGCTCCAGCATGGCAGTGGGGAGCACAGGCCACTGGCTGCATTGAGGGGGGAGATCACCCTGAAGACCCCACCTCCTCAGTAGAGAGACTCAGCAGTGAGGCTGCAGCTGACCCTGACACTGCAAAGGCTGGGCCTGCCACAGAAACATTCTGGGGCCCTGCCCGTCCGTGCCAGGTGCACCAGGTATGCTTGGGCAGGCTCAGTCCAGCAGGATCCAAGTATGGAAGAGCTTGTGGGGGGGGATCCAGATGTGAGGTGAGAGGTTTCTGTGTGGGGCAATCTAGGTGCGGGCAGCACTGTGGGAGATCTGAATGTACACAGGCTCGTTGGGTGGTTCCAGGTGCAGGGGCAATAGTCCTCAGGTTAAATTATGACCAGCCTTTTTATATTTTATTTTTAAATAATCAAATATATAAAGGAGAAAAAAGTGTGTAAAATAGCGAGGATCTAGAATTTTGGCTCTAAAGTATTTCTCAAATTCTGCAAGTTTTCGTCATTCAGGAAAAAACAAACCTACTGTCTGTGTCATAAAGCCATTAAAGTTTGTAGTCACATAAAAATACAGCTTTTTTCCATTCTGCACTTCAGAGACACACACACAATTCTACCTTTTTTTTTTTTTTTGTTAAGAGAAACTAATCCAGTGTATTACTGGGTAACGTTATTTGTACAGCTTGACAATAACCAGTAGAATGATTATTGCCCTTTTATTGTTGTTGCTGCTTATGCTGCTAAAGAGGGGAACTTCAGATCATAATAGAGCAAGTTAATTAGAAGTTCAGAGAACATAGGATAGTAGACGGTAGAAAACATTGCAAACATAGTAGTCTTGGAATCTGGGAGAACCGAAGATGTACATGGGAGAATTCAGATTTAGGAGTTGGGAGATCAACAGAATGAGCTCAAATCAGAAATGATTGACTCAGATTTATATGATACAGCAGTGGATATGAATTTTTCAACTGACATGATGGATCAATGTTCATGTCACACTCCCCGTCAATGCTTGGCCCAGGCCAGGGCAGCTGATGATCCAATCAGCGAACCAAACTGGCTGATGAATTCTCATCAAGTGCCACCTGAGGCATGTTGCGCATACACTAAGATGAAGTTTATAGAAGATGTTTTTCATTTTGTGCAGTACATGAGTGGCTACCTTGAGTTTGGTAGGCTTGATGTCAAAGATTATCCTTATCTTTGAAAGTGTGCATTTATTTTGAACCACCTTTTTACTTTGTATTTAAGGCCCAAAAGTTTACATCAACTTCAAGCTGTTGAGGTAACTGAGCTGTTTCAGAGTTATCCACTGGGTTGCTAGTCAAGCCACAGCTCTAAAGGCAATAAAAAAAATATTTGGCTCATTCCTATTTGAAATGTATTGTAGAAACTGAGTCAGGGCTGACTGTGCCCAAGTTAAGGGTGTTCTTAAGATCAGATAAGCAGATTTGTGGGCATGTTGTATTTCATGATGATGTTAATTACCATCTGATTGAAGTCTCTTTTCTAGGAGTTTGTTGATTGAGGCTTTGCAACAGCTAGAATTTCCAGGAGTGAAATACAGTCTTGGTTGTTGCATGGAAAACATTTATCTTTATGGCAGATTTGAAGAAGTCAGTAGTTCTGGGTCTTCAGAGCCAAAGCTGCAGAAAAATCAAATCTGTAAGCTTGAAGCTACATTGAACATACAGATATCAGATTAATCAGGCTACAGTAACTAACACACATATGGTTTCAATGCTTTGACTCCATAGTGGCCTAGTGATTAAAAAAAAAAATCCATTATTGCAGTGCACAAATTAGCAATCTGCTAGACTAGGGATTCTCAACCTTTTTCCTACTAAGGGGCCCTCAACATGCTATAAAAATTCGACCGCCTGTCTGTGCCTCAACAACTGTTTTTCAGTAGATTAAAAGCCAGGGCTGGCATTAGAGGGTAGCAAGCAGAGCAGTTTCCCAGGGCGTCACACCACAGGGGGTCCCGTGAAGCTAAGTTGCTCAGCTTTGGCTTCAGCCCAGGGAGGAAGGGCTCGGGATTTGGCTTTCTGCTCTGGGCCCCAATGAGTCTAACGCTGGCCCTGCTCTCTGGTTTATTTTGGCAGACCCCTTGAAACCTGCTTGCAGCCCCCCAGGGGATCTCAGACTACTGGTTGAGAACCACTGTGCTAGACCACTTTATAGAGATATTGAGTAAAAAAGAGTGAGGGAGAGAGCCCTACATCAGTTATACCTCTAAAATTACACTTTATTACTATAAAAATATAACAGTGACACTGCATATGACTAAGGCTATGATTTAATTTATATTTAGTAAAAGTCAGGGACAGGTCACAGGCAAAAACCAAAAAAATCATGGCCCCATGACCTGTCCCTGACTTTTACTAAAAATATTCAAGATTTAATTGGGGGCGGGGACGAACAGGACGACTGCAGGGGGAAAGCTGGGGCCCACTGTGGGGGAGGAACCTCAGCCAGGAGGGGGGAGCCCTGGGTCCTGCCGCATTGGCAACTGCTTGGGTGGTTCCGGGAGCTGCCAGAGCAGCAGCCAGTGACACTGGCTGCGAGACCGCCCAAGCAGCTGGTTGCAGAGCTGCTCTAGCAGCGGCTGGTGTGACTGTCCCCACGGCTGCCGAGCAACTGCTTGGATGACCCTGGAGTCAACCACACTGGATGCTGCAGAAGTCATGGAGGTCACAGGAAGTCACAGAATCTGTGACTTCCGCACCTTACATGGCAGACACAGAACCCTACATATCACATATGACAACTCTTTTTACCACCAGGCTATTTTCCTTTCAGGATATATGGCTCTTGGTGGGTATAATGCTTTTGTCTGACAGCACTGTTGTAATGAAATGTACATTTTCCACTGTAAATTTAATTAAGCCATGCAAGTATATGCAGCAGAGCACCGACTCCAAGGATTTGATGCAGGTGCAAGTGAATGGCTCAGGGATTGATAGTTTCCATTATCACCAAGCTGTTCTCTGTTGAAATGAAGGTTCAATGAGAATAAAACGTATTTGTGAATACAAAGGCAGAGTGTATTCAGTAGCAACAGCAAGCTGTTTTAGTGGTGATTTAGACTAATTCTGTTCTCTAGAATCCAGATCTTGATTTCAAACTAGATGGGCATTATCCATAATATTGTTAAGCTGTTGGAATGAATTTAAAATAAATGATTAAATAGTCTATTCTGACTTGTGGTCTCAGACTGTTGGGGGCTGTGACATTTAATTTATTTTAAAGTGAAAACAAAACTGAGCATTTAAGAGCAAGAGAAATGAGTGCACTGAAAACAAGAACTAAAATAAGAAGTTGGCCTAGTAGTTGAAACAAGAAAAAGCAGAACATAGTAGAAATGTCCCTAGATAATCACAGTAGCAACAATATTTCTCCTTAATATGAGAAAATGTGACCATAGCCTGAATATTTGGATGACCATGTTTTCTTCTCAGACAATTCAAATTTAGATCTTAGCAGTTCATGAACAAATGACAAGAATTTTTTCCCCTCAGCCTAATTGGACAGTGATAGTTGTGAGGGGTTGGAGCCGTTGGGAAATCACCTGATGTGCTGAGATATCAGAGTCTACCTGTTCTGCAGCATAGGCTTCCTTTAACCTTGTGACATTGCACTCTACATGATTTTATGAAAATATGCTAATGAGAGTGAATATAATGTAACTGGAATATGCTTCATGCAAAAGGTCTCATGTAAGGTATCATTACAAAGCTTATAATCCACTGAGTGTGTTCATCCTATTTGTATGACTGTATCATTCTTATATCTGAAACTAGAAATATGAAATATAACTCAGATCTTATTGTAATGATGCAGAGTGTGGGCCATTAATGGTGGCTTGGAATTTTGATGGATCCAATTAACCAGGACAACTGACTGTAGATGGCTTTGTTTACTTGTAAGTCTTCCTGTATACCTGTGTGCTGGCAAGTGGGTGATGAAGTCTTACAGTGCCATGTGATCATATCACCTGAACTGGAATCCATCTTAAACCTGGTGCTTTTCCATTTAGAAGGAGGGATGGGAACCCAGAGAGGGACAAAGGATTCCTGCCTTGTGTAAAAGATATATAAGGGGGCGGAACAGAACAAAGGTGGCTGCAGTCATGAGAAATCCCCTGTGCCAGGGGAAAGGATTGGGCCCGTACTAGGAAGGTGTCCAGTCTGTAAAAGGAGCTTATTAAAACATCTCTGAGGGTGAGATTTTATCTCTGTTCAGCTTTCTTACTATATTAGGCTTAGAGTTGCATGTTTTATTTTATTTTGCTCAGTAATTCACTTTGTTCTGTCTGTTATTACTTGGAATCACTTAAATCCTACTTTTTTATTTAATAAAATCATGTTTTACTTATTAATTAACCCAGAGTATGCATTAATACCTTGTGGGGGGGGGCAGCTGGGCATACCTCTCTATCAGTGTTATAGAGGGCAAACAATTTATGAGTTTACCCTGTGTAAGCTTTATACAGGGTAAAATGGATTTATTTGGATCCCATTGGAAGCTGAGTGTTGGAGACAGGAACACTTCTTAAGCTGTTTTCAGTTAAGCCTATTTGTGTGATGAATTAATAAAGAATGCATGAATGTGAAGCAACAATGACTTCATTGCCTCTGCAGGTGGTGATCGAAGGGGGGAGGGGAGGGTGTTTAGCTTACAAGGAAGTAGAGTGAACCAAAGGGGTAGAGGGTGGTGTTCATCAAGGAGAAACAAAGAGAACTTTCACACCGTAGCCTGGCCAGTCATGAAACTGGTTTTCAAAGTTCTCTGATGCACAGCACATCCTGCTGTGCTCTTCTAACTGCCCTGGTGTCCGGCTGCACGTAATCAGCAGCCAGGAGATTTGCCTCAACCTCCCACCTCGCCATAAATGTCTCCCTCTTACTCTCACAGATATTGTGGAGCATACAGCAAGCAGTAATAACAATGAGAATATTGGTTTCACTGAGGTCTATCCGAGTCAGTAAACCGCCAGCGAGCTTTTAAACGTCCAAATGCACATTCTATCACCATTCTGCACTTGCTCAGCCTATAGTTGAACAGCTCCTGACTACTGTCCAGGCTGCCTGTGTATGGCTTCATGAGCCATGGCATTAAGGGGTAGGCTGGGTCCCCAAGAATAACTATAGGCATTTCAACATCCCCAATGGTTATTTTCTGGTCTGAGAAGAAAGTCCCTTGCTGCAGCTTTTGAAACAGACTGGAGTTCCTGAAGATGCAAGCATCGTGTACCTTTCCCGGCCATCCCACGTTCATGTTGGTGGAACGTTCCTTGTGATCCACCAGTGCTTGGAGCAACATTGAAAAGTACCCCTTTTGGTTTATGTACTCACTGGCTTGGTGCTCCGGTGCCAAGATAGAGATATGGGTTCCGTCTTTCGCCCCACCACAGTCAGGAAATCCTTTTGCAGCAAAGCCATCCACAAAAACCCACACATTTCCCAGAGTCACTACCCTTGATATCAGCAGATCTTTTATTGCATGGGCTACATGGATCACAGCAGCCCCCACAGTAGATTTGCCCACTCCAGATTGATGCCCGACTGACTGGTAGCAGTCTGGCGTTGCAAGCTTCCACAGGGCTATCACCACTTGCTTCTCAACCGTGAGGGCTGCTTTCATCTTGGTATTCTGGCGCTTCAGGGCAGGGGAAAGCAAGTCACAGAGTTCTATGAAAGTGCCCTTACACATGCGAAAGTTTTGCAGTCACTGGGAATCGTCCCAGACCTGCAACACTATGGGTCCCACCAGTCTGTGCTTGTTTCCCGGGCCCAGAATTGGCATTCCACAGCATGAACCTGCCCCATGAACACCATGATGTGCACATTGCCAGGGCCCATACTTTGCGAGAAGTCTATGTCCATGTCTATGTCTTCATCAGTCTCGTCAGCGCACTTCCTCGCCTGGTTTTGCTTTGGCAGGTTCTGGTTCTGCATATACTCCAGGATAACGTACGTGGTGTTTACAGTGCTCATAATTGCCGTGGTGATCTCAGGGGGCTCCATGATCCCAGTGCTATGGCGTCTGGGCTGAAAAAAGGCATGAAACGATTGTCTTCTCTGATGGAGGAGGGGCGACTGACGACATGGCTTACAGGGAATTACAGTCCACAGAGGGGGTGGCTTTGCATCAAGGAGAAACACAAACAACTGTCACACAAAGAATGGCACACTCAAGGATTGAACTCAAAACCCTGGGTTTAGCAGGCCATTGATTTCACGGAGGACGGGAGGAAGCAAATGAATACAAAACAAATCGGGTCTATTTCTTGTTTTGATCCACTTCATCTATCTTTTACATCTTTAGGGTAGTAGCAGACGGTGCAGTTTGACTGCTAGCCATTGTCATCTCCTGGGTGCTCAGCAGAAGTCGTCTGTCCAGGTGCCCATGACTGACCTCACCAGGATCGGTTAAAAGAGCACCTAGGAATACGTCGATGACGGCTACCAATTGTAACGCACCGTCTGTTGCCAAAAGGCAAGGAGCTGCTGCTGTGTAGCAGTGCAGTCCCACATCTGCCAGCACCCAGGAGACTTAGTGAAGGTCAGCTGTGCGGGTTCCATGCTTGCTGTGGTATGGTGTCTACACAGGTAACCCAGGAAAAAAGGCGTGAAATGCTTGCTGTTGTTTTCACGGAGAGAGGGAAGGAGGGAGAGGGAGGCCTGATGACATTTACCCAGAACCACCCGCTACACTGTTTTTGCCCCATCAGGCATTGGGATCTGTCATAAACAGATAGTTAAGGGTTACTGCCTCTTTTACCTGTAAAGGGTTAAGAAGTTCATCTAGCCTAGCTGACACCTGACCAGAGGAACCAGTGGGGGAACAAGATGTTTCAAAAGGAAGGAGGGAAGTTTTCCTTTGTTTAGTCAGTTTCAGTCAGAGTGAAAAAGATCAAGGAACCAGCCTCTTATCAGAGTAGTAAGTTTTAGAAAGGGATAAATAGGTTTATGTTTATTTTCTTTGTAACTTGTCTTGGTACCATTAAGGGAATTAACAAATTTGGGTATTCTTGTGTGTATTAAAGTTTTTGCCCAGGGGAACATCCTCTGTGTTTTGAATCTGTTGTCTGAGAGACTAGCTGGTATGCTAATCTCTCCCAGAGGGTTTTCTTTTACCTTTCTTTTCTTTAATTAAAAGCCTTTTTCTTAATGCCTGATTGATTTTTCCTTGTTTTTTAGATCCAAGGGGATTGGTTCTGGATCCACCAGGAGTTGGTGGGAGAAAGGAAGGGGGGTGGTTAATTTCTCCTTGTTGTAAGATCCAAGGGGTTTGGATCTGTGTTCACCAGGGAATTGGGGAAGTTTCTCAAGGCTACCCAAGGAAGGGAGTGCTTGTGAATGGTGCAGCGATACCACATCTAAGCTGCTGGTTAAGCTTAGAAGTGTCCATGCAGGTCCCCACATCTGTACCCCAAAGTTCAGAGTGGGGAAGGAACCTTAACAGGATCTCAACCCAGAATCCCAATGGCCAGCAGAGACTGCGGGATAGCTACTCACAGCTACCCACAGTGTAATGCTCCAGAAGTCGATGCTGGCCTCGGTACTGTGGACACAGTCCATCGACTTAATGCTCTTAGAGCATTTTGCGTGGGGACACACACAATTGACTGTATAAAAATGATTTCTAAAGAACCGACTTCTATAAATTTGACCTAATTTCGTAGCGTAGACATACTCTTAGAGAAGGCTTTAATAGGCTGGCTCAGCAAGACAAGTTCAAGGGAGCCTATGCTGCAGAACAGGTAGACTCAGTGGTATATCAGCACATCAGGTGGCTTCCCAAGGGGTCCAACCTGTCACAGTACAGAATTACAGAAGTGCAGGTACTTACAACACAGGGTAAAATCACTCCATAGATTTCACACACACAATTCTGATTCCCGAAAGTCACAATCTGTTGCATATCCCACTTGTATTATTACTGAGATGTTCAGGTTAGTGTTCTGTACCAAAATCTTTCTACATGTGGAAGAAAACCTTTGTAATTTGCTACGGGCTTGGCTACACTCTAAACTTCAAAGCGCTGCCACAGGTACTCCACCTCCCCATAGGGATTAGCTTGCAGCGCTGGGAGCTGTGCTCCCAGCACTGTGGCACTGTTTACACTGGTGCTTTACAGCGCTGTATCTTGCAGCGCTCAGGGGGGTGTTTTTTTCACACCCCGAGTGAGAAAGTTGCAGCGCTGTAAAGCGCCAGTGTAACCAAGGCCTAATTGACTAAATTAATCTCTTGTGTAACACTTGATTTTAAAGATTAATGTAGTGCAATATTTTGAAAGTATGATGTAACTATAGCTGCAATTTGGCAAAGCATACTATTTCATACATGTTGGAATATCATGTGTTTCAGATATCAAAACACTTTTTGTTGCATATATACCTTAGATGCTCCCCTTTTAGCTAACACTTGTTATTTTCAGGGTATCTGGTGTGTCTCTGAAGTCAGGGTATGGCTACACTCGAAACTTCAAAGCACTGCTGCGGGAGCGCTGCTGCAGCAGCGCTTTGAAGTGTGAGTGTAGTTGCAGCGCCAGCGCTGGGAGAGAGGTCTCCCAGCGCTGCACGTACTTCACCTCCTCATGGGGTTTAGCTTGCAGCGCTGGGAGCCGCGCTCCCAGCGCTGCGGCACTGTTTACACTGGCGCTTTACAGCGCTGTATCTTGCAGCGCTCGGGGGGGTGTTTTTTTCACACCTCTGAGTGAGAAAGTTGCAGCGCTGTAAAGCGCCAGTGTAACCATGGCCTTAGTGTGTGTTTTAAAATTAGAGTCTGGCTGCAAGCAGTATTTGAACGGAGAGCTGTTGACCTTTAAAAGAAAGTTGCACATACTTGCTTTGAAAATCACAGTGAAAAATACTTTTTGGAAATTTTCTTTGAAAATAAAAGATGAATAAAATTAACATTCCTAATCCAGTTGCTGGCACCTCACTGCTTGTCAAAAAAAAAAAAAAAGTATATCTAGCAGAGTAGGGATACAACGAGACAACCAATCTTTAACTCTTTCCCTTGTAATTCCTGTATAGGGTATGTATATCTCATCACAGGTCGGGGGTAGAATACTGACTCTCCGCAATCTCTGAGATGTCCAAGCAGGAATAGAATTAATAACTAAAAATGTTGATTATGTTTTTAATTAAAATGCTTTTAAACAGTAATAACTAAAAATGTTGATTATGTTTTTAATTAAAATGCTTTTAAACAGTAATAGAGTTTAACACCTGTAAAAATATGTGAGCTAGTCATGATAAGGGACCACAGGATGTGACAGTGCCTCATCTTTTTTACTCCTAAAAGAATAGGTCTGTGATCTTCTGTACTTAAAATTGATGCAACGAAGTACTTTGCAGAGAATCTAATGTACTTACTCTTTTCTGTTGCTCCTTTTACTCCCTAGTAATCTAGAAGATCACCTGACACTCAAAGGATTGTTCTTTCTGATACTGAATAGCCCAAGACATAAAAACATGCCAAGTCTATATCTTCAAATTTCCACTTAGGTCTTCTAATTTCCAGCTTATGTTTCACTTGTTATGATGTATGATTCTTTCTTTTGGCTACACTACAACTGGACTTTTACTTCTCAAAAAATAACTTTTTACCTTTTAACCATATAAATTTTGTGCCCTTGAGTCTTATTTTGGATAGGAATAAGAATATGGTATGCCTCCAGATTATATAGTGTTAGTTCTCTGTCTAACAGTGTGTAAACAAGACCTGAAAGGTTTGGGATGTGTTTTGTTTCTCTCTCTCTCTTTGCTTGTGAGCTTTCTCAGTTCTCATTTGAAAGGACAAGTGTGTTTGAATCTTTATTAATGATGGCATTTTTCTTCATTATTTGTCAGGTGTTTCATTTAAATAGATGATAACCAAAACAAACAAATTACAAAAGGTTTTTGTTTTTTGTTTTGTTTTGTTTTGTTTTAAAGTCTAGGACTCTCTTGCGTTCTGAGTTGCTTGCGTCTCTTACCTTTATCAAATGCAGTTTTGTCATCCAGCCCTTCAGCAAAAAATGGAGGGGAAAGATCTGATAAATTTTAATTTAAAAAAAATCTTTATAATAATTTTTATAACATCAGACAGAGCACAAACACCATCTTTCCCTTGGCAGGTCAGCTTTAACTAGCCTGTATGCTGGTTCTAAGGAATTTATGTTTTCATTTTTGGGATTAAGGCTCTTCCTAATTACCTTGAATTTAAAAAATTCCCCTTCATAAAGTTTAGTATCATTTTGCTAGTCTTAGGTACAACCTGTCGCACAGAAATTCAGGACCTAACTTCCGTGGAAGACTTAGCTGCCTGAAGAACTAGTAAAATGCTGACATCACTCAGGATTTTTAGTTGGACTGCTTATGACTTTTTTTTTTAATCAACACTTAACTTCAGTGACTAACATTTTAGATAAAGGATGTATTTAAATATTGAGTACCTCTACCCCTCCAATTAAGCTGTTAGGGCTAACAATAAAAATGCTTTGAGACCACCAGCAAATTAAGAGGAAATTAAAACCAAACTTGATATCGCTGCTTAAAGCAAACCCTTTTCACAACTTATTTATATGTTATAGCAAAGCCTAAAAGGGCATAAATCCAATTTTTAAATATATTCTTTGAAGATGCTCTTTAGTAACTTAAGCATTTATTGGTCTGTGTTATTGCTGTTCTGGAGTATGTTTAATATAAATCTAGAAGAGGCAAGGGGAGAAGACATTAGATATAATGTACTCATTTGGCTACAGATGTAAGAGGAGGAAATGTTACGAGCCAAAAAATCCAACATAGTTCAACGTTTATTTGTATTAAAGTTGAACTCTCTTTTTTAATAGGCTTTCTGAAACTGTAAGCAATGGATGAAGACGCAAGCCAAATGCAGCCCTTGAATGAGAAGCAGGTGCTGAACTCTGAAGGTGGATATGTATGGCAGGTCACTGATATGAATCGACTCCACCGTTTCTTATGTTTTGGTTCAGAAGGTGGTACATACTACATCAACGAGCAGAAACTTGGCTTTGAAAATGCTGAAGTTTTAATAAGACTGATTGAAGATGGTAAAGGTTGTGATGTGGTACAGGAAATAAAGACATTCAGCCTGGAAGGAAGGGCAGCAAAACAGGAGCCCATGCTTTTTGCTCTTGCAATTTGTTCACAGTGCTCTGATGCAAAAACAAAACAAGCCGCATTTAAGGCTGTTTCTGAAGTCTGCCGCATACCAACTCATCTGTTTACTTTCATCCAGTTTAAAAAGGATCTGAAAGAGGGCATGAAGTGTGGCATGTGGGGCCGTGCCCTTAGAAAAGCTGTTGCAGACTGGTACAACGGAAAGAATGGCCTGGCGGTTGCTTTAGCAGTTACAAAATATAAACAAAGAAATGGTTGGTCTCATAAAGATCTGCTGAGGTTGTCTCACCTAAAACCTGCCAGTGAAGGTAACAGTAATGTTTTATTGACCTTGAGACTGGAGTAGTTAAGAAAATATGCTCTATCAGATACTATATTAAGCCTTTCATTTCTAGCATATGTCTGTCCTGGAAGTCTAAAGGTCCTGATGGTGCAGTAGTCTCTCAGCATCCATGTATCCTTCAGGTTAAACTTTAGAAATAAAACAGAAGCTGATAGCTAGAAAATATGGTATGTTTATCTTGACTCTTTAAGAATAAATGTGGTCTTCTATTATTTTGTGTAACTGCTGTCAAGAAATGGCTGAATAATTCTTACAAATCATTCAGTTGATTTTTTTCCCCATCAGTTGGCAAATACATTTATTTTTTCATTATTCAACCAGATCTGTTGTTTCCTCATTATTTTTGACCTTTGGTCACAGTTTTATGTTTCTCCTCAAATATAATCTATTTTTATATGTTAAAAAATGCAGATTACTTCAAAATGTTTTAATGTTTTGTAGCGTGTTGGGGTAACTGAAATATTTATACATAGCAGATTGACAGTCATCTTTTCATTGTATGTTCTGACTAGTTTTATCCCCTTATTTTTCACAACGCTGTGCTTGCTGGGGCATAAGGTAGGGGACAAAACATTGTAAAGAAGACGACTTATATTAAGTTTCAGCCTTCTAAAGGGAGATGATACAGTAAATAAAATAAATCTTCGAAAGTATTCTGAATTGTGCATCCTAATGTATTTGACTGTAGTGTTCTAACTTATACCTGCTCTATTGATAGCTGGCTAGCAGTTCTGGGAATGAAACCATAGTTAAAAGCATCCTTCTAACCAACTCTCCTGCCAGACTTACTAAACTCTCTGATAGCTGGGTCATAATCCTGAATGGAAAATATTTTTGTCTTTCAATAGGACTCGCTGTAGTTACTAAGTATATCACTAAGGGGTGGAAGGAAGTCCAAGAGGCATATAAAGAAAAGGAATTTTCTTCTGAGACTGAAAAATTGTTAAAATATCTAGAGGCTGTGGAGAAAGTGAAACGTACGAAAGATGAATTGGAAGTTATTCATTTGATAGAAGAGTATAAGCTAGTTAGGGAGCATCTCCAGACAAACCATTTGAAATCTAAAGAGGTGGGTATGTGTATGTAAATATTAACATCTTGCATCAAATAACTAATGCCCTTTTAAAATTTGTTGTCTTTTTTTATCTTGACAATTTTGGATTGCTGAAAATGTATTTTTATCCAAATGGAACTTAAAGCTTTATTTTTTTTAAGTAGTTAATTCAACATGATGAAGCTCTCTGTATAATTCTGACATTTTAAATACATTGTTTACATATTTTGCTTGATGTTTCGTGTATACACCAGAGTCTGTCATCAAATTAAAATGTTGTCTCCCCCCATATACTACTGTAACAGGTGTGGAAGGCATTGTTACAGGAGATGCCCATTACAGCAATGTTGAGGAATCTAGGAAAGATGACTGCAAATTCAGTACTTGAACCAGCAAGCCCAGAAGTAGCAATAGTTTGTGAAAGACTGAGAAATGAGAAACTGTTAAAAAAGGTAAGAACTGTTTTCACTACTCAGTGCTTTTACTTCTGGTATGATTCTCTTCCTAAATTGCATTTCTTAAAAACCTCAGAAGTGTATGTATTGATGAGAAATATTTAGGTAGGCTTTGACATAGTTAAATCCAATTACATTTAATAATTGCTAATCAGAAATAACCTTTTTATGTGAAAGGGTTTTTTTTACTATTCTGCAGTTGACTTCACTTTGCTTATGAACCGGGATTCAGGAAAGCACTTAGTCAAATACTTAACTTTAAGTATTTAACTTAAGTGTTTTCCTGAGTTGAGGCCATGGGGAATTTTCATTTGCTGGTCTCATGCGTTAATGTCATAACTTAAGCATTCCTATGTACTGCTTTAGTAATCAATTGTACATGGTCTTCTGAAGCTACTCCAATAGTGGGGTAAAAGTGCAGCAGTTGCTATTTCAGAGTTTGTTTGGATGCTGATATATCATTAGAAATAGTTTAAATTTATGAATTTCTGGAAGTTTAATATTGTTAATGGAAAAATCCAGCAGAAGCCTGGGAATGGACTGGAAGAGCAGCCTGGTGTACGTTCCATTTTCAGGCCCCTGCACAAGGAGAAGAAGCAGAAGTGAGATTGTGAAGGTATCTCCTCACTCTTAAGGATCCCGGAGGAATCTAGGAGAGCAAGTGGAGAAGACATGCATAGAGTCAAGACAGGAAGACAAAGCATGATAAGTGGAGGAGAGACACTCTTTCCCCTGCTCCCACCCCCCTTACTATCTCAGCCTTTTGAGGCAGTTGGTGAGAAAACGAAGGAAGAAAGTGGGGTGGTCCTTGCCACAATGGTGGATGAGTTACTTGAACTTCAGCATGTGGCTTTTTCCCTGGGCCTTCCATGGACTGGGGATGATGCAGAGAAGACTGCAGTCAGGGAATCTTCATTTTCCAGGATCCTCTCCAAGAGGCTCACAGAAGAGCAGAAGCCTGTCAGAAGAAAGGATCTGCTCTTTCCCAGATCCCTCCAAAAAGCTTATAGCATCAGAACTGGCAGGGAAAGGAGTAACCAAAAGAGGGGAGGAGCTATTATGAAAGAGAGGAGTAGGTGTGTACATGTTTAGATCTGTTGCACCTGCACAGTTGCTTGTTGGCACAAGCAAGCTACATGAACACCACTAAAGGAGAACAAAATGAGGGGAAAAATAAATTAGTAAAGCAAAATAAAAAACAGTGGCTAAAATACATAACAGACAATAGACTGGTGGTCCCCAAACTGTGGGATGTAACCCCTGGGGGACACAGAGGAACATTCAGGCGGGCACATCGGGGCTCAGGCCAGCCCTTACAGGGGGCGGAGAGGGAGCACCAACCCAGCCCTGCTTTGGCCCCAGCTTTGCTCTGGCCCTGGCCCCAGCCACGGCCCCTGCTCCTATCCTCAGCCTTGGCCCTCAGCCACAACTCCACACCCAGCTGCAGTCCCAGTCTGCACCACAACCCAGCCTCAGCTCTGCTCCAAACCCTACCCCCAGCTGCGGTCCCAGCCTTGACCCCCTTACCCCTGTCCGCATAGCCTGACTGTTGCTTCAGGAGGTGTGAGTATGGACATGGACAAAGCAGGGAATGACCCTGAAAAGTTTGGGGACCACTCCAATAGGCTAACATAAAGTACTTTTTCCAAAAAGTCAGTTTCAAATAACTGAATTTGGCAGCGTACTTTCATATTTAATACATGAAAATGACAACTTTTCTATTTTGAAAAAGGATTTATTTTTTTCCACTTAGCTCTGAGATGAAACCCTATTTAAGTCAACCTATAGTAGGTCAACCTAAAAGAAATCTCTTTCAGTTATTGAGATGGAGAATGCTTAACAGGGTTGTATTCTGTTCCTCAAATCTTCCAAGCTAGAAGATTCCCAGGCATAAGTTCTGTTTTTTTCCCCCCCTTTTGTTATTACTTTAAATTGTTGATGTTTTCATCTTATACTAGATTGGTCTAAAAGTATGCCTGTTGATTTTTTTTTTATTTTTTTTTAGATCTGTCAGTTGACCATGAGATTTTTGTTAGCTTGTTTGCGAACAAGTTTGGATGGGTGGAGCTGCTGCTGTTTGATTCTGTTCTTTCAAAAAAATTCAAAAGATGTTTATGGGCAACTTCAGCTCTGTCCCAAGCACTCATGTAGGGTGTTGCAGGGATTGATATTGTCACTTCTTTGATTAATGTGTATCTGATCGCTAGGAGGGTTAGTGAAGACACATAGGCTGCAATTCAGTCAATAGGTTGATGACACACAACTCTACATCTCTATTGCATCTGACCCAGCTGGAGAAATGGAACAACTTGCTTAATGCCTTGATGAACTTAGGGCATGGATGAGAGCTAGCTGGCTGCAAAGCAATCCAGAGAAAATTGAGTTTATGTTGGTGGGCACCCTCATACCCATGCTCCTCACAGAAGGAATGTCACTGCAATTTGTAAAACAGGTACACAATATGATGGTATTGTTAGATCCGGGGATGTGCCTGGGTGCCTTAGTAGAGATTTTTCATCTGTGCCTGATCAAAAGAGTGCAATTTTGTGTATGTTTTGTGTGAGAGAGAGGACCTTGGTGACATTATCCATGCTTTTGTTAACTCTCAAGATTAGACTGCTGCAATGCACTGTGCACAGGGTACACATTAGGACTATTTGGAAGCTGAAGGTAGTGTGAATGCTTCAGTCTGCTTATTAAGTGGAGTTGCACTTTGGGAGCACTTTAGACCAGTGCTGTGTGATCTGCACTGATTCCAGTAATTCAAAGTGTTGTTTATAACTGTGAAGCCTTAAATGTATGGGTACCTGATTAGCTGAATGATTCGTGCCAGGGTACACAGTCGCAGTTGAGATTAACAAAGGCAATGGATCTGGAGTTCTCTCAACATAAATGAGAGAAAGCTACTGGGGAAAAAATTGCTGTGGTAAGTCATTGAATTTTTTTTAAGCTGCTTCACTCTCCTCCCTGGTTTGCTGGAGCCCAGACTTGTTAACCTTTGGGGCATACAGTAAATTTGTGAAAATTGTGAAATTTCTGGGGGTGCCCTGTAATAATTTATGTTCTGTATTGGCCTGGTTGTTGAGATAGTGTTTGCGTTATGACAAAATTGGTTTAACTCAGTTGAGCAGTCTGCAATATAGGTCAGAAGGAGAAGAATCGCTTAATATAGCCATTTATCAGCAAACACTTAAGAGTTGGTAAGGGATAATGCCAAAACGATTGGACTTAATTATTCTGTCTCTGGCCTATGGTCAGCCTGTGAAACTGCTTTTAACAGGAATGGCTCAGAGTTTTCAGGCACAGGAGAACAAAGAACTCAAAAGGTTTTTAAAAGGACTGTTTTAAAAAGGAGACCTAAGCAAGTAACCAGACTTAAACTAGCCCCAGGCACAGGAACCTGTTGGGGTGTCTGGAGAAGCTAGGCTGACATAGGTCGCCATCATGAAATGGTGGGAATTAATAGTTAAGATAGACATGTGTGTAGACTGTTTGTTTTAAAATCATTTTTCTCTAAAGCTTTGTTCCTACTACTAAATAAAAAATACTTTTGTTTTTGAGAAGGTTGTTGATCACTGCATATCACTGGTTTTTGAAGGGTAATTGTGCCCAGGCCCAGGTCTAAGAGTGGGAGAATTGCAAAGTTCCAGCTTGAGTCAAGTAACGGCATGAGGCCAAACAGCTGAGGAGGGTACTGTCAGACCAGAAAGGGGACAGAGGTGCAAGCAGCCCTATAACCTTTTCTTCTCTCTTTAAGTATGTTGTTGTTAAGGGATGTGGGGACTAAAGTAGATATATTTGTGCATAGCCACATTTGTTTTTATTTTGTTGTGATTTTTAATTTAGGAAATAAGTGCACAGAGAGAGCCTATAATTGTATTTTAAAAATTTGAAGAAACAATAAAATAAGGCAGATAATTGCAACTGTAGAGAGAGAATGCAATTTGTAGTTAATAATTTCTGCAATAATTGAACTTTGTACTTTTAAATGTATTTTTAAAGCATGTTTTGTTTATAGGCTCGAATACATCCATTCCATGTTTTGGTTGCATTAAAAACCTACAAAACAGGACATGGGAACCAGGGAAAACTTCGGTGGCTTCCTGATAAAGACATTTTAGAAGCTCTTGATGTCTCTTTTTACAAAACATTCAAGGTAATGGTCTGTTTAACTATCATATTGTAGATTCCTGCTAGAGAAGTCATAAGCCTGGCTTTGCAAATATCTGGAGTGTTTTAAAGCAGAGTAGGCAATAAGATACACAAGTATTCTTACTTACTGAGATTGGTCCTAAAATTTTCTCCAAGTATGATGGGGTGGACTAGGCCCAATACTCCCCTGCTGGAGGCCTCAGGATTCTACCATACCCATCCCTGAAAAGGAGCACTGGAGAGGTCCTCCAAGGGGCCTAGAGTGGTTGCGAGGAAGCAGCCAATCAGAGAGGCTGCTGGAATGGATAATGGGCCAGAAGAGCCATAAAGAAGGAGCTGCAGAACAAAGCAATAGTTAGTTAGTGCTGGAGAAGAAAGGACTGCATGCCTGGCTGGAAGAGCAGCAGGACCACAGACAGTCTTCTGGCAGGGACCAGGGGAGCAAGAGGCTTCTGGCTGGCTGCTAAGACTGAGCCAAAGACAGTTTTCTAGCAGGGGCCCGGGGAGCAATGAAGGAGCTCTTGGTTGGCTGCTACTGAGTAGGGAGTGAGCCTGGGGAGGGCTGCAGGAAGATCATGTTTGCAGGGAGGAAGTCCTGGGGTTATGGTCCCATATCAGGGCTGGGATTAATTAAAGACAGCCCAGAGAGGGCTAGAGAAACACCACCAGTGGGGTACCGAGATAGACCCTGGCGGACTGTATACCCCAGAAGGGGTTTGTTCTAGTTCACATGCAGATAGTGTGAGAGACTCGGTCAGAGGGCTGAGTCACTGGAAAAACTGCCTAAGAACCGCTGAAAGGGGTCACCAAAACTGAAAGGACACAGACACCTCAACCAGAAAGGGGTGTTTGCAAGAGGTGGGTGATGACCCCATTACATCAGGACTATTAAAGAACATTTTGCCTACTGCCTTAATTCTTTTTCTTATAGTGCAAGTGGATCTGTTTTCAGCTACCCAGTGCATTTAGTGGGTTTTTTGTTTTTTTGTTTTTTAAACGTAGATGGCCCAAAATAGGTGGTAGTTTTGTTTTTTGTTTAAGCATAGCTTAATGTTGGGGGAGAGGTTGTTTATTTTAAATTGAGTGACAGATTTTTTGCTGTCATTTTGTTAGCCATGTCTGATCATGAGATGTAGTCAGCTTTAAAGAACTTTTATGGTCTGTGATATAAATGTGCCTTTCTGATAAGCATGATTAATATATGAAGTGTTTAGGGGAGAAGTATTCTCCCCATAATTGAATTTTCCCCATATTTATTTAGGCACCTTAAAGTATAGTGTCCTTTTAACTTTTGTAGCTATCCATCTTTGTTCAAAAGCATTGGCACAAAATAAAAAATATATTACTAAATCATGTTATGAAATTATTACATAATAAAGTTATTTCATCAGCTGTTAGCATTCCACTTTGTAAAACACAATATGATAATGTTTTCAGATAACCAACAGTTTCAGTTGAGGAATATCTGAACAATGAAGCTAATCTAGAAAGTGATAATTTTGATGAGTTAACCAAAACACTCGGTTACCTAGTTAGTTTTTGGTTTGGATTGGTTGGTTTTTCCCTTGGGTGTCAGGGCCTTTTCTGGAAACAGAATATTATGAAGTCAAGACTGCATTTTATTGCCACGTTTTTATGTCCATTGACTTTCAGATATTATGCACCAGTTAATTAGTTCTGTAACTACACTTGTTATTAATCTATGTTCATGGGGAAAAAAATGCTGGTAAATATTGAAGTAAGCTGGGTGTAATTCTTAAAAGGTTTACATTGCATTGTAAGTTCTGTCACTAATACAGTATTTTGAAGTCATAGTACTTTTGCATTTAAACAATACCTAAATAATTGTTTGGCTAAGTTGAATTCAGCTGCTGGTAGTATGGTTAGTTTCATTCGTTCTTGAGAGAACTTCATGTGGATTTGGTGATTTAGAGGGACAATTTTCTGACAAATTTCTGTAATGAATCAATACCCCAGCATGATTCTATGGGCAGTCTTTCTGATACACTGAAAAATTAAGGTCCTGACCACGTGTCATCAATGAAGATTTCAAGACATTTTTTTACCAGAGCCAGGGTTATTATTTAATCTCCTTTTTTGGCAAGATTTAAAAATGGGTAACTTCTTCCTGTCAAGCTAAATTCCCATTTACTTTAAACAGCTCAAGTTGCTCTTTTCCTCCTAAAACTTATTGTGTAGTTCTTACCTGTGTAGGATTGGCTCTGTATTTCAGAGCTAGATAAGTTATCTATTTTTATAAAAGATTCTGCAAATCATTTTAGAAATCTTTTGCATGAGCGGCATTATGTAAATGTAATATATAACATAGTATTGAATTTTTGTAGCAAAGGTTTAGTAATTTTAGTATTGTATCAAAAGAGGGGGAATTCACTTGATTTGTTAGCTTCTTTAAATATACTCTCCTGGAATAGAAGTAGGGGAGATGGAGGGGGGGAAGGGGAGAGAGAGAATTGAAAATAAATTGGTATTCTGATATTTTTATATATATATATATATATTTTTTTCTGTCATTGTTTAGACAGTGGAACCAACAGGAAAGCGTTTCTTGCTTGCAGTTGATGTCAGTGGTTCCATGACACAAAGAGTTTTGGGCAGTGTGCTCAGTGCTAGTACAGTTGCTGCAGCAATGTGTATGGTAAGAAATGGATCTTTTCTTGTAGCCATCCAGAATTCTTTAGGCTTGATTATTTGGAACAGTGAGTCAGTATTGTACTGCTCTTCTGCAACAAAGATGCCTTCAAGATGCCACTAGAGGATTCCTTAAGCATGGTGGAAATCTGAGAGTGGCATAGGGCCACATAAAGTAGCTTCTGTTTCAACTCCCTCCTGGCTTCTAGCATAGAAGATATGGCCAGGATCCCTTATGCATGGTTGCTAGAAAGGCCCCTGGAGACTATTGGTAACCAGAATCAATAAGAGCAGCCTAAATACTAGGCTGGTACCCAGCATATATTAGCGGAATCTTCAGGCTGCTTTTGTCTTAAAATCACTTTCCATGCAGCACAATGCAGACTGAATTGAAAGTGATTTGGGGAAATATTTATATATGAATCCATCTCATCAAGCCATGCTTTGAGGAATGTATTCACACATATGGAATGTTAATTTAGAAAGGATGTTAATATTTTAAATGGTGAGGAAAATACATACTTTTTTTCCTTTTTAGGTTTTAAAATTACTTTGCTGGAGATTAGTAATTTAGAAAAATACTCCAGTGCACTTTTCAAATAGCAGTCAATTTGTTTTTAAAACTTAAAGTTTAAAATGAAATTACTTGTGCTTTTTAAATTTCAGGAATATAGAAAAATAGAAATGTACCATGTTCAAAATGCAGTCTGTTTCCTGTAACAGAAAAGAAAGAGAGAAGGAACAGAAAAAATGCAAACTTTTTAACTAGAAACTAAAAATTAAGGGGTTTTTTGTTTATAGTGATTAGGTCCATGAGTTCATCTTGGATTGCTGCAATATTTAGGCACTCTAGGATAACAGTGAAAATTAAGGGTTGAGTTGAAACATGAACTTCACTTTTTTTGGAGTCAGTCATATCTGTATTATTTTAATTTGGTGCTTTGTGTTTTCAGTAAAGAATATGTTGAATTATCACAAAACAAACTAACTGCAGATAATTACAAAGTGATATAATTAAAATACTTGACCTAATTCCCTGAAACCTTATTTTTCTTCCAGGTTGTTGTACGCACAGAGAAAGATTCCAATATTGTTGCCTTTTCACATGAAATGGTCCCCTGTCCAGTGACGAAAGACATGACATTACCTCAAGTATTACTGAAAATGTCTGAAGTATGTGAACACTTTTAGTTTTGTTGTACTGTAGTTACTGTATAATTCTGATAAATTTATTGCCAAAAATTAAGACATAATTTGAGTGATTTAGTATTTGCATTCTAATTTGTGCTTTCTAATTAATCCCTAGTAGTGAATTTATTCTACATTTTTGTAAAATATTCTTCTTGTTTTTCTTAATATACCTGATTTCTACTGAAAAGCTATGTCAAACAAATCATATTACTTTACTATCTGAATAGTTCAACACTTCATTTTAAAGAAGTGGTATTGGCACATAATCTCATAAATTTAAAAAATGGATGAGAACAATAAATTCTGTAAGGCAAAATGGTGTAATTTTTTTTAATATTACCAAAAAAGCTTCTGCATTAGTACATAAAGTACTTTACATTTTCAAAGCAACTGTATAAACAATCATCTTTATATCTTCAATTCTGTATAGTCACTGCAATGTTCTAGTTCATATTTTTCAGTACTGTTAACTTGTGCTTTACAACAGCATGTGCCATAAAATTTATTAGTTTCTGGGAAATAAACTCCTCTGGTGATGTATACAAAGCCCACTGCAGTTGGATAAGACTCCAGTTGATATCAGTGGTTTGGTTAGCCTCCAATTAAGTATTGAGTAAAAAAGGCCAAAATTCAGGCCCCAGACCTACAACTTGATGAGAACAGGTAGACTTGTTCACCCATGTGGAACTCTACTGATTTCAGTGGACATGCATGTTGCATTGCAGGATGGGGCCTGCTGCGTTAGTCATCACAACTAAGGGCTGGTCTACACCGGGGGGAAACCGATCTAAGATACGCAACTTCAGCTATGAGAATAGCGTAGCTGAAGTCGACGTATCTTAGATCATCTTAGAATCACCCAATATCTTTCAGCAAAACACTTCAGGTTTGATAAATCTGCATTTTCTAACAAAACCCTGTATCACTGAAATATTTTCAACCAGCTCTATAAACAAACATCGTTTTAAATATATTTTGATACATTTTATGTTCAGTGTTTCTAATGCAATTAATGTCAGAGAGTAACCCATTGAATGCTACATTATAGATAGAAGTAGGAAAGCTGTTAACTTTCTCATGTCCTCCTTTGTACTATCCAATTCAGGGCCACATTGCTGTTGGATAGTTAATCATACCTGTTAATATGAAAGGATAATATTTATAAGATATCACTGTAATACTTCCAGAATTTTATGGTGAACTGCCCTATACAGTTCTTAATAATTTACTTATGTATTTTTAGATTCCAATGGGTGGCACTGATTGTTCTCTTCCAATGATATGGGCACAAAAAACACACACAGCTGCTGATGTCTTTATTGTGTTCACTGATAATGAGACCTTTGCTGGAGATATTCATCCTGCAGTTGCTCTGAAGGAATACAGGGAGGTAAATAACCTTCTGATAATACAGTATCATTGTCCTCTCATACAATAATGGAAAAAATATTAAATTGTTCAGAAATTTCTTTTGGAGGTGTAAGCATTTGTGGTTTAATGCAATAAATGTATGCTTTTGTAGTATAGAAAAAAGGTTCATTCTTGGAATCTTCGTACACTCAGGGAGAAATGAATGGCATTAGTTGCAGATAAATCTTGGAACAAAAACAGGAATTTTTAGATAAAAATTTGTCATTAATTATTGGCCTAATATTTACATCCTGTGTTTAAGTTTCTGTAACAGAATTTGATATACTTAGTGCTTAGTGAATTTTTGAACTTTTCTCTTGGATATATGATTGGTAAATCAGTGAAATTCTACTTGTACAAAAAAAAGTAAAGTTCTGATATCCCTCAGTGCTTTGTGATAGAGTTGTTTTCAGTAATGAAGTAAAAACTTGTATAGAAATAGCTGCCAGTATGAAGTTATGGGAGCCTGCAAAGAAGACAGATCAACAGGAGTGAAAAAGCCACTCAAAGCAGAGCTTGAGGAAAGCTACTGAAATTACTAGCTCTGCAGGGTCTCCGGTAGCTTTTCTTGTGCTGATCATGTAAGCTCTGTAGACTTTCTCCCTATAAGTCGATTTGAAATGAAACTTCACTGATAATGAAGTCAAACTTTAGAAAAATAATTTCACTATAAACATGTTTCGCTGTAATAAAATGTTCAAATTCTAAACATAATAGATCTTTGACATCCTCAGTAGGCAAGAGATTTAATTTATATTTATATTATACCTTTTACTTTATATAACTCATGTGCGGACCTCAAAGTTCTTCACAAACACTAAAGGCTTAGTTAATCACTACAGCACTCTTGTGAGGTAGGTAAGTGTTATCTCTGTTCTGCAGTTGGATAAAATTGAGGCAGAGATGTTGAATGACTAAGCCAAGGGTCACCAAGAAGTCTGTGGCAGAGCTGAGACCTGATCTGATTGCAAGAGCTATGATTTATCCATAAATGCAGCTGTTCATCCTATTAGATGATTGGATGGCCATTACTGTCAACGGTCATCATATGAAATGTAGTCCATAGAAAATTTAAATGTTTTCATTTGAATAGTCTGTGCTGAAAAGTGGGTTAACTGTGTATTCCTGTCCCTAGGCTTTGGTGGTGTATAAAAGCAACTAATTGCATTTATTTCATTTTCACATAAATCAAACTGAGACTTTTATTTTGGTTACAAAAAAAAAATATTAACAGCTAGATTTTGCAATCCTTACTCATGAAATCTCCTGCTGCCATCATCACTGAATCAGTGCACTGTGTAGTACCTGAGTAAGGACTGCAGGATTAGGCCCCAGATGATTTATGAATTGTTGTGTGTATATTCTGGTGTACTGAAAATGCTTTATTTGCTTTCCTTCCTACTTCTAGAAAATGGGTATTCCATCTAAACTGATCGTTTGTGGAATGGTATCAAATGGCTTTACCATAGCAGACCCAGATGATAGAGGCATGTTGGATATATGTGGCTTTGACACAGGAGCTCTAGATGTAATTCGCAACTTCACTTTGGATTTGATTTAATCTGTGAGCATCTGCTATTCACGGTGGATCCATTGCTGGCAAGAGACTCTGCCCTGAGAACTCCCAGCCAAATGTACACATGATGCACATATCAGAATGATACCTTTTTGTAAAGGGAAAAGCAGATATTACTTTTTTTGTTGTTGTTGCACATAGTTTAAAAATAACAATGGCAAATCCTTCTAAATGTTGCTACACAGTTTATGATTTAATTTCATTTATAATAGTTGAATAATACTAAGGTTTTCTGTCACTGTACAATGCCTTTGTCTTCAGTAATAAAATGATTAATTACTTCTGGTATTGGGAGTGAGGGCAGGAAAGGGAAATGGTGTTAATGTTTTTAAATAGTGTCAGTTTAACAGCAGTTTACTCAAGGGTTTTTTTGTTTTTAATCTTTGTATTTGAAAAGAATAAGATTCAACCATTTCCATTGTTCAGTTTCAAATCTATAAAAGAGAAATTATTTTCTGGAGTGCACTAGACCATGTAACTGTGATGGAGTGTAAAAATTGTCAAATTTTATACTGACAAAGTGAAAGTGGAAATATGTGATTAAATTGTGATAATCAGACTTTTTTTGAATAGATAACTATCTGGATCTTCTAAAATAAAATATGTAACTTTTTTGGTAAATTGAAAGGCAGTTTTTGTACATTGCAATTTCAGCAGCACTATTGTAGAATTTGTATGCTTTGTAAGAAATCTGTACAAATTCTTTTTAGCAAAAGAAAGGATCCCTGAAGTCATAAAATGAAGTCCCATCCTTCAAAGTAATAGCTTGCTGAGGTTTCAAGTGCTTTTTTGATGAGGACCATTAACAAATGCATCTGAATTAGTCTAACTCAAGTTTTTGTCATCATATCAAAAAAAAAAGCTCTTTATTTCTGTATTATCTGCTCATTCTTTTGAAGAAATCTTCTCCTCCTAAAAAGCAGAGCACTTTCTGGCATTTAATCTGCTTAAAGATTAACTTTATTTCTCTGATTTTTAAAAATAAATTAAATCCATAGTCTATTTTCAAAACTACTTTCACTTCATAGTGACATTCTTTCAGTGATCTTTCTGCATTATACAGCTGCCCTCTTCACACTCAAAATCTTACTTGTTTAGCAATGTATTGGAAATGAGAGCTTTAATCTTCTGTATGACAATAAAGAAAGAAGAGGGCAAAAGGCAGAGGGGAGAAAGTTATGTCTACAGGTAACTTCTTGACTCTGTTTTAGAGCAGGAATTAATAGTAACGTGTTTATATAATATCAAAAGGTCTTTTCAAAATGTCACAGATTAAGAACACAAGTTTTATCTTTAAGGTTTTTAGTAATACTTTACATCTTTCCCTAAATTGTATGCATTTGGCTGTCAGAGTCCTGCTCAGGGTGACCAGACAGCTAACATGAATAATCGGGACGGGGGTGGGAGTAATAGGAGCCTATATAAGAAAAAGACCCAAAAATCAGGACTGTCCCTATAAAATCAGGATATCTGGTCACCCTAGTTCTGCTGTCTGTGGTTATTTTAAAAGAGTAATTTGGTTTGAAAAAGATTGTAGTTATAAAATAAGTTAATTATAGTAAATAATACATCACACTTCTGTTTCTATGCTGAAAATATGCTTTGAGATGTAAAGCAGGTCTTCACATTTGAACAATGGATAAACTTTTGATATCTCATTATTCAATATGTTTAAAGTATAAAGAAAATAACTTCAAAGTTAGTGTTTGTAGGATGGAGATTTTAGACTCTGATAATATTTAAAATATCAGATGGGTGACGGCATGCCCCAGGCTTACTGCCTCAGTCAGACTAATGTCCAAGGTGTCATACTACCCATTTATGCCCTACTTCAAGGATTAATCAGAATAGTGAAGAATCCCACTCTGTCATGAATTTTACATGGACAGCACTTGAGCTGTTTTTTAAAATTATGTTGTTTGAAGAACTGGTGGTAACGGAGTAGTGCCTTTCAGTCAAAGTGAATGGAACTTCTTGTAGTTAATCGTTGGTAAGTGATAGTGCAGTAGTAGAATAAAGTTTTCAAAATGTGAGGCTACTAATGTTTTTTTCAGGTGACAATATCCAGAAGCAACTCCATTGCTTTCTTTGTAAAAGGAATTTCAAGAGGCAGCTGCCCCATCTTGTTTTTTTTCCTTGTAACCTATCCTTTTGGATTGAGTAATTCCCTGACATTTTCAAGTCTCCTGCAAAAGAGGCACGGAGAACGTGGGGAATATACTTGATCAAGATGTTTTTAGTTATTTCAAATAAAGGCACTGGTGGGTTTGTTTTTGTTTTTTAAATATAGTAATTTTTTCTAAATCACACAATAGTTGAATATTCAATAAAATGTTTACTGCTGAGCCAGAAATGTTAATGAAAACTGGGTAGGTGTTGTAAGTACAGTTTTACACTAATACTGAATCACTTGAAATAAGCCCAGTTGAAAACCTAAATCCTTGAACTAGATAAGCAGAGTGAAGGTAAACATTCAGTACAGTCAATAGGACATTAAGTACATCTGTTAGAGTTGTGTTCCACTTCTAGTCATATCCTCTCCATTATTGAAAAGATGGAGGATGGAATATGCTCCTAAGTACTTATACTGATAGGGTTATAATTTTACATTCTGACTGGTTTTGTTTGTACTGATAGGGCTATATTGTCCCCTATTTGGGCTGTCTCCCCAGATGTTTCCATTAGTGGATGAGTAGGGTTTGTGCCTTCCTTCCATGGCAGTGGTAGAGAGAGGAGTCCTTTTCCCCCCAATAGCAGATTGATTGAGATTTTCAAAGGCCTTATCTCTGGCAGGAGTCGGGAGACAACACAGAGGGGCTGCTGTCACCTACACCTCCTCCTGAAGGTTTCCAGAGTACAGAGAGGGACAGCTGAAAGTTTAACACTGACAAGGTTGGTATTCGCGTACATGCTGAAGTCCTGCAAGTCTGGAAGACATATTGCCACTCACCTCATTCTCTTTTAGCATATGGTTCTGAACCCTAAGGTCGGAAGCATAGAGTATAACATGACTGCTATTGTTATGTTCTTTAGTCATAAATCCAGTAATCCAACAGTTTCTATCTGCAGAATGAATAGGTCAAGATAATTTGCAAATTGGAGTGTGGCTATGTGTGTGGGTAAGGACTAATAGTTACAGTAACATTAAAAAAATTAAAATGTGTGAGCTAAAGGCATAATTGCCAAGCTTTATTTAGAATTAAATTATTTAGGTAAATATATTGAATTGCATTTTCACCAAAGAGGAGAGATGACCTTATCAAGTTAATATTGTTGTTTGCATTGGTGGAACACTTTCTGTTTCCATTTGGCTCTAGACAAAATATAATCAGATACAATTGTGCACTAAGATTTATTACAGAAAGGGGAAATTTAAGAGCTAGTTTGAAATTAAGTTAAGTTTTTCAAAGCAAATATGTCCAAATGTCTGCAATGGGCAAAAGTCCAGTTAGGGGTGTGATTTGATTTCCTGATACCTGCCTGAATAAAGAGGCTTTCAAATCAATTTACATTTCACTAGGAACCCACATGCTAGTCTTAGATTTTCATTAGAATTATTGATAGCTACAGAATACATATTGTGGGTTGTTTAAAGAATGAAAAACACTTAGTAATGTCTGGGTTTGTAATATAAAATGCTGCTGTGCAAGAGGCTAATGGGGTTTGGAAGCATTTCAAAAATATCTAACATTCTCAGGTGTTAGGATAACATCTAACTATTGTGTATATTTAAGGATGTAATGGTAACAGGCTTGAGCTTTGAGAAAGAAATGGCGGGCGGAGAGAACTGGAAGCATAATATGTAAGTAAAATACAGAAAGGGTGATCAGGTGCTCATGAATTTTATACGCCAAGAGCTTGCCTCAAAGAAGTGAGGATACGTTTTTGATCTGAGCAGTGACAAGAGAGCCCAAACTGTAGACCCATTGACTCTTCCCCAGAAATCATGTTCAGCTATGTCTGGTAATTTTGTTCTTTACTAATACTATAAGTTCAATGAATTTGCCTGGTACTGAAACTGGCTTACTGGCCTGTAATTTCCAGGATCTCTTCTGGAGCCTTTTTAATTGGCATCATATTAGCTCTCTTCCATTCATCTGGTATGGAAGCTGATTTGAGTGATGGCTTACATACCACAGTAATTCTGCAATTTCATATTTGAGTTCCTTCAGAACTCTTCGATGAATATCATCTGATCTTGGTGACTTTTTACTGTTTTATCAATTTGTTCCAAAACCTCGTCCATTGACACCTCAGTATAGGACAGTTCCTCAGATTTGCCACTTAAAGAATGACTCAAGTGTGGGAAGTCTCCCTCCCATCTTGGGCAGTGAAGACCAATGCAAAAAATTCATTTAGCTTCTCCACAATGGTCTTTTCTTTGAGTGCTGCTTAAGCGCCTTGATTGTACAGTGGCCCCACTGATTGTTAGGCAGGCTTCCTGCTTTTGATGCACTTAAAGATGATGATAGTTTGAGTCTTTTGCTAGTTGCTCTTCAAAATCAGAGAGAACATAAGACTGATCGGGGTGATGTTCCTGCTCAGACAGCTGCAAGAACCTCACCACTGCACATGCTGCAAGCAGTTGGAGAGCTCCGGAGAAGCCTTAGCAGCACCAGCAGCTCTGTGGAGGATTGGAGAATTGATGCAAATAAAATAATGCCAGCTTTGTGAGGTACATCTTAAGTACAGGGTTTAGTAAGTTGTATGTGGCTACGTGCCTCCTTTTGATTTGCAGAGCTTAACTAACATCTAGAGAAGGTGGATATGTATCAACATAAACTAGGAGAGAGGAAAAGCTTGAATATAAAATTTTTGATTTAAAAAACACAGAAAAGTTTTTTTAAAAATGGAAATATATATTTAAGGTACATACTTTTCCCTCAGACAACTTTAATCATGATCTGCAAAGAATAAATTGATCTTGAGTTATTTTTATGATATATAAAGGCAGGATTTTGTCACCAACCTTTTGCTTGACTTAGTTTAGCTTTAGTAATTTGTGGGGGGTCCATCCTCGTAGAACGTGTGGTGATGCAAGAATATATGAAACATGAGATTGAGACTGGAAGTGGAGCAATGAAGGGGAAGGGATTTTGTGTCTGTTTAGAACTTTTGTTAAACCCTATTTAATTCCAATGCTTAACTGACAGAGAAAAAAGGATGTCTTGGTTAAAAATCTGACATTGCCTTGAATTAAAGGCCTCCTAAAGTGCTAGGGAAAGCTTGTGGAGGTCAGAGCATCGACACTGTTTCACAACAAAGCCAAGGAAGACTAAACTTGACACATCTACTATTTCTTTTTTTCAAAAGGAATCCTTTATGATTAACTGCTCCTCCCTCCCAAGCTAATTTAGCACCAAGCTTTAAGATAGCTAGCAACTGTAAGACTGATATCTACGTAACAAGACAGATATGCATGATGGTAGTAACCAAGAGAGGTTTTTAAAAAAATGCTGTCTTTCCTGCAACAACTGTACAGTGGTATATTAAGATGAAGCTTTAAGACTATCTCAGGCTGTGTCTTTTACACTGCTGCAACGTAACTGCTGGTGTATAAGATGCTGGGATGAGTCTGTCACACTGCAGCAGGGAAATGTTCAGAACCATACATTTGAGGGGGAAGTGGGTTGACAAATGAAGCACTGAAAGGGAAAGGAAGGAAGCATGGCAGAAATACGGTAGATTTACTCTAATTAGCTGTTACCTAGTGTTTGTTACCCAAAGATCTCAAAGCACCTTACAGAGAAAAGTAAATATAACTGTCCCTGTTTTACAGATGAGTTGAGAGGTGAAGTGATTTGCCCAATGTCACACACTTAAGTGGCACAGCCAAAAATAAAGCAAGGGTGAGCCCCAGTTCAGTGTCTTATCCCAAAGACTGCATTGTGACCAGCTGTTCAACTCAGAAAATTCCTTTTTGGCCATCTATCTGCCCTTTTTAACAGTATAGCACCTTATAGTGTTCTAGCTATTAGTATAGAATTTGCAATGTTTGACCTATAATATTGTGCATAGGGACTACATAGCTTCCTAGGCTGTTTTTATTATTCATATGCTCTGAAAGCCTCTCCTCTGCAAGTAAGTTTTGTTATGGAATAAAGTTATGTGAGCCATGCATTTACCTGATTAGTGTGCATGCTGAACTGCAGGAGCTCCGACAACCTAATGGTGGTGCCTTTACCACGCGTTAGTGGTATTAACACTAGTTAAATTACTGTATTTGTATCACTTCAACAGTACCCTGCCAAAACCTAACTCATGACTTAAAACCTACTTGCAACTGATGCGTGAAGCTTTCCCTGGCACTTCAAGAAGCTAAGCCATCTGTTTTCAGATTTTTAAAAAAGTTTCTAGCCCATATGATTGTGAGGTGGACTTGAATAAACTGAAGCAATGTTGTCTTCCTGACTAAAGACAGATTGTTTCAGTCCCTCTGGGACTGCTCAAAGAGCTTCCAAGCAGCGAAGTAATAGCTCTCTAGACAGTTGGCATGCTGGTACTCAGAATCTGGTGGGAGAGTGGAAGAAATGACAAAAGTGAATTTCACACCTGCTAGAAAAGCTTGGGGCAGCACATGTGGCACCTGAGCTGTTGTCTCAGGACCAGAGGTAGATCTCCCCAATGTTGCATGACGACTTTAAGTAGTAAGTAAACAACAGCGAGATATGTCAGTGCCTAAAAAAGTTAGGTGGAAAGCAATTGCCCTCTTGTCCCCACAACAAAGCTGCTTATTTCCAAAGTTACACAAAGGAACTGTGAAGTCAGTATGTAACTTATATTTTTAAATGTACATATATATTGCATATGGACAATTGAACACAGATGGACATTTAACTTAAGACATATTTCTATATGAAATCTACTCTCAGAATCTCACTCACCCACTCCTGTATCAAACCTGTGTCTGAGCCATTGAAGTCCTCAAATCATGGTTTAAAGACTTCAAGGTGCAGAGAACCTTCCAGCAAGTGAGCTGTGCCCCACACTGCAGAGGAAGGCGAAAACCCCCCAAGGCTTCTGCTAATCTGCCCTGGAGGAAAATTCCTTCCCAACTCCAAATATGGTGATCAGCTAAATCCTGAGCACGGGGGCAAGACTCACCAGCCAGACACCAAGGAAAGAATTATCTGTAGTAACTCAGATCTCACCCCATCTAACACCCCCTCACAAGCCATTGGGCATATTTACCACTAGTAGTCAAAGATGAATTAATTGCCAAAATTAGGCTCTCATATTATACCATCCCCTCAATTTATCAAGTTTAGTCTTGAAGCCAGATATGTCTTTTGCTCCTACTACTCCTCTTGGGAGGCTGTTCCAGAACTTTACTTCTCTGATGGTTAGAAACCTTCATCTAATTTCAAGTCTAAACTTCCTGATAGCCAGTTTATATTCATTTGTTCTTGTATCCACATTGGTACTGAACGTAAATAGTTCCCCTCTCTCTCTCTGGTATTTGTCCCTCTGATATATTTATAGAGAGCAATCATATCTCCCCTCAGCCTTCTTTTGGTTAGGCTAAACAAGCCAAACAATTTGACTCTCCTTTCATAAGACAGGTTTTCTATTCCTCGCATCATCCTAGTAGCCCTTCTCTGAATCTGTTCCAGTTTGAATTCATCCTTCTTAAACATAGGAGACCAGAACTGCACACACTATTCCAGATGAGGTCTCACCGGTGCCTTGTATAGCGGTACTAACACTCCTTGCATGTAACATTACAGTGCCTAAACAATTAGACAAAAGCTTTATTTACCTTGTATATCTGTATATAGTCAGATTCACTATTACCATGTATGTTGGACTTTCACCACATTTAAAAGCAACTAAACTACTAAAATTGGCAGGGGAGCCAGCAGCAGGTGTAGTACCTGAAACTACTTAACTATATTACTGAAACAGAACAGACTGATTGTGAAGTGTCTCAAAGTGATTAGAACTTAGCTTGTTTAAAAAAATAAAAAAAAAGTTTCCAACTGTTACTTGAGAGTATATACCGAACTGTAAGAAAAACTCTACTGCTGTAGCTTACCATGATACTGCCTTTAATAAAAGAACTTTTACATTTGCAGAAATGTAATTAAAATCTCTGTAACTGCAGACTTCATATGAATAAAAGACATTAAGTGGTTCTTTTTAGTGTCTTCAGTGTACATAATTTGACAATCTTCAGCACTGACGTGATTTTATAGGAAACACTAAATTGCACTGTCATTTTTTGTTCCAACACGACAGTAAAATTAGCTAGAAAATATAGCAAACCAACTCACATTACAATCAATAGGATACTACAAGGTTTTGAAGGTGATAAGCAGTGCAAGTTTTCACGAGTTGTGTTTGTCACCTATTTCACAGAACCTCGTGTAGCACTTTTTAACCTATTTAAAACATGTTGTCCTTTATGTCTCCAAAGCACTGTAACAAAATAGTAACTAATCCACACAAAAGCTCTGTGAGGTAGGTAATGATTTTTACTTCCATTTTATGAATGGTGAAGCTGAGGAAGGGAGGGTTTAACTATTGCCCAAGGCCGTAATGTCTGTGTTAGATAAATAATTTCAATTTGATGAATTATTCGCTCCAAACCCTAGTTAGTTTAGTAGACCACGCTGCACACGTAGGCCTAAATTTTCAAGTTTGGGTGCTTAACAATTGGCACCTGAATTCATAGTTAGGCTCCCAAATAAATGGCCTAATTTTAGACCTTGTGGGTTCTCAGCGTTTCTGAAAGTCAGGCCATTTATTTAGAGGCCTAAGATGGATTTGTAGGTACCAAACATCTAGAGTAGGGGCACTTTAACTAAGGTTAAGGTAGGCTACATGGCAGATCAGAATTTTTTGCTCTTCTCATTTGACATTGATGAACTAATGGAAGCAGCTTGCCTTCCTGGTGAAGCCTTTGAGTATCTGTAGCACCTCCGATGAAAGCCCCATTAATAAACACTCTTGGAACCTGTTAAGAATATGAAAATTACATTAGTTATTTTGCTGGAGGTAGGCTAAAAACCAAGTGTGGTCATGCATGCTGCCGCACTGCTATATAAAACGTAGGAATGCTAAGCTTTTACATACTTGCTATTTGATGCACCATATTAGTGGACAGTCTTACATTTCCATAATAACTTTCTATAAAAGGGGTCCCGAGATGCTTTATATTAAACAGAGGCATCACTGCACTTTCTCCTTAAAAGTAATACATACCATTTCACATGGATTTAGAACATGCAGTGAAAAAACGATTCAAATGAAGTTACAGAGAATTGTTACAAAGGCAGAATGTAATTCCCAAAGGTGCCAGGATACTGGGGCTAACATTTCTACCTAAGCAAAAAGTGTCCCTGATGGATTTCAGTTTTGTGTCTTTGATGTGACCTTTGTTTAAAGTCTCATCTGAAAGACAGCAGGATCAGCAGTACAGTAACCATCATGACTCTGGAGCGGTACGTCAGCACCAGGAGGAATGTGAGATACCTTACAGAAGCTTTGCTACGGCTTCCTCAAGCACCTTGTGTTTTACTTAGGAGCTCATATAAAGCTTCAATGCAGCTAACATGCAAGATCTGATGAGGTCACATTGGTGGGCTATTGCTTCAGTGAATTAGCCCCCCTCTATTTTAGTTACTACGTCTGAAAAAATGTACTCACCGTCCTGCCACCAGTCATTTGATGAAGAATGTCTTGAAACTGGCTTCCGTTTTCATACATGTCTAATTCTACTGCTGTGTAATTTACATTCATATCCTGGAACAGTTTCTTTGCCATTTTGCAGTAGCCACATGTTGTTTTAGAGAAAATCACTACACAGTTGTCCGAAATGGTTTCCTGTATTTTTTAAATAAAAAAAGGGTTGAGTCAATGTATTCTGCACATGGGTACTAATTAAATGAATTAATCACATTCTTAAAGAAAGTCTTAGACAAAAACAATATGTTTTGTCTTTTCATTGTGGTAACAAATTCCAAAAGTTATAAGTAGGCATTTCCAGTGGGGTCCACAAGGATTAGTTCTTGACCCTATGCTATTTAACATTTTTTGTCAATGAGCTGGAAGAAAACAAAAGATCATTACTGATTAAGTTTGCAAGAGACACAAAGATTAGGGAAGTGGTAAATAATGAAGAGGATAGATCACTGTTAAAGAGTGATCATGATCACTCTGTAAGCTGGACACAAGCAAACAATATGTGTTTTTAAATGGCCAAATGTGAAGTTCATATCTAGAAACAAAGAATGTAGCTATAGTTACAGTACGGGGGACCCTATCCTGGGAAGAAGAGAGTCTGAAAAGGATTGGCGTGAAGGGAGAGTCATGGTGGTGGTGGATAATCAGCTGAACACAGGCTCCGAGTGAGACACTATGGCCAAAAAGGCTAATACAATTCTTGGATGTATAATCGGGAATAGTGAATAGGAGCAGAGGTGTTATTTTACCTCTGTAAGGCATACATTTTAACAGCGAAGGCAATTAACCACTGAAACTATTTATCAGGGGCTGTGGTAGTTTCTCCATCACTGGATACCCTTCTAAACGTTCAAACAAGAATTTAATTCAGGGACATTGTATGGCCTGTGTTATGCAGAAGATCACTGTAACTCAGTGGTCCCCAATGTGGTGCCCACCGGGTCATCTAAGTGCGCCCGCATACTGGCTGGTGGACAAGCATCTGCCGAAATGCTGCCAAAAAACTGCATCATCAAGAGATGTCTCCACTGAAATGCTACCAAAAAGCAGCGGTGCTGCCAAAATGCTGCTGATTTTCGGCAGCGACGCCTCTTGATGTTGCTGCTTCTCTGCGCCATTTCAGCAGATGCTTGTCCACCGGCCACAGTCCTCAGTGGCTCGTCGTCCGGCGCCCGCCGCCCAGAAATGGTTGGGGACCACTGCTCTAACTGTTCACAATGACCCCTTCTGGCCTTATAACCCATGAAGCAGGACTGGCTGGGCAAGAAGACTAGTACAAGGAGCTGGAGGGGAAGCAAGGACTGGCTGGACAAGGAGAATGGGACTTGAATGAGAAGCTTGAGGAGTGGAGACTGCGTAGGTGACAAGAAAGGGACTTGGATGAGAAGCCAGGAGTGTAGAAGAGAGAGGACTGGCACAGGGATAAGTTGTAGAGCATGGGTGAGAACGGGCTCCCATTTGAGTGGGGTAGTGGACAGAAGAGTCTGGGACCACTACAGCGCACTATCCTGCAAAACACACTCAAAAGTTAGAGAGACAGGCCACCTTAATACTGACGTTTCCTGACTTGAGTTCTTGATTTTGTAACCTTAATAACATAATAACTTTTAACATAATGTGCATGTGTAATTTTATATTGTTTGAGTGATAAAATGCTAGAGTGGTCCAAGGAAACCACCTCTAAAGAGAGATTTGAAGACAGACTATAGATAAATCATGATAAACCCCAGGGAACAGAACATTGTAGGGGGCTGGCATGACAGGATGGACCCTTCCAAGAATCCCCCAAAATATAACAGAGCTGTGGGTAACATGGCTGTGATAAGTCATCTAAAGGTAAAAATGATGCAGGTCTGGCAGGCTGTGTAGTCAAAAGATGAATGTGGAAAAAAGGATAAAGTTCTTTCTAGAAATGTAAGACTATTACTTTACTGGAGTTGAACCTGAGATATTTTCTAGCTCTCATTGCTTAATTAATTGGTTTCATTGGATTTAACCTCTCCCCTCCTCCAAGACATCACCATTTAATAATGACACCAGTGGTGAACTTAACTGATTTAAATGGGAAAGTATAAGGGTTTGCCCACATGGATTAGATTGCAGAACTGGAGTTCAAAAGTATAATACACTATTTACTGGACTAAATTTATAGATCAGATTCTGTAGCCTGATGTAATAAAAAAGCAATCCTTGTACTGAGTAGAAAAAATAAAGGAAGTCAGTAAATTACTATCCCTTTTTCAAAGGCTAGAAATAATTATTATTTCTGAATAATAAATGACCCCTTTATTTACCTGGATCTTGTTCACAGTAGCAGCATTAGACAATCCCATTGCAGTAGATGGACTATTTCCCATTCTAAAAATAAAAATGTTAGATAGATAAAACCTCTTTTTGAAAAAGTCAATCTCTTTTATGGTTCTTGAGTCATTTTAAATATGATACTAAGGCTTTCTGTCAAAACAACTTCACTACCCCCACCCGATTTTTCAGTGGTCCAAAGGTACTTGCACCGGCGTAGCTTATTCTGGTTTGCCTGCTAGAGTTTACGCGGTGTAACTTTATCCTTAACGCAACGACAACACTCGATCTCCCTCCCCGAGTTTACTATACCAGTGTAACTCTCCCAGTCCTAGGGGACCAGACCGGCAATGGTATGCGGGGGGGAGGGGGGCGATCGGTCCCCCGCTTGCCTTGGGCTCGGCTGATGCATCTGCCCGGATGCGGCAGCGGCGCCGCTGAGAGCGGTGGGGCAGGCAGGCCCCGTTGAGGGCTGGCGGCTGGCAGGCTCAGCCGGCTTGGCTAGCTCCCTGCCGGGCTAGGCGTGCCCAGTACAGGGAAGCACATCCTGAGCGGGGCTCGGGCCCAGCGCACGGCCCGCCATGCTCCGATGGGCGCGGGCCGCACGCCCTGCTCGGCAGCGGCACGGGGTTGGTGACAGTGGGGCAGCCCCGCAGCGGCCACGGAGCAAGCGGGCGACCCCACTGGGGGGAGAGGCCGATGCAGGCGGGGCCAGACCCGCCCTTCCCCGGGGCCCCAGGTGGGTGCGAGGTCACATCCCCACAGCGGAGCAGCTCCAGAGCGACCCCGCCGCACGGACCTGAGCCGGCTGCCGGCGGCGCGCAGGGCTCCCGACAAGACCATCATGGGCTCGCCGGGCCGGGGGAGGAGCCTGGCCAGCTCCTGCGCCAGCTGGGCTGCCCGCCGCTCTGCCTTCCCGCGTCCCTCCCTCCGCGGAGCCGAGGGAGCGCCCCGCCCCCGGCGCTGGCCCGGGAGAGCAGTCCCTGCTCCGCTCCTCCAATCGCCTTCGTCCACAATCCGACCCCCCGCCCGCACCCCTCCCTCCGCGGCCACGGTACCTGAGCCGCCTTCTGCTGCTGCATTGAGCAATGGGCGGCACATCTGCCAGGCAATGGTTGCGTGCTCCCGTCTCCTGGGGGAGAGGTGGGCACAATGCAGTGGCTTGTTTTGGGAGGGGTGAGGTGCTAACGCCACATTCTTATGTATTGGTGTCAGAGAAGGCAAGGTCAAAGAAACGCCTTGGCACAGGGAGCGGAAGGTGGTGAAGGTTGTGATGGTTCTTGGGTGAGTTTATGCCAGCAATGCCCTTCTGCCATGTACATTGTCCCACCACAGTTAGTAGGTTCCTGGGTCCAGTGGTCCCTCCCGGTAGGCTGGGGGACAGGCCTTTAGAAGGCGTAAGGCCATGTACATTGGCCAAACCAGGCAGTCTAGGCAAAACAAGAAATGGACACAAATCAGACATCAAGAATTGTAACATTCAAAAAACAGAAGGAGAGCACTTCAAGCTTCCTGGACATTCAATAACAGACTTAAAAGTAAAAACGAGGAGCACTTGTGGCACCTTAGAGGCTAACAAATTTATTTGGCATAAGCTTTCATGGGCTAGAACCCACTTCATGAGATGCATGGAGAGGAAAATACAGTAGGAAGAGAGATATTCATACATAGAACATGAAAAGATGGGGGTTGCCTTACTAATTCTAATGAGACAATTCAATTAAAGTGGGCTATGATCAATAGGAGGAAGAATCACTTTTGTAGTGGTAATCAGGGTGGCCCATTTCAAACAGTTGACAAGCAGGTGTGAGTAACAGTAGGGGAAAATTAGCATGGGGAAATTAGTTTTTATTTCTTGTAATGACCCATCCACTCCCAGTCTTTGTTCAGGCCTAATTTGATGATGTACAGTTTTCAAATTAATTCCAGTTCTGCAGTTTCTCATTGGAGTCTGTTTTTGACTTTTTTTGTTGAAGAATTGCCACTTTCAGGTCTGTTATTGAGTGTCCAAGGAGGCTGAAGTGTTAAAAGTGGCAATTCTTCAACAAAAAAACTTCAAAAACAGACTCCAATGAGAAACTGCAGAACTGGATTTAATTTGCAAACTGGATACCATCAAATTAGGCCTGAATAAACATTGGATGTGGATGGGACACTACAAAAAGTAATCTTCCCTGTGTTAATACTCACACCTTCTTGTCAACTGTTGCGAAGGGGTGATGTCCACCCTGATTGCATTGGCCTAGTTAACACTACAAAAGTAATTTCCCCCTCTGTTGATATTCATCCCTTCTTGTCAACTATTGAGAATAGGCCACTTCCACCTTAATTGAATTGGCCTCATTAACACTGACTCCCTCCCCCCACTTGGTAAGGCAACTCTCATCTTTTCATGTGCTGTAATTTATATACTGCTTACTGTATTTTTCACTCCATGCATTTGATGAAGTGGGTTTTAGCCCACGAAAGCTTATGCCCAAATAAATTTGTTAGTCTCTAAAGTACCACAAGGACTCCTCGTTGGTTTTGCTGACACAGATGAACACGCCTACCACTCTGAAACCTGTCTTAGGGTTGGTTTACACTACACAGCTAGGTCCACATAAGGCAGCTTACCTCGACCTAATTATGTCTTAATTACAGCCTTCCTCCTGCTGATGTAAGTGCCTACCACACCATCATAATAACTCCACTGCCACCAGAGGCATTAGGCTTATATCCCTGTAGTTAGGTATATCTATCACTGCAGACGCTGCATCCCATTCATTGGCTCCTGCCCTGAAAGTAACAAGACAACAAGGCAACTAGAGCCCAGCTGTCCCCTGCTCCTGCGGAGAGCTGGGCGACTGGACCTTGCTCCCAGCTGGAAGAGAATGGACCGTGCTCTCAGCTGGGAACCAGGGTAAGAAGCCCACAGTTTCCCCCCCACTTCCCTGCTTCCAGCTAGAACCAAGCGTGAGAAGCTGGGCAGGGGGACTGAGAAGCTAGGGTAGCTGGACCCTACTCCCTGAAGGTGAGAAGCCCCAGGTGGCTTACCTTGGCTCCTAGTGAGGAATGGGGAGGGGAGAAGCCCTGGGAGAAGGCTCCTGGCAGGGAATGAGAAGAGGAGAAGTCACGGCCATGCAGTTTCTCGCCAAGAACAGGGAGCAGAGAGAGGATGCAGCCTCCCGGGAGCCCAGGATGCTGTGGGGCAGCCAGGCAGCTGGCAGGGAGCTCCCAGCAGAGCCAAGAGATCTCTCAGCACCTTGCACTGCCCCTCTTAGATTGGTGGAAGCATTCCCTGTGAGAGCACACAGAGGGTAGTGTGAACATACACCACCACTGTCATTATTGCGATGACTGTAAGGTTGACTCAAGTTTCTAGTATAGACAGCCTGGGGCTGGTAAAGGTCTGTTTCTTGCATACTGAAGTTTTACCCATGTTATTTACAGAGAGTTCCATTGTGCCACAAGAACAAGTTGTCAGTACTCTTCTCCCTGGAGCTGAAAGGGTCTTTTAGATATTCTGGGCTCAGGCCATGTCGTGCCTTGAAGATCAGGCCTTGAACTTTATTTGGTCTTCTATGGGAAGCCAATTTAGAGAGGAGAGGAGAGGTATGAGGTGCTTGCAGCAGCCTATCTTGCTGAGGAGACATGGTGCAGTAGTGTATACTAGTTGGAGTTTCCAGAGTGCTGAAGACTTCACGTCCAGGTTTATCACATTGTTGTAGTTCAGCTGAGAGGTGATGAAGGCATGAATAACCGAGGCCAAGTCATTGTAAACCAACATGGGATGACATCTTCTCGCCAATTGGAGATGATAGAATGAGTCACTCTCAGATACTTCTGTGTGAGAGGTTAGCATCAACAAGGAATCCAAGAGTACTTCTTAACTACAGACTGAATTGAACAATTTTGGGTATGTACCTTCAGCCAAAGGAGACTGCATGGTGTCTGCAGACTTTTCAAAGGGCTTTCCTCTGGCCCACCAGCATCATCTCTTTCTTGCTCAGGTTCAGCTAAGCTTCTCCCAGCTGTTCATCCATGAGCTGATCTCATCCGAGCACGGGGCTTGATGGCAGTGGTGTGGTCATATATGGTGAAGGATAGGTAGAGTTGTGTGTCATCTGCCTATTGGTGGCACTTGAATTCATGTTGTCTGACCAGTTGGTCTTTGTTTTAGAATCTCAAGGTCACACAGCTCAACTTCAGAACTGAGAAAAGAAGCCAAGAGTACTGCTTCCTATTCCTGCTAGCCAACCACTGGGAAACACTAAACCAGGTTGCTCATACCGCTTCTTTGTCAGTTCTCCATCTCATTTTAAATCTCTGTTGCAAAGTAAACTTTTGTCCTTTGTAGTTTCTTTCTTGCTCTTCTATTACTTATCTGTGTAGTTGTATTACAATGCAACTGCAAATATACAAACAATCTTCCTGTTATATGAAACAGTCATGAAAAATCCATACATTACCAGAATCCTCAATTATCTGAACATGTTCAATATCCCTCATGACATTTGGATAATCAAGGTTGTAGAATATTTATATCTGAAAAGCATTTTAAGATACAGTCTGTATGAAAGAGGCTATAGAAAATAAAACTTCATTGTATTGCACATTTCCCTGCGGCCACAGCAGTTTCCTGGGCAGTGGAAGGAAGGAAAGCATTAACCCCTCCCCTTCCTCCCTGGAGACACAGGTAGGACACACATCTCTTAAGGAACCAGGTGAGGGGCGGGTGAGGAGGTGGGCCACAAGGCGAGCAGTACGCGGGGGGTACAGTGAGGAAGCAAGTGGTAGGCGTGGGAGTGGCAAGCCAGCAGCAGAGGAGTGGGGGGGATCTGGCTGCTAGCGAGGGAGTGAGGAGATGAGCAGTGAACCACTCAGCTAGCAGGGGTTCTCATGATGGGCAGGGGATTGGCTGTGGCAGGGGAATGAGAAGGCAAGTGGCAGACACATGGGAGGCTAGCCCCCAGACTCCACACGTTCTGCCCCCGCTACCCCCAGACAGCCAGAACCCCAAGATCTCCTAGTCCTCCCATGGCTGGAGCCACAAGCCCCCAGCCCTGAGCGCCTCCCCCCCCCTCGGCAGGAGGAGTGCCAATCTGGCTAAAGCCCTGACACCCTCCCCACCCCACACACACCTGCCCAGAGGAGCCACAGGCCAGCCTCAGCCATGGCTGCCCTCCCCTCCCCTAGACCCAAGCCACCTAGATACGTTTTTCATTATTATTTGGACTTCTATTATGTCAAAGCATTTTTAAATTTACTTCAGAATTGTTATACAGACAACCACTTTTACCTAAAAAGCAAAAGAAGACAAGAATGTGCACAGCACCTGATTTGTGTTTCTATTCTGTTAGATCCAGTAAAGAATAGAGATAACTGTGCATTATTTGTATTATTGAGTCTGAAACCCCCCCCAAAACCTTACATAAATAAATTACAATGATTTGGATGTATATATTACTTTATTAACTTTAGGAAAAATAAATAATTTTAGGGAAAAATGTCAGTGTGGCTACCAGCAAGAGTTGGTGGCTGCATTCTGAGGCCACCAAAAAATGTGTTGCAAGAACCCCTAGTGGCCTATATAGAGGTCTCTAGAGACAGTGGACTTTGATATGTCTTTGGGGTATTATATTTGGGATTATATAATATACCAATTAAGCAAATGTTTTTACTAATGTTGAATGAAACTTTCAACATCATATTCTCTAAATCTTAACATGTTTTTCTTTGTTTTAGAATCCCAAGTATTGTGCAATAATACAAGCTATAAGGTGATGTTCTGCAATACACACATGCCTCATACATGTCATAAAGTGTCCTTCAGCATACTAGTAGTGGAATGTTGGAAATCTCTGGCCAAATGTCCCATTGGAGAGCTATACTTGGCAGGCTCAGAGAGCCTATAATCAGAACCCATTAGTATATATTACTAGTCCATTAGTCCAGCAGAGCTACTAGCAGCCTCCTTTTTGAAGCTGGTAAGGAATGCTCTATTCAATATCAGTCTCTGCAAACTGTCTAACGATTCTAGTTTTTCCCCCAAATGATAGCTGAAAGGTAAGAATTGAATAATGGGTATTATTTAGTTCTTACTTTCCAATAACAACTTATTATTAACAAATTAATAATCATCTTCCAACAGGCTAATGTTTACTAATGTATTACAAAAATAGTACAAGCATTATCAATTTGATATTTGGTAATTATGAGAATTGGAAGTAATGGGTCAACTGAAACTACTGACACATAATGTACCAAACTGTTTTTGCAACTTTATACTGATTTTACAACATGAACGTAACATGCTAGACTATACAACTACATAATGTTCAGAAAATACAGTTCCAGCAACATAATAAATTTTGATATTGGAAAAATACTAGTATGCGTTCTCATTTCAGATAACGCCCTTCACATTTGAAAAGAGAATTGGTAAATATACGTGCAAGAAGAGGCTGCAGTTTGCTTTTTTATCTTCATTTATCACTTGCTAAGAATATCTTTGTGATGCTGAAATTCTTGTTTTCATGTATGCGCTATAAAGATATCAAAATTACAAAACATATTCTTTTATTGGCTGTTACCCCAACTTGCCAGTGGCAAAATTTTATCTACAAGAGCTAAACAAAGGAATAAAAATACTGGCACTCGTGCAAAGAAGGAGGAAAAAAAGTAAAAAGAGAGCTATGACTAAAAAAAGCCAGTAGTTTTCAGATGTTTAATCCATTTAATATTGAAGATATTCTAGTCCAGTTGTGATGAAGCTGGTAAGAACAAGGTATCCAGGAGCACATGAAAATAGCCCTGTATCTCTGAGCTCTGGCAACAGATCTTAACTCAAGAAAGCTGTCTAAGTTGATGACATATATTTTGATATCAGTGTAACACAAATAAATCAACAAAACAAATTGCATAATCTACTTCATAATCTCCATGATTTATCATTTTTATTTATGATATGTCAACATGAAAGAGAAAAACACTATACAGTAAATTTTCTTTCAGCCGTGTATTATGGTCGACTACTTACTGTGGAAGGCATTGCTCACCTATCAGCAGACTGAGGGTTTACTAAAGTGAATACCGTATATACTCGTTCATAAAGTGAATTTTTTTGGTAAAAAAGTGAAGCATCAAAGAATGGGGGTCAGCTTATCAGCAGGTCTATACCAAAAGTTGATGATTTTAAGCTCTATTGAATATCTAATACATTGTCATTGTAGATCAAGGGGTCAACAAACTTTGGCTCCTGGCCCGTCAGGGTAAGCCGCTAGTGGGCCGGGACATTTTGTTTACCTGGAGTGTTCTCAGGCACGAAGCCCCACAGCTCCCACTGGCCACAGTTCACCATTCTCAGCCAATGGGAGCTGCGGGAAGTGGCAGCCAGCACGTCCCTCAGGCCACGCCGCTTCCCACAGCTCCTATTGGCAGGGAATGGCAAACTGGGAGCTGAGGGGCCCTGAGCCTGCAGATGCTCCAGGTAAACAAAATGTCCTGGCCTGCCAGCGGCTTACCCTGATGGGCCAGGAGCCAAAGTTTGCTGACCCCTGCTATATTTTAAAAGTTGGCATCACAAGAAACACTCAAAATGTTTGCTAAAATTATTTTAATGTGATCTAACGAAAAACCTGTTGTTCTTATAATAACTGAAGAAATATGTATTCACCTTCAAAATTACAGTCAATGTTTTAAATATCTATTTACTGATTTTAAAGTCTCAGATTGGCCTAAGGTACTTATTTTAAAAAGTCCTTCAAAGTCCAAATTGGTCTCCAATTCACCAAACAGTTCATTAAACTCAGCTTCATCACAGCTGCATCTGCATTGTCATTGTAGATGTTGGCAGTGTCATCTTCAGACTCAGATTCCTTATCAGCATCAGCCTCTGTTGTGTCATCATCAAATATGGTGTCGTCCTCTGACCCCTCGAGCGCATTGCTGATACAGCATTTCCAAAATGATTTTTCTATTGTTTCTGAGGGAATGGACTCCCACACGTCCCTGACCCATTTGACCAGATTGATTTCAGGCTTCATAAGATTCCTGCCTTTTTATCAACTTTGCCATGCCTGAGCACATCCGTTCTCACCACATTTTGCGTAGCCTGTCTTTAAAGGGTTTGTTCAGGGGTTCCAGAACTGAAGTTAAGCCTCCAGGTATTACAGCCAAAGTAGTTTTCATATTTTTGGCAACATTTTTCACCTCTTTGGTCTTGTGTGCCCTGAACATGTCCCAAACGAGCATAGCAGGTTTCTTGAAAAGTGTTCCTGGTCTCTTATTCCACATTCTTCCAGCCATTCAATAGTCCCACTTTCATTCATCCATCCATCCATCCCTTTTCGTGTGCACAAATGATGATACCAGCAGGAAATTTTATGTTTTTAGGCAAGGTTTTTCTTTTAAAAATAGCAACAGGAGGGAGCTTTGATCCATTGGCCAAACATAATAAAACCACCCTAAAATTGATTTGTTCATGGCCAGTGGTTTTAATTAAAACTGTTTTTTCACCAACACCGGTTACCGTTCTGTTGCTCGGGAGATTGAGTGTCATTGGTGTTTCGTCCTTATTTCCTATTTGTGACAGCTCAAATACATATTCCTTTTGATGTTTTACAATAGGCCTTTGGAAAGATTCGATTTTTTTCTTCCAGATCTCTTGGCAGCTTTTGCGCTATCTTTGTTCACTGACGAAGACAGAGACCATGATAGTTTATGAAGCGAGTACACCAATCCACTGATGTGACAAATATTGATGGCTTTACTGACTTGTATTTGTTGTCTTTCAACATTTACAGAGCATGCAGATGAATTCCAGTTCTAGCGATATACTCCTTTTGTCGACATTCAACAACCCAATCATTGAGATCTTTCTCCAGCTTAGGAAATGAAGCGCACCTCGTTGGACATTTTTTCTTGCTTCTTGGCATGTCTTGTAGTATTGTTTTATTTTTTCGCCATTCTCTTACTTGCATCTCATTGATACAGAATTCACGAGCAGTGGCACAATTATTATTTGCTTCTGCATATTCAACAACTTTAGGTTTGAACATTGCTTGATAAGCAGACCGTTTTCTTTTGATTTCACCATTCATTTTAAATACTAGTATGAAAATCTTAGAAAATAATCATTTAGTTATAGATTTTGTAGGAATTCATATAGGAATGTCACCTGCTTTTATCGATGTCAAATTATTATTGTTCTTTGTTTATTTCAAAGCAGCTCTGTAGATTGGCATGTCTGTGGCGATAACAGGCTATTTAAATTTTATTACAGATTCCATCAATTCTGCACATTATATTTTCAGATTGGCTTGAGACTCACGAGGTTCATTGGTAGAAATGCATGAAGAGATCAAATTACAGAGTAGCAGACTGACACCAGTGCCATAGTCCTATTGTTCATTGTATTTTTCTGATTAGCTTGTAAGGTGTAGCATTTTGTGAAATGCATGTGTCAAATGTCATGCAGATCTCCATCACTGCTCTTTTAGCATTCATTTCAAGCCAATCTAGTCTACTAAACAAAGCCTTTGCAACTTTAAACAGCTGCAGTACTAACATCAGTACATTATTTTACAATCAATAAAAGTATGTGCTATAAAAATAATTATAATATATTCCTGTAGTAGAACAATACTAGGAAAAGCAAACAGCTAGTACTAGGAAAATTGAACTTTAGGGAAGCACGTGTTTTTAAGTGCTTTGTTTACATGGACATGAATGAGAAAAATTATATCATCGATATCCATATGTTTTATTTACATTCATACTTCTTTTATCTCAATTATAACATAACAAATATACAATTTAAGTAAAAATAAAATTGTAGCAAATTTTTAAAGCAGCAAATCCAGAATCAATGTTCCATCATCAGCGATCTACAACAGGGATCGGCTTATGAAAGAGTCATACAATTTTTGCCACTTTTACCTATCCATCTTGGGGGGTCAGCTTGTAAACGAATGGGCTAATGAACGAGTATATATGGTACTTTTTCATTCATCAGAACTATGATGATTGTGGACAGTGGATAGAGGAAGATTGTACATACAGACTAGAGATGTGCCATACAGATCCACATATATTCTAGGTATACTTTGTACTGACAAATCTATTATGAGCCTGCCTGGCGAGTAACACACAGTTTGAAGCCCGTGTGTTTCAAAAAGTGCTCTTTTGGATGGGACATAAAACTAAGATCCTGGCTATTTGCATACACAAAAAGTTCCATTGCAGTTTTTTGCAAGAGGAAGTGCTTTAGTTCCAATGACATGAGCAAATTCCAATTTGGGCAATTAAATTCTGCCTACCTAAAATTACTCTTAATGTTAGTTCTTCACCTCCTAAATAGTTATGCACTGTGTATTATGCAAGTTAAACTGTTGCTTCAGTGTACTTCAGAGTTCATAGCATTTTGGTAAGCAGGGGTTCTCACCTGTTCCTCCTGAGGCCCCCCTGTGTCACAATAACTATGTTTCTTCATATAAAAGCCAGGGCCAGCATTAGAGGGTAGCAATCAGGGCAAATGCTCTGGGTCCCCTGCAACAGAGGGCCCCACAAAGCTAAGTTGCTCAGGCTTTGGTGTCAGCCCCAGGTGGTGGTGCTTGGGGCCCTGGGCTTTATCTTTCTGCCCTGGGTCCCAGCAAGTCTAATGCTAGCCCTGCTTGGTGGACCCCCTAAAAATGGCTTGTGGCCCCCCAGTGGGCCCTGGCTCCTGGTTGATAAACACTGTATCATAGTATATTCACATGTTACATTATGATATAATATGTGTGATTCATTATATGTGTATGTAATCTATATTAAATATGCTGCATAGTTTTTTGTTATAACATGAATGATAATATTTCTAGCATCTCAGAACAGGAAATGCTGTGAAAGATTGCCTGTTTTTCTGCATCTCACCAAGCTCACGGTGTGCTACTTTGAATTCTGTGGGTCTCTTTCATTTTGTTCCTGCTGGTCTTGAAAAATGTTAAGGACCCTCAAAGCATCCAGGATTTGAATGTCAGTTATTGAATTGTCATGTAGGCCTAACAATTCAGTGTAATATTATTCCTGAGGAGGTGACAGAATCTCACTTTCAGGTGTCACTCTAAAACATAAAGCATTTCCAGTATGTATAGATTTGAATGGACGTAATTGTACCCTGCAATCATGAGAAAACAGATAAATGTGCCAGAGAAGATCTGCTACCACTTCAACTGTTTATTTTCCCCAAGATGCAAACCCAGTGTAACAAGCAAAACATAACATGTTTTTTTTTAAGTAGTTGCAGTAAATATATGATTGCGATGTTTGCTTGAAGTTTTGTTACTTTTGTTATTATGGTATGTTTCCAGATACCAAGAGAAAATAAATATTAATCCTTCTCCCACTATTATAATGATGCTGTGGTATTTGACGTTTTAGCATTTTGTTTTGTACAGCATTAGTTGTGATGTGTTTTATTATTATTGATGCCACCTTTAATTTTAAATGGACAGTGCCAAGCCCCACATAGGCACCAACTTCCCCTCTGCCCGGTAGGTGCTTGACCTCACCCCCCGGCCCGCCTCTTTCCACCTCTGCACCGCCCTTGTCCTGCCCCCATTCCAAACCCTTCCACATCCCCGCCCCTTCTCCGCCTCCTCTTCTGAGCGCGCAGCATCCCTACTCCTCCCCCTCCCTCCCTCCCGAAAATTCCTAAGCGCAACCAAACAGCTGTTAAGCGGCGGGGGGGAGGAAGCGCTGGGAGGGAGGGGGAGGAGTAGGGACCCAACTTGTTTGGGAGGTAGGGAGGAGGCGAGGTGGGGTGGGGAGAGCTTGGCTGTCAGTGGGAGCCGAGCAACCGCTAATTTTTGCCCATGGGTGCTCCAGCCCCAGAACACCCACAGAATCGGCGCCTATGAAGCCCCAAATTTGTCCCACTTTTCGCCTTCTATCCAGGTCTCAAAATATTTTTTTCTGATCTCTGTTACATTTATGACATACATACACAATTTAGATAAAAGCATAAGCTACTCTTGCTGGAAGGTTGTTGAAAGCCTTGAACATGGGTCCACAAGTCCTAAGGCAGTGCTCAGACTATGACCACCAGAGCTCACCAAATGACTGGAGAAGTGGGGACTAAAAAGTTTTAGTTCACAAACAGTCTCATCCAAGAAGCTCCTGACTGGAGGAGATGTCCAGCCCCACCAATTGGTTGGGATGATCTACTTAAGACAGAAAGAAGTATAGGAAGTTGTCTGAGTGACTAGCTGAATTCCTGGCTGGCTACTACTACAGACTCTACCTACTTGTCTGACTCCTGTTTCCTGCCTCTCTTACTGTACCTGCCTTCCTTGTTCCAGACCCCCACATGCTCCCAGTTCCTGTTTCCTGCCTTGCTCCAGGTCCCTACTTCTATGCCCTACTCCTGACACTGACTCAGAGCTTAACTCCTGACTCTGACTTCGGTTCTGACCCCAGCTCTGGTTCCAGACTCCTGACTCTAACCCTTAGACCCTGACTACCCACAGCCCAGTCCCTACAGTGGCAACATTACACCATTTTATTTCTTATAATTCAGAATAATACACAAGAACCCCAAAACACACACAGAGAGAAAGAAGGTAGCTCCTTAAAACAGAGAGGCACAAATCATCTCACCTTACTCTTCTTTCTAGGCTGGTTGTCGTCAAATTGAGTCTGCTTGGCCCAGATCTTACACTTCCTTACAGAGCTCTTTAATCTGTGAGGAGGACCTGGAAACCTCCCTAAGCATTTAAAGTGACAGATCATAATTTTAATGCAATTGTCAATACACCACACTCTCTAATCCAGGATCAATGCTTGGAAAAATGTAGTGGTTCCAAAAGCATTTGTACTTGTCTCCCAAAGTGGTTCTAACACTGGGACATCACATTAAGTACTAAAACTAGCAAACTAATAGTTCAGTCATTGTGAACAACAATTAAAAAAAAAAAAAGCAATGTAGGTTGTTGTAGTACAACAATATAGTTAATGGACTGTATTCTACACCAGGCTCTATTCACAGCCCCAACTACGCATTTGTGATGCATAAATGAGATGCTGCTTAACAGATTGTGTAAACCAGTATATGATCATCCATCTTTGATCTGTAATGAAAGAGCAATATTGACCATTAAATTACCATTAAGTTTCTCACAAGGTTTTGACACCATGCAGTTTTGCTTGCTTGTGTGGATTTTGTAATACTTGCTTACATAAATGAAAGGATTTATTGGAACACTGCCATCGTCTCAGCAGCAATACCTGCACTTATTACACATGGTGATTCCAGTCAGATAGACTACATCAGAAAGAACCAACTTTATTGGTAATGGCCAAGATTTTAAAAAGTGACTAGTGATTTTAAGAAACTCAGTTTTTGGGTGCCCAGCTTGAGACACCTTAAAGGGGCCTGATTTTTTTCAGAATTTGTTGATTGCCATGCTCTGAAAATCAAGCCTCTTTCTGGGGTCTCTCAGTTGATATAACCCAAATTATTGGTCATTTTTGAAAATTTTGTCTAACATGCACAATTCCCAGTGAAAAGAACTACATCATAGGTAACAATCAGCATTTCTTCAGAATATAATACAGCCCTTAGCAGTTTAATAGAATTTGTAAGACTATCTGTAATTATGCCATCTGGTAATGCCCAGTAATAATATACAGTCACGATGCATGGGGCAGTTCACATCTTTCAGGGCTTGTCTACACTTACTGGGGGTTTGACGAGTGGCGATTGATGCATCAGCCGTCAATTTAGCGGATCTAGTGAAGATCTGCTAAATCGATCTCAGATTCCTCTCTCATCGACTCCTGTATTCCATCAGATTGAGAAGATAGGGGGGTTGACGGGACAGCGACTCCTGTCAACATTGCATAGTGTGGACCCCGCCGTAAGTAGGTCTAAGCTACATCAATTTAAGTTACGCTATTAATGTAACTCAAATTGTACAGCTTAGGTCGTATTTCCCCTGTAGTGTAGACAAGGCCTCAGAGATTGTTTGGTGCTCTCTGTAGCACTGAAGACTCATGCAGACATTGGTTCACATTTTGAAGGATGTCTTCTCAACTATAAAGTCTAGATAATTTTGTCTTATTTCAAAAGTGATGAGCACCCACAGCTTCCATAAACTTCAATGGGAGACACAGGTGCTTTGAAAATCAAGCCACTAATTAATTTAAAATGAAAGCTTACTTTCTGAAGTTGAATAATGGTTTGAACAATTGACTATGAGATGATAGGTTGTAGAAAATGTTCCAGATTGTCAACCCAGTGAGACCTTACCCAATCCAAATGTATGTAACCATATTTGTGAACTATGTGGTACTTTCTGTAGAATGGCTTGAGTATGTGCACTATTGCCCTCTACTGAATGGAATAGACCAGTAACTTGCTAGCTAAGTGAATTACTTCCCTTCACCGGACTGAAGCCCGATCTACATTTAAAATTTAGGTTGACTAGCCCTGGTACTTGGGTGGGAAAAAATCCACACCTCTGAGTGCTGCAGCTATGCCAGCCTAATCCCCAGATGTAGATACAGCTAGCTCAATGGAAGAATGCTTCTGTCAACATCACTCGGGGAGGTGGAGTTACTACAGCAGTGGGAAAACTGCTGCTGCTGTAGTGTATGTCCACAGTATGGTGCACCATAGTTACAGCATCATAGCTGTGCTGCTGCAGCTCTTGTAGTATAGACATGTCTGAGAGTAATTGATTCATTCAGCAGCTGGTTTACAGCTTGGTGCTGGCTGGTGCCTGGCTGGACAGACTAAGAGCAACCTTGTGTAAACCCAAGACTGGCCCGCAGGTTGCAAGGCCAGGAAAGAATGGCTGCCCCCCTCGTGTAGGCCAAGGGTTACCACCTGGCTGGTATTTGACCAGCCTTGCCAGTTTTTTATTGATTTGCCAGTTGCCAGAAAAACAATTTAATCTGCCATTTTATTTATGTGGATCTAAAAATTTGCATTATTATCACAAAACACTGAGATATATAATATTAAAAATTTGTGTCCAGCTAAAGATGTTGCAGTGTTCCCACTTCTGCAGTTTAAACAATAATCGATCAAAACTGCTGAAAATATAGCAGTTGTCTGCCCACTAACACACAAATGCACCACTCATGTGTGTGAAAGGGGGTTTCAGTCACATGAGAAGGTGAGAGGAGATGTGCAAGGTATATTAAATAATGGAAGATCATGGTGATAGTGCATGTGATTCTAGTGCACCTCTGGAAAAAAAAAGCTCACATCAGAAACTGCACATTTAGAGAACTGGTTAAATAAAACAGATTACAAACGCTGGCTGGCAAAATGTGCTGATAAAACAAATGCCTATTTGTTATCAATGATATTATCAATCTTATCTACATGTTATCTCTCTGCATATTATAAGTGGCTGTTGAAGGGAGATGGGTTGCAGAGTGGCCTTGTAGCTGGGGTTGTGGCAGCCTTGCCTTCTGGTGGTGGTGGAGTACCATTTTTTTTACATTTCAAAGGTGGTAACCCTACTCAGGCCTGTGGGGCAGAGTGTAGTATTGTCATCACTCACGATTTTGTCATGAGTCTCATGATAATTACTGTTCTCCTTAAAACCCCAGCCTCTGGAGTCAAGTGGATATGTGATGATTCCAGCCTTCATTCTTAAAGAAAATGTAAGTTTCTAGCCCTTATGGCTGTGAAGAAAGCTTCAAAAGTGACCATACTGCATTCTAAAGGCTCAAAAAGTAGAAGGCAAATAAAAATCTATTATTTTTTACACAATCTCATGATTTTATAGCCAAGCTCAAGATTTTTGGAAAGCCTGACTCATGATCTGTGAACATTTGGGGTTGGCAATACCCAGGATGAAAGGAAGCAGGGAGGAGAAGAGACAGAGGGAGGGCAACACTCGGAATGGGGGGTTAGGGACGGGGTAGGGTGACCATATTTACCAAAGTAAAATCGGGACACCGTGTGGGGCTGGCTTGAGCTGCCTGCCATCACTGCTTGCCTGAGCCCCCGACTCACGGCTGTCCCAAGCCACCTGGTGTTGCGACTCACCTGAGCCCTGCACTACCCGGGCTGGGGTTGCCCACCCAAGCCCCACCGTTCTCTGGGCAGCAGGGTAATGAGTTGCGCCTCCTTACGGGAGGGGGGATGGAGGGATGTGTGAGGCTGGGCCCGGGCTGTCACCCCTGGGCGGTGCAGGGCTCAGGCCGCCCGGTGCTTGGGCAGGGCAGTCAGTCAGGCCCATCCACAGTGCTGGGCAGCGCAAGGCTCGGGCAGTCAGCCCGGAGTGGCGTGGGGCTCGTGTGGACAGGCCCAGTTCCAGGCAGTGTGGGGCTCGGGCAGTCAGCCCAGTCCTGGCAAAAAAGACGGTTACTCACCTTTGTAACTGTTGTTCTTCGAGATGTGTTGCTCATATCCATTCCAGTTAGGTGTGCGCGCCGCGCGTGCACGTTCGTCGGAAGTTTTTTACCCTAGCAACTCCGGTGGGTCGGCAGGTCGCCCCCTGGAGTGGCGCCGCTATGGCGCCTGATATATACCCCTGCCGGCCTGTCCGCTCCTCAGTTCCTTCTTGCCGGCTACTCCGACAGTGGGGAAGGAGGGCGGGTGTGGAATGGATATGAGCAACACATCTTGAAGAACAACAGTTACAAAGGTGAGTAACAGTCTTTTCTTCTTCGAGTGATTGCTCACATCCATTCCAGTTAGGTGATTCCCAAGCCTTACCTAGGTGGTGGGGTCGGAGAGAGATGTCGCAGAGTGCAACACGGCGGAGCCGAAGGCTGCGTCATCCCTAGATTGCTGAACCAGGGCGTAATGGGAAGCAAAGGTATGGACAGAAGACCAGGTTGCTGCCCAGCATATTTCCTGAATGGGCACGTGAGCAAGAAAAGCAGCCAATGAGGCTTGAGCCCTGGTGGAGTGCGCAGTCACGTGGCCCAGGGAGGGCATGTGCCAATTCATATCAGGCGTGGATGCAGGAAGTTACCCACGAGGAAATCCTCTGCAAGGAGACGGGTAACCCCTTGACACGTTCCGCCACCGCAACAAAGAGTTGGGGGGTTTTGCGGAATGGCTTAGTTCTTTCTATGTAAAAGGCGAGCGCCCTACGGACGTCCAGTGAGTGTAGCTGCTGCTCCCTATGAGTGGAATGGGGTTTTGGGAAGAAGACAGGTAGGAAGATCTCCTGGTTAACATGGAAAACCGATACCACCTTGGGGAGGAAGGCTGGGTGCGGTCTCAGCTGCACCTTGTCTCTATGGAACACGGTATACGGGGGATCTACCGTGAGGGCCCGAAGCTCTGAGATCCTTCTCGCTGATATGATGGCCACCAGGAAAGCGGTCTTCCATGAGAGGTAGAGAAGGGAGCAAGTCGCTAATGGTTCAAATGGAGGGGACATGAGCCGGGTCAGAACCAGGTTAAGGTCCCAGGTAGGGGCAGGGCGGCGAACCTGGGGGTAGAGATGCTCCAAGCCCTTAAGGAATCTAGTCACCATAGGGTGAGAGAATACCGAGTGGCCATCCCTGCCTGGGTGAAAGGTGGAGATGGCTGCCAGGTGAACCCGGAGAGATGATATCGCCAGGCCCTGTTGCTTGAGAGACCAGATGTAGTCCAAGATTTGAGCAATGGAGACCTCGGTGGGAAGGAAACTCCGTTCCGCACACCAGCAGGTGAAGCGCTTCCATTTGGCCGAATACGTCGCTCTAGTGGAAGGCTTCCTGCTGCCCAGGAGCACCTGCCGCACTGGGGTAGAGCAACAGAGCTCAGACCGGGTCAGCCACTCAGGAGCCACGCCGTGAGGTGGAGCGATTGAAGGTCAGGGTGACGGAGCTTGCCGTGGTTCTGAGTGATCAGGTCCACATGAAGGGGCAGCGGGACAGGGTCGGCTATGGAAAGGTCCAGCAGCATGGAGTACCAGTGCTGCTGAGGCCACGCTGGAGTTATCATGATCAAGCGGGCCCTGTCTCTGTGTACCTTCAATAGGACCTTGTGGACAAGCGGAAACGGTGGAAAGGCATAGAGCAGGTGCGTCATCCACGGAAGAAGGAAGGCGTCCGCCACCGAACCCGGTGAGAGGCCTTGGAAGGAACAGAACATCTGGCATTTCCTGTTCCCGCAGGATGCGAAGAGGTCCATTCGGGGAAACCCCCACCTCTGGAAGAGCGAAAGAGCAACGTCCAGGCGAAGGAACCATTCATGGGACAGGAAGGACCTGCTGAGACGATCCGCCAGCGTGTTCCGAACCCCCGGGACAAAGGACGCGATGAGGTGAATAGAATGGGCTATACAGAAGTCCCAGAGCCGTAAGGTCTCTTGACACATGGGAGAGGATCTCGTGCCGCCCTGCTTGTTTATATAATACATGGTCGTCTTGTTGTCGGTGAACACCGAGACACAACGGCCCTGCAGATGGTGATGGAACGCCTGACAAGCAAGGCGGACCGCTCTCAACTCCCGGACGTTGATGTGGACGACTAGTTCGCTAGGTGACCACAGGCCTTGGGTTTGCAGGAGCCCGAGGTGAGCCCTCCAACCCAGGGAGGAGGCATCTGTTGTCAGGGACACCGAGGGTAGGGGTGGATGGAACGGGAGCCCCGCACACCACTGGAGGGAGTCCAAGACACCCTGTGGAATTGTGACAATCATGTTGATTGGATCTCTGACTGGACGGTATTGGGCATTGAGCCAAGACTGGAGGGGTCTTAGGCGGAGCCTTGCATAGTTCGTTACGAACGTGCAGGCCGCCATGTGGCCCAGGAGGGTAAGGCAGGTGCGCACCGAGGTCAGGGGCGCTGCTTGCAGTCTCCGTATGATGGCTGCCAAAGTTTGGAACCTCGAGGGAGGCAGAGAGGCTGTAGAGTCCAGGGTGGAGCCGATAAACTCTATCCTCTGTGTGGGGATCAGCGCTGATTTCTCTACATTGATCAGTAGACCTAGGCTTATGAACAGGTTCGTGACAATGCGGATGTGCCTGAGGACTTGCGCCTCGAAAGTCCCCCGGATAAGCCAGTCGTCCAGGTAGGGGAATATGTGTATACGACTGCGGCAAAGGTGGGTGACAACTACAGCCATACACTTAGTGAACACTCTTAGGGCTGTAGAAAGGCCGAACGGGAGGACCGCGAATTGGAAATGTTGCCGGTTGACCACAAACCGGAGGAACCTCCGGTGGGGTGGAAAGATGGCTATATGGAAGTAGGCATCTTGCATGTCGAGGGCGGCGTACCAGTCTCCAGGATCCAGGGATGGGATAATGGTCCCCAGGGATACCATATGGAACTTCAAACTTTACTAGGTATCTGTTGAGTTCCCTCAGATCGAGAATATGTCTGAGACCTCCCTTCGCCTTGGGGATTAGAAAATATCGGGAATAAAACCCCTTGCCCCGCTCAAACTTGGGAACCTCCTTTATGGCTCCTTTGGCGAGGAGCGCTCGCACCTCCTGTAGGAGGAGTTGCTCGTGAGAGGGGTCCCTGAAGAGGGACGAGGGAGGTGGGTGGGAGGGAGGACTTAAAGCAAATTGCAGGTAGTATCCAGATTCCACCGTGTGTAAGACCCAGCGGTCTGATGTTAGCTGGGACCATGCAGGGAGGAAAAAGGAAAGATGGTTGGAAAAAGGAGGGGATGGATCCATCAACGAAACTGGTACAACGCCCTCAGGCGCACCTTCAAAAGGAAGGTTTGGGCCCGGAAGAAGGCTTAGAGGGGTTCTGGTTCTGGCCCCCTTGGTTGCCGGATTGTCTGCGGTGACCATTCCTGCCTTGCTGTCTGGCGAAGCCCTGCCTCTGCCGGGGTTGGGGGAAGGGCCGGCGTTGCTGCTGTGGTCAGAAGGGTCTGCGCTGGGTAACAGGTGTATGCATCCCCAAGGAGTGCATAATGACCATATTGTCTTTTAGGCTTTGTAGCCTAGGGTCAGTCTTGTCAGAGAACAGGCCTTAGCCCTCAAATGGGAGGTCCTGGATGGTATACTGGAGTTCTGGGGGGAGGCCGGAGACCTGCAACCATGAGATACGGCGCATTGTAACGCCAGATGCCAGAGTATGCGCAGCTGAGTCCGCGGCATCTAGGGCAGCCTGCAGGGAAGTTTTCGCGACCTTTTTGCCCTCATCAAGGATCGCGGAGAACTCCTGACGTGCATCCTGAGGGAGCAGCTCCTTAAATTTGTCCGCTGCGGCCCAGGTATTATAATTGTAGCGGTAAGGAGGGCCTGCTGATTAGAGACGTGGAGCTGGAGGGCCCCCGTAGAGTAGACTTTCCGGCCGAGTAAGTCCATGCGTCTCGCCTCCTTGGACTTTGGGGCCGGGGCCTGCTGACCATGTCGCTCCCTCTCGTTCACAAATTGGACGACGAGGGAACAAGGGGAAGGGTGGATATACAAGTATTCATGCCCCTTTGAGGGGACCATATATTTACGTTCCATCCCTCGCGCAGCGGGGGGAACAGAAGCCGGAGACTGCCAGATGGTAGTGGTGTTGGCTTGGATGGTTTTAATAAACGGAACGGCCACCCGAGTGGGGGCATCCGCTGACAATATGTCCACCACTGGATCTTGTCTCTCCGAGACCTCCTCGGCCTGCAGATTCATGTTCTGTGCAACACGCCTGAGGAGGTCCTGGTGCACCCTAAGGTCAAGTGGAGGCGGGCTGGTAGATGATGTCCCAGCCACAGCCTTGTCCGGAGACAATGACGAGGAGAGACCCGGGAGGAGTGGGTCTGCGGAGGGCTCTGCCTGAAGGACGGCATCCAACTCCGCAGGGGGTTCAGGGTCTTGAGGTTGGGACAACCTTTCGTCCGCGGTAGGAGGAGGAGGATGGGAAATCGTGGCCTCAGGAACCCTGTGCTCCGAGACATTGGAATGTGAGGGACCCGGCTGAAGGCCTTGGGCTTGATGGTACGCCCAAGGTGTCCAGAACCCCCACTGCTGTGGTTCATGCTCTTGAGGCTGGGGTTCATGGAATAATGTGGTAGGGACATCTGTGTCTGGGGCATATAGGCTATCCGCCTGGGAGGACACAGACGGCTGGCGAGACGGCCGGGGGGGGGCCGAACAAGGTTGGTACGGGCCCCTTGCCCCCGTTTGTGGAGACCTTCTCGGTGCCGGAGACCGGTACCGGGAGTCATAACGGTGCCGAGATCGCGACCGGGACCTGCCACCAGCTCGGTGCTGGGAGGTCGACCGGGATCGGGAACGCGAGCAGCTGCGGGAGTCTCGGTGCCGTTAATGATGACTAGAACCGGAACGGTACCGAGAGTACCGGGAGGTGGATCTGCGCGGTGAGTACGACCGGTACCGCCGTGGTGAGCGGTGCCGGGACTGCGAGCGGCGCCTCGATCGAGATCTTCCACGGGACCTGGAGCGGTGCCGGGACCTAGGTGGAGATCGGTGCCGGCCTGTCGACTCCAGGGACTGAGGTCTCATGGCTGCCGGTTTGCCTCTAGATTGAAGAACCTGCACCAGCGGTGCTGGGGGTTGAGGCAGAGCAGACTCGGTCATCACGATCAGGTCCCTGGCTGACGAGAATGTCTCTGGCGTAGAGGGGACCATCAGCTCTTCCACGGGTCTCATCAGGGAGCTCACCAAGACCGGACTCGACGGACCTCTTGGACCCGGAGTCGACGGTATTACTAGCGTCGGGGCCGCGGCAGGAGTCGGTGCCGGGCAGTCCGCACGAGTCTGCTTCGCAGGAGTAGAGGCCACTGATGTTCCTCTGTCGGGACCCGGTGCCGGGGAAGGCCTGTGCTGAGGTGTCTTCGCAGTGCTGGCGCGGTCCGGTGCCGGCGCGGTGTCGGCACTCGGTGCCGAGGAAGGAGGGTTAAGAGCTGCCTCCATAAGGAGAGTCTTCAACCAATGGTCTCTCTCCTTCTTGGTCCGCGGCTTGAAGCCCTTACAAATGCGGCACTTCTCAGATATGCGCGATTCCCCAAGGCACTTTAGGCAGGCGTCATGGGGATCGCTTGTGGGCAACAGCTTTTTGCAGGCCGAGCACGGCTTGAATCCCGGCGACCCGGGGAATGAGCCCGGGCACCGGGTGCGGGGAAGGGCTAGAGCCCGAACCCGCTACACTATGTACAATAACTACTTGACACTATGAACTAAATACTCTGTACACTAATGATAACTCTATACAACAAGTAACAAGGAGAAGCTAGGTACGTGGAGGACACCTATGCTGCGCTCCACAGTTCCAACGACCGACATGGTGGTAAGAAGGAACTGAGGAGCGGCGGGCCGGCAGGGGTATATATCAGGCGCCATAGCGGCGCCACTCCAGGGGGCGACCTGCAGACCCAAAGGAGATGCTAGGGTAAAAATCTTCCGACGAACGCGCGCGCGCACGCGCACGCGCACACGCACACACCCACCCACCCCCCCCTAACTGGAATGGACATGACCAAGCACTCGAAGAACTGGACGTGCCACTTGCACTTCCCACAGGGCAGAGCAACTTGTAACTGGCAAGAGGAGACGGGACAAGGGCCCAGGCCCAATGAAGTCAGGACACCTGGACAGGGCTTAAAAAGGGACTGTGCTGGCCCAAACCAGCCTATACAGCCACCCTAGCCAGGCGCACTGGGGTGAGGGGGCAGAAGCACGGGGAGGAGGCAGGGGCGGCGAGGAGCACATAGGTGAGGCAGGCGGCGTGGGCGGCTCCCCCAGGCGGCAGCGCTCAGGCGTTCGGCAGGGGCAGCCCGGCGGGGCCCTAGCGGCTGGCGGCGGGGTCCTCGCGCGGCTGGCTGTGGGGCCGAGCGGGCCGGGCCGGGCGGAGCGGCGGCGGCCCGGCGCGAAGATGGCGGACGTGCTGAGCGTGCTGCGGCAGTACAACACGCAGAAGAAGGAGATCGTGGTGAAGGGGGACGAGGTGATCTTCGGCGAGTTCTCCTGGCCCAAGAACGTCAAGACCAACTATGTCATCTGGGGGTGAGTCGCGCGGCCGCTGCTGCCCCCCCGCATGCGGGCAGGGGGTGGAAGCTACCCCGAAGTTGCTGCCGCTGAGCGGGAGGCGGGGCGGGGAAGCTCGTGCGTGGGGGGCCCGGGACCTCGGCTTGTCTCCCCGGGGGCCCTGTCTCCATTGCGGGCTCTGCCATGTGCCGGGAGCCCGGTTCCCCTCCCCAGGACCGGCCGTTGTTTGCTTGTTTGTTTGTTGCTTGCTCCCGGGTGGCCGTGGCTGGACGTGGCCCCTTGTTTCCTGGTGCAGTGTCCAGGGTGGAGCGAGTCCCGGCTGGCAGAGCGCGGGTGGGGGGCCAGCGGGAGCCGAGCCGGTGGGGGTGAGCTGTACGCGGTGTGTGTCCCTGTGCCCCGGGGGGTGTCGCTCCTCTGTCACCCTGGGAGCCTTGATCTCAAGTCAAACAGCGAAGTTGTTTTTCTGCCTTTTGGGAGGAACCTGGCTCCCCCCCAGCTCTGAGATTCAGCCAGTTGGAGAGAGCAGATCCAGAACCTCAAAGGAAAGACGGTTATTTCTTTCCTGCCGTGGGAGCTGGCAAGAGCGTTATGTCCATTTCAGGTGTTGGGGTTTTAGACTTCTGCTCTAAAGAGGGCACATTATAGATGAGATTGGTGGCTGGCCTGAGAGTTGTTTTTTTTCTGATTTAGTACCTCATCCTGACAGGAAGTGACAAGTATCCTAGAAGTTGTTGTTTTACCACTAATCTTCTAGCTAAGTTTTCTGTGTTGTTTGCTCACTTTGTTAATTAACCTTTCATGAGGCTGTGTTTCTAGACTCTCCTCCCCTCGTTGTGCAGGGAGTATAGTTGGGTCCAAGTAGAAACTCCGAATCTGACCACCTGTGAACTTTGCAGAAGTGTCTATGGGGCCACATAGGCCTATCCTTAGTGGGGTGCCCCCCCCCCTTTACTATAATACTAATATAGTTTGTCTCCCAATTTTTCTGGGAGACGACACAGTGTAAACAAGTACATTCACAATGCAAATACCTCCCCAGATAGAAAGAGAGTGTGTTTGTTTTTTAAAGTGAACTTTCAAAATGTTCTTTGTACTGTATACATTTTGTAGCCCGGCAATTGTATTGGCTAAAAGCCAAGGGATTGCTCTTTCCTTCTCTTTCTTATACTCCTTGAAAATGAGTGCCTGGTTTTTAGTTGGACTTTATTAAGTGTCATTAAATTGTAGTAAGGCATTCAGTTTCTCCAAAAATAATGCTACAGAGAAAGCTGGAGATCAAAGGGAAAAATAATTTTTCCCAAGAAGCTCCATAAGCAGAGAAAGGGGAGGCAGCAACACACTCAAGGATCTTTCAGTTGGTCATCTGAAGTTTGAGGCATTATTAAAGAACTTCTGAATTAGGGTAAGAGCATTAGATTTGTTAACTGGATCAGTCCCAGTGGTCCAGTATTCTATTTATAGTGGTGGCCCTAACTTTCAGAAGAAGTCAAATCACCACCACAATCATAGAACTGGTTGAGACCTTGAGAGATCATCTAGTCCAGTCCCCTGCACTCATGACAAGACTAATTATCTAGAGTAGACCATTCCTGACGGTTTTTCATCTAACCTGCTCTTAAAATCTCCAATGATGGAGATTCCATAACCTCTGTAGACAATTAACCACTCTGACAGGAAGTTTTTGCTAATGTCCAACCTAAACCTCCCTTGCTGCAGTTTAAGACCATTGCTCCTTGTCCTATCCGCAGAGATTAAGAAGAACAAGTTTTCCTCCTCCTCCTTGTAACAATCTTTTACCTACTTGAAAACTGTTATCATGTCCCCTCTCAGTCTTCTCTTTTCCAGACTAAACAAACCCAGTTTTTTCAATCTTCCCTCATAGGTCATGTTTTCTAGGCCTTTAATCATTTTTGTTACTCTTCTCTGGACTCTCTCAAATATGTCCACATCCTTCCTGAAATGTGGCGTTCAGAACTGGACACAATACTCCAGTTGAGGCCTAATCAGCACAGAGTAGAGCGGAAGAATTGCTTCTCGTGTCTTGTTTACAAAACTCCTAATACATCCCAGAATGATGTTTGCTTATTTTTTTTTTGCCACAGCGTTACACTGTTGACTCATATTTGAGCTTGTGGTCCACAATGACCTTTCCGCAGTATTCCTTCATTTCCCATTTTGTACGAGTGCAACTGATTGTTCCTTCCTAAGTGGAGTACTTTGCATTTGTCCTTAAGTAAATAGGATGAAATTCATTCAGACCATTTCTCCAGTTTGTCCAGATCACAATGCAGCTAGCCAGTTGTTTTTTCCTGTTAATTTGGGGTTAGAGTCAGAAACAAATCCCTAACTCTTTCAACTAGTCAGTTTATAATCTGAAGTATAAGCAGCAGAGTCTCCTATGGCACCTTATAGACTAACAGATGTATTGGAGCATGAGCTTTTGTGGGTGAATACCCACTTCATCGGATGCTTTTACAGATCGAGACTAACACGGCTACCCTTCTGAATCTGAAGTATGTGACTTTATTACCCTTCTTTCAGGGTTTTCCAAAATCTACTTGAGTTGTATATGCACTTTCCTCCCCTTGTCGCCTCGCATAAATTCTGCCAAAATGGATAATTCCTAGTTAAGGGGAGGGGAATGATTTCTTTAGATATCTTTCCAAATAGCTTTTTTTAGTGCTGTTTTCTTGAGCAAGCAGGGAGGCAATTTAGAGGTGTCTCCTGCTCAAAGTCTTCGGGGATAGCAACCAGTAAAATTTAACAAGATTCTGATCAGTTTCATTAGTGTTATTCAGAACTATGTGAGGGAGCAGAGAAACGAACATCATAGAAATGTAGGGCTGGAAGGGACCTTGGGAGGTCATCTTGTCCTGTTCCCTGCTCTGAGGCAGGGCCAAGTAAACCTAGACCACCCCTGACAGGTGTTTGTCCAACCTGTTTGTAGAAGCCTTTAGTGATGGGGTTTCTGCAACCTCTGAGAAGCCTCACCCAGTTTTTCACTATCCTTATAGTTACAAGGTTTATCCTAATATTTAATTTAAATTTCCTTTGCTAAAGATTAGGCCCATTATACTACTTGTCCTACCTTCAGTGGACATGGAGAACAATTGATCACTGTCATCTTTGTAACAGACCTGAACATATTTGAAGACTTATCAGGTCCCACCTCAGTCTTTTTTTCTCTAGATTAAACATATACAGTTTTTTATAACCTTCCTTTCCTCATGGATCAGGTTTTCTAAATCTTGTATCATTTTTGTAGCTCTTCTCTCGACTCTCTCCAATTTGTCCACATCTTAAAGTGTGTCACCCAGAACTGGACAAAGTATTCTGGCTGAGGCCTTACCAGCGCTGACCAGAGAAGTACAATTACCTTCCTTTTCTTACATACAATACTCCTGTTAATATAGCCCATAGTGATATTAGCCTTTTTCACAACAGCATCACATTTTTGATTCATGTTCAATTTGTGATCCGCTTTAAACCTTTTCAGAAGTACAACTGCCTAACCAGTCGTTCCCCATTTTGTAATTGTACATTTATTTTTTTTCCTACTAAATGTAGTACATTGCACTTGTCTTTATTGAATTTCATCTTGTTGAATTCAGACCCCTTCTCCAATTTCTCAAGGTAGTTTTGAATTCTAATCCTGCAACCCTCTCAGGCTAGTGTCATCCACAGATTTTAAAAGCATACTCTCTCCCCATTATCCAAGTTATTTATCAAATTATTGAATAGCATCAGACCCAGGACTGATGTTTGCTGAACCCCACTACATGCAGCCTGTCCTGTTTCACACCAACCTCTTGATAATTACTCATTGAGTATGATCAATCAATCAATTTCACACCCACCTTATAGTAATTTCAAATGTAATACATTACAATAGTTGGCTTATGACAGGCCTGCACAACATGCAGCCCGCGGAGCCTCACTGTGCGGCCCGCAGGGGGATTCTAAATCCCCCGCACACAGCGCTCAGCGGGCAGCCCAGAGCCCTTTAAATCCCAGCCATGGCCAGGAGTCAAAGGGCTCTGGGGCTGCCCGCAGAGATTTCCCAGCCACGGCTGGGATTTAAAGGGCTCAGGGCTCCCCGCGGCTGTGGGCAGCCCAGAGCCCTTTGAATCCTGGCCCGCAGCCGCTGATTGCCCCCTCCCCAGACCCCTGCCCCAACTGGCCCCCCGGACCCTCACCCCCTATCTAACGCCACTGGTCCTTGTCCCCTAATACCCCTCTCCCGGGACATCTGCCCCTAACTGCCTCCCAGGACTCCACTCCCTATCTAAATGCTGCTGCTCCTTGTCCCCCGATTGCCCCCTCCCGAGACCCCCTGCCCCTAACTGCCACTTGGGATCCCAGCTCCTATCTAAGCCTCCCTTCTCCTTGTCCCCAACTGCCCCCTCCTGAGACCCCTCGAACTTTCCCCCAGGACCCCACCCCCCTACCTGTCCCCTGATAAAACCCTGGGACTCCCATGCCTATCCAACTGCTGCCTGTCCCCTGACTGCCCCCTGAACCTTCTACCCCTTCTCCAACCCCCAGCCCCCTTACCATGCCACTCAAACCTGCGTGTCTGGCTCCATGCTGCTCCAGACACGTTGCTGCCATTCTCTCTCGCGGAGCCCACAGGCCCCCCCACCCAGCACCTGCCTTCCAGATTTGAACACTTCAAAATTCAGGAGTGCTTAAGCTCAGTTTGGGCAGCTGTTACTTCATTTCTCCTACATCAAATATACTGATTCACTGTAACTTGCTGTAGAAAAAGTAGGATAAAATTGAGCAAGAGATGCTTATTAGGACTGGAATTGCTATTTTCAACAGCCATTGCCTTTTTGTTTGTTTAAAAGGAAGACTGTGATATTGCATTGGCAAATTCCCCATAGAAGGAAAGAGTGGAACAAAAAAATAATAGTCACCTCAACTTTTCCTCATTTATGGAGGACAGTCTTACAATATGCGTCCAGATATCCTCCAATCACACAATCTGAAAATTGTTCCACTTTACTGCAGCTCTGTAACCATATGGGAACCAATCCTGTCTGTGTTTTGTGCACATCCAAAATTCCTGCTGAATGGCCTGCCCTGGGAGCGTTACCAGTGACCCAGGGCTGGGGCGGCAGGAAGTGTGTGTGTAGGGGCACTGGTGGGGGGGAGCCCAAGGCTGGGGCAGCAGGGAGGTGGGAGGAGGGCACTGGTAGGGAGGAAAGGGAGAAGCCCAGCGCTGGGGCGGCAGGGGGTGTGGGTCGGTGGGGGGAGAGCCCAGGACTGGGGCAGCACGGAGGTTCAGGGGGGAGCCCAGGGCTGGGACGGAGGATAGCCAAATTTTTTTTTGCTTGGGCAGCAAAAAACGTAGAGCCAGCCCTGCTGGGTTCCCCCAGCCGTCAGAGCCCTGGGCCCTTTAATTTGACCCTGAGGGCTCCCAGCCACCTCTTCAGCTGGGAGCCCTCAGTTGATTTAAAATAAAGTATCACCTCCCCACCCCCAACTTTCCTTTTTGGCCCACAGCTGTTTTGGCGGGGCAGTGCTGGGGAAAGAGGGTTTGTTTCCACAGGGCTGGGCAGCCCTGGGGCGGGGTGTTTCTGTGGGGCCAGGAGGTTTCGGTCCTCAGCTGTTTTCTTTGGATTAATGTGGCCCTCACTGCTTTATGAGTTGTACAGGCCTGGCTTATGCGTACGTGGGACTGTGTCAAAAGCCTTATTAGAATCAAGACACATCACATCTATGCTGGTAAACTGCACTGTCAGTGTAAGTGCTGCTGCTTAGGAAAGCTTCAGGCAGTGTCTAAGGCAGGCACAAGAGCTGTTCACAGGGGAGGAGGATCCAAAACAGATTGAGGCGAGTAATAGTAAAGTTCTATTCCTCACTGTAGTTGTGGGGCTGAGGGAAGAAGAGTTGTGGACGAGATGCTCTGGGTGTGTGGAAGGGAGAATCAAGAGTCTTTGGTTGTCTGAAAGAATGTCTTTTGGGAGCCAGAAGGAATAGGAGGGGAGGCTGATCCAAAAGAAGGTGCTTTGAGCGGCGTCCAAGGATAGCCCCATGAGGAGAATCTCACTTTCTTCTTAGCAGTGTGAGGATTGGATGCTACTTCTGGACCTCCTTGGTGGGTGTTCTTTCCCTATTTTTTATATCATCAGCCTTGGTGGAAGGAGTCTAGTAAAATTTTCAAATCTTCATTTAAACTAATTATTTACATAACTGTCCGATTCTTGTAGGTGAGTGAGATCCACTTGGCTTAGAACATTAGTAACAGGATTCAGATCTTTTTACATCTAGATCACTGGAGAGAATCCAGTCCCTGTTCATAGTTCTTAATGCCTGGCTCTGCAGAGGATGTGTGGTTTCTGTCCAATATGTAGTAGGTGTTTGTCCTCACTTAATTGTAACTGACAACCCTCCTTTCACTCTGGACAGAGGGGTCAAAAACTGCATAGTCATGGAGACAAAGCTATTCTGAGCGCCTTAAAATTAGTCCCTCTGGAATTAAGTTTAAGTACATTATCAAGATAATATGGGGAAGTTTCCATTGCTATTGTATATTTTCTGTGGATAAATAGAGCTTTCCAGTAATTCAGCACTTTTCCAAAGGATTACATTTACTCTAAAATCCTTTCTCTAGCTAACTTCTAAAGCCAGTTGTGTTTGTTTTGTTTTTTTTCATCAATGGACACAGGACACTTTTAAAATTGCCTTTACCATTCGTTCACTGCTAAGTAGATTACATTCACATGGTTAGTAAACATAGTATTTGTGTGTATGTGTAAAGTTGTTTGTTGGCCTCTGATCTGCTAGTTGTTTGTTACTCCTGAAAGGCAACTACAGAGCCAAGGGGCAGACAAGTAGATCCAGAGAAAGACTTTTATGTAGTCTACTTAGCCAGCAGAAGGGGCAATCTCTGTAGAGTTGAGGTTAGTGAATAGTGAACAGCTAGTTCACTGTTGCTGTAATTTGTGTTATAGTGTACATGTTGCTTTTACATGTGCATGTTTCTGAAGATAGATTATTCTCTTCAGGTAATGGGCTGTCCATGTTACTGCTTTCTTTTGTGCATGAGGGATGTATTTTACATTAAGCATGCCAGTAAAAATCAATATCTTTCACATCTTCCAGTGTGAAAGAGAATAGAAAGTAGTCTGATGGATTAATGAACTCTTAGCATCTACAGATTGAGGATAAATGAATGAACTGGAATTACAAGTGTCTGGTTTAAAAAACAAAAAAACTTTGCCCTTGCTTAATGCAAATGCTTTCTTTTACTAATATAGCATGAAATTGTTCATCTGGAATTACATGTAAGTGGAGAGATTCACAAGGTGAATGAAAAATACTGTATTTGTGCGGGCCTAAATTCAGGACTTTGTTTCTTTTGAAACACTTGATGGCATTACTAACACAAAAGTAGAAGTTGGATTAGTCCTTGTGCTGCTTTGGGTATTTATGATATCAACTGCAGCAAGCTATCCTCAGTTTAGGTCTTGACATGTAAGCAAGGAGAGGAACTGACTTTCAAAGGAATTAAAATTTAAATATCTATTTTTAGGCAAAGTCTTGGCATGTATTCAGTTGCATATCCTGTCATGGTTTATTGAGGTGGTGGTAGACTGTTAAACCACCTAGATGCATTGTAAGATCTGGGACCAAATGCCTTCAGCTGCCCAAGAAGTGCACTGTTAATCTACCAATGCATACCCTGGGGTGGCTAATTTCTGTTTATTTAAAAACATGTTTTGGAAAAAAAAATTCTGGGGTTTATATAACATCCTTCTACTGTGAGAAGTTGTGCCTATGAAAAGGATAAGTGATAACAGTATGGAAAATTATACATTTCTAACCTTTTTTTCTCTCTAGGTTCCTGTGTTGTTCTGACTTGCCCTCTCAGCAGTAGCTTATGACCCAACAGCCACTTTCAACTCATTTTTAATTTATATACTTTGCTTATTGACCAAGCTGGCATTTGGCTTTTGGGCTACAAAGTGAGTCTGAAGTGGCTAGAAGGACTAAAAACTGCTGCTTGAATGGCAGTTTTGCCCTTCCCACTAAGTGCTGTTCAGACTGGTTTTCCTTCTTCAGCCTCTCACTCTCCTACCTATCTTTCTCCCACCTCCTCCTAGTGTGATTTATCTTAGCGTCTTTGCTCTGTATTAACTTTCCCATCACCCATAATGGGAGTAGGAATTTTTTCATAGGGGTTAATCAATGAAGTATCAGTGTACTGTTGCGAGTTGGTGATGGCTATTAGATCATCGAAATAGCATGATCAGCAAGTCAGAATGTGATCTTGTAACACCATATCCACAGCCAGTGTAGTAACAGAGATCTAGCAGTTTTTTCTGCCTTTTTATTGATCAGTTGCAAACTCAGACTAAAATGCCTATTATGCCTGATCACATAGAGATAAGCAATAGTTCAAAGAAACAATGAGACAATCTAGAATGATTTTTTTTAAGTGCTAATACTACTGCACAAGCCAGGTATTTGTAGTGGATGACATCATTTCTAGGGGATGTTGAATGGAGGAAGAGCTTTCATTACTACCAGGGTTCAAGAAATTTTCTAGACATCTACTAGCAATGGTAAAAAAAAGATGAAAATAAGTGGGAGGGGCCCATCAGTAAGCTGCTGGTGCAGTGACTTGGGACCGCCCCCTCCCTCTCACCATCATCAGCTTCTGGGGATGACAGGTTGCTGGGATTTCTATCAGGGTGCAGATCCTAAAACTTGGCTCTGTGGGCACTAGCTTTAAAACCAGCTCTTGGCTAGTATGTGTCTAATCGATTTGAAGCTGTACACCTCTCTCTTCTCCTCTTCCCCCATCAATATGATTCTTGATAGCTTGGCTGCTGATCTGTGCTTCCTGATAGTATCATTGAAACTGACTGGTCTGGTTAATTTCACTCTACTGTTAGTAAAGCAATAGTCATAGCACCTGTAGAGGCACAGGTGTCTGGAACATTGGGACCACGTTACTACATTGATTTATATTTGGTAGGTGCTCTTTAAAGCATAAAGGCTCAATAAGCTAAAATTCTGCCTTATGCCTCATCTTCTCTTGCTAAGCTTGCTGCTTCTGGAGTGGAGTTTTCAAGCCCTAGGTACTACCTTAATGATTGATAGTTGGTCACAAGGCACAGAAAAAGCTATTTAGGTTTTTTAGCTATGCTGGAAAAGTCATTTGCTTGTGCAAAGAGACCTTACTTTGAAGATCAGGCTGAACTCCTAATGTGCTTTTAGCAGCTGTGTTGCTGAAAAATGGCACTGTCTGATGCCAGCAATCTGGGAGTCCAATATAAATTTGTAAGTTTATTTCCATCTAACTGGTTTATCTTCTGAATAGCTTTCTGTCACGTAAGGATTCCTTACGTTTTGCTTGTATCCAGACTCTCTTGTGCCTCAAATATTTAGGATACACTCTTTGTGAAGTCTCTGAGCTCTTCACTAACATAGACTAACAGATGTCTGTTAGTCTATAAGGTGCTACAGGATTCTTTGCTGCTTCTACAGATCCAGACTAACACGGCTACCCCTCTGATAATAGATTTTACAGTGAAGATTTTACAGGTCTATCTCCAGAGCAAGTCATCTGGAGAACACTTTAAATTATTTCCTAATGTATGTTGAAAATTTCCTCAGCCTCTCTCCCCCATCCCCAAGGGTCTGAGTAAGTTATTGCAGCTCTTTCGAAAATTAGAGGAATAACCCTGAAGTAGTGATTTGTCTTCTAAAACTTTTTAAAAGAAAAACAAATATTAATCTTATATAGATGTCAAGAATTGTAACTATACTTTTATACCTTTTATTAGTTGGCCTCTTTTCTTGCACCTAATTACTCCACCCGCTTTAGGAGTTTTGAATCTATTCCATGTAGAGGCTGTAAGTATATGGGTAATGATTGATAAAATATCTGTTGTACTCTCTGACAAATTCGATTAGTGGCTTTTCAATTTTTTTTAAATAGCTTGGTATACCAAAGATTAATAAGGAGTATATGTGTGAGGAAATATGGTTGTAAATAAAATCTGTTCCTTGATGTTACAGGACAGGGAAAGAGGGCCAGCCCAGGGAATACTACACTTTGGACTCTATCTTGTTCCTGCTGAATAATGTGCACCTTTCACATCCTGTTTACGTCCGGCGCGCTGCAGTAAGTAGAGCACATGGAACTTTGTTCCTTAATAATGTTGGAGGGTGCATACTTGACAGCTAATAATTTTTGTGATCATGTTAGTATTTTCAGGAAATTAGGAGAACAGTTACTGTGACGTTAACTAACATACATACAAATACTCAGCTGTTTCTTGATAGTTACTTGGCTAACAACATGATATGCATAGTTTTAATCATGAACAACAGTAAAAACATAACTTTAAGCACAGATTTCAGTGACTTGCGTTATTTTTTTCGCTCCTCACCTAACTGGAATTGGTACTTGAAGTAGTTTGTATTTATTTATTTATTTTCATAAAAAGCAGTTGCTGACTGAGATTGGGGTAGCACGAGGGAAAACAATACAGGACTAATAAAGAGCATAGAATATCTTTCAGCATAATCACTAGATTGCTGAAAAAGGCTGTCATATTTTAATACTTCAATGTTGACAGTACAAGTAAATCACTTTGTGACCTGTACCTTCTTTCCTGAATACTTCATAAGCATTAATCCAAGTTAGTACAATATTTTGTATGCTGTTAGCATCTGTTAGTCTGAAATACTGAAATTGACTAAAATCTTTGACTTGAAGAAAATCTTTGACCTGTGAAGCTCAAAAGCTTGTGTGTCTGAAATCACTGACACCTGTTCTTAATTTTCTTATTGAATGAGTAGATGATTCACTATACACAGTAATTATAATATCTGACACACTGAGTACTGGACTTAATGTGTAAAAGCAGCAAAGAGTCCTGTGGCACCTTATAGACTAACAGACATATTGGAGCATGAGCTTTCGTGGGTGAATACCCATTCATGTTCCAATATGTCTGTTAGTCTATAAGGTGCCACAGGACACATTGCTGCTTTTACAGATCCAGACTAACATGGCTACCCCTCTGATACTGGACTTTAATGTGGACTTTGACATTGTTTTAAAGAAGAGAATTTAAGAGAAAAGATTACAAAATCACATGGAAAGGTATGCATAATACTAAAGGATAGCATGCTAATCAGAAGCAGTGCTGGATATGGCAACTGAGCACACTGTTCTGAATTCGGGTAGGAAGAGGGAGTTAAATGTGAAATCTATTACTACTTATTTGTAAGCTTGAAAACAGGAAGGTTTTTTTTTGCCATTCTTACTCTTGCAGCTAGGAATTATTTGATATATTTGAACATATTTTAAAAACAAATGTTCTTTTGTTCTTAAGACAGTGGCAAAACTGAGCAGAAAGACATGACAAGGTGTGATTTATTGGTTCATTAATCTGTGTCTCAGTTGAAGCATAGCATCTCTATGTGTGTTTAGTGATAGTTTAAACCCTGATATTAAAAACTATCAAAACAAGGGCTTTTGTTTACATATAGTCTTATCTTTTCAGAAAATTTCTATTTAGTACAGCTAAAGAACCAGAATAGCACTAATGTTTGTACATTAAAAGCTGTTGTCTTTCTTTTGCTCCTTTGAAGATCAGTCTTTTACTTAGTGTCTTTAAGGTTTCATTTTTAACAGCTTAACTGTAACTTGCGGTTGATTTAGTGCAAAAATGTAGGATCAGATGTGTGCTCTTGGATGGTGTCAGGGTTCCCTCCTCACTCTGAACTCTGAGGTACAGATGTGGAGACCCCCTAAGCTTAGTCCACCAGTTTAGGTTAAAAATTTCCCCAAGGCACAAATTCCTTTTCTTGTCCTTGGACAGTATTGCTGCCACCACAAAGTGACTTGAACAAAAATTCAGGGAGGGGCCACTACCTATCCCCTCCCCCCCCCCTTTCCTGGAGAGGCTTGAGAATAATCTACCAACCAATTGCCTTTAATGTAAGTACAAACCAGACCCTTTATCTTTAGGACACTAAAATCAATCAAGTTCTTAAAAGAAGAACTTTATAATAAAGGAAAAAAAAGTAAAAGAATCACACCTGCAGAATGAAGATGGAATGTAACTTTTCAGGGTAATAAAAAGATTTGAAACACAGAGAACTCCCTTCTGGACTTTATTCCTGTTTTGTAACTGTGAAGCAAAACTCCCTCTTAGCATAGGGAAAATTCACAAGCTGAAACAAAAGATAACACTGCTCTACAGCCAAAATGCTTCTGAAATAAATGTAGTCCAACTTTACTAATTCTGGGTCACTGAGAACGAAAATGATGCTTAAAATTGTTGATTGGCTCTAGTTTTCAAGATATGCTATTGGGTCAGTATATACGACCCTTGACTTGGGAATGGCGGAGGATAAGTGAGTTATAAAGGGAAGGGATCTCAATTTAAACCAGAAATGACTAAAATACATCTTTGACTGGATCTATGAATAAATCTATGACTGGGTTTGGACAGTACTTGCTTTTTAGGCAAAACAATGAATGATGCAATCTGAAGCTGGTATTGCGTCATACATGATATGAATTGCATCATGTTATTCCTAGAAGTCATGGATGATGCAATCATAACGAAGCTTACATCACTCTGCTGAACAAATTGCCCTATGTCAGCTCTAGAAATCATACAGTGTCATGCTCTCTTATTTGTCAGTGTTTGATTTTGCAAAGGGACACATTTCTGTTTAGCCAAAGTGAGCAGAGATGCCTCGTACTTGTGTGAAGAGTGCAGATAACTTCTGCTGTGTTTGTGGTGAAGTGACTTTTGCATCACAAAAGCGCAGTATAACCACTATGGTTAAGAGAGCCTATCATTTTGGCTGCAAAATTGGAGATCAGGACAAGAGGTGGGCCCCACACATATACTGCAACACTTGTGCAACAAATCTTGGCCAGTGGTTGAACAGGAAAAGGAAACCTATGCCTTTTGCAGTGCCAATGATTTGGAGAGAGCCAACAGATCATCCCAGCAATTGTTACTTCTGCATGGTGCCTCCAGTTGGGAAAGGTGTGTCAAAGAAGAAAAAGTGGACTGTGCATTATCCAAGCATTCCATCAGCTATATGCCCAGTACCCCATGGAGAAGGACTGCCGGTTCCTGATGCACCAGAATCATTCTCACTTGAGTCAGATGAGGAAGAGGATGAAACTTCTGGTCCTGAACCATCAATGTCACAGGACCCACATTTTCTCCCATCCTCCTTCTCTGAACCACACCTCATAATACAAGGTGAACTGAATGACCTTGTCAGGGATTTGGAATTACCCAAGAGTAAGGCAGAGCTGTTGGGCTCCAGACTACAGCAGTGGAATCTCCTGGCAGGCTATCAGGGCAAATGGAGCCCATCAGTGCTTGCAGACTATTGCTGGACAGTGACAAGAGATGCTCCATTTAATGAATACAGGAGACAAGCCAAGAAATGCCGAGTAGACAATGAATAGGACTAAACTATGTACATAATAGTTTTTTGCCTTTTGTTTCATAATAAATTTTATTTATATAACCCTTTTGCTGATTTTTAAAGTGTTACATAAACAGGACAGGTGAAATATTATCAAGTAAAGCAACCATAAACACATGAAAAGACCTGGGTTTTCAATTTATGATTAAAACTCTACTATCTACACAATATACATAGACATAAAATGTAAAAACTTAAATATCTTAGAAACAGTAGCCAGTCGTTTTAATTGTCATATTTGAATTCAGCACATCAAAATACATAATAAATATCACATTTTATCTCTGAAGCAGATGACTTCTAAAAAATTGTAGACCAGTGTAACCGAACGCATTTCCTTGCCTCCCTTACAGTTTCTGTAATTCTTAGATGGATTATTCCAGGTATATTTTCAGGAGACATTGTCCCCGCTTGGCTTCTGTTGTGGGAGAGGGAACAAACAGAGCCCAAACAAAGCCTCCACCCCAGATTTCAAAGTATCTTTTTTCCTTATTGGCCCTTTTGGTCAGGTGCCAATCAGGTTATTTGAGCTTCTTAACCCTATACAGGTAAAGATTCAGTACAGCTGCTCAGGAGGGATTTTATGCCACGCTTATCTATATGTTTATGACAAGTGGCTATAACCTTAATGTTTTTTTCAGATAGCATATGTTTGTGACAAGCCAACTAAACTGAAAGAGATACTGTAAAGATTTTTAGGCTAAAAATTTACTTACCTGCAGTGTGTTTCCATCTAGTAGACTTTACTTGAAGGTAATTTAGTTTATTCTACACTCTGCTTAGATGCATAATCATAAGACTACCTTGACATACTGCATGCAAAAGAACTACACCCAAATCCAAAATTGTAGCTATTTACTTTGATGCTCAGATGGCTAAAATAATAGGTTAGTCAGACATTCTAACCAATTTAGAATGAAATCTGTCTACCAGAGTATTACTTGAGGTATCATAGATAATCCCAGAAATGAGCCAAGGTGTTAAATGATATGCCCAATGTTGCCATTGATTTATTGGAAGTAATTAAGTTGAGAATAGCATGTGCACCTTGAATTTTGAATGCAGCTTAAATGAATTATGCATCCACCAATGTTGAGCAGTTGCCTAATATTTATTTTGTGATGTATCTAGAACATTCCTTGCTTGAAAAGTAACTGCAATCTGTTGGCTGCTGATGTGGACAGTACATTGGTGTTACACGTACCATTATGCATTTAAGTGGAGCCAGCTGTATATTTTTAATATGTTATTGAAAGTGTTTGGGTAGGCTGGGGATAAAGCTTAGTAGCCCTTTCTCTTCTTCCTATTTTAGCTTATGGTTTACTGTGTAACCATGCAGGAACCATGGCAAGTGTTAAGCACTTAGTTCATTTTATGAAATAATTCATTTCCTGGTGAAGCTTGGCTTTATGTGCAAATGCTTAATTTTAAACTCAAATACTCAACAGATTTACTGTAAAAGAAAACTTTGAAAAATAGGATCATTCTTGTGAACAATTTTAAAAGGAAGAAGACATGAAATTTAGTGGTTTTGTTTTATCGTGTTGCCAACAACAGTTTTTTTTCACAAAAACAGCTTGCATGTTCTTTTATAGTTACTAAGCACCGTGGATAAACTTGTTAGAAAACCTAGTAGATGAAGATTCTTCCCGTCTCCATTTCCAAAAGATCTTACACAAATTATATTGTAAATAAATTGTATCTGTGAACAGCAACTTCTAAATAAAGGAAGTGGCTTCCTCACAAACTTTATACATGTCATATGGTTTGGGGTTTTGTTCTGAGGCATCCTGTTTTTGGATGTGGTCTATCTAAAATAAAATCTTCAATTCTTTTCAGACTGAAAACATTCCTGTGGTAAGAAGACCTGACAGAAAAGATCTACTTGCGTACCTAAATGGGGAAACATGTGAGTGAAGTTCTTCCTTTTTAGCACTGCTATACTGCATTTTATTGCTTCACTTTTGCAGTGAGAGGGGGAGATTAAACAAGAGTGGCCATATGAACCTGTATATATGTTGGAGTGTATGAGACCTGTTCAGATGGGCTTACAAGTGTTCTTCCACCTCTTTGTTCTGAATTTCACTTGTCTGTCTCTGTGTCATTAGTAGTTGTATGATAAAACAAATTGTGACAGCTGAGCCAACAGCTTCTTCAGATGTTAATGCTTCTGTGTGGTACGGATGTGCATATACTTTTTTCTAGAGTGTGAAAAAGACCTATTCAGTAACACCACACATTCCTATACCAGAATTGAGAGTGAGTCCTACAGTTTGCTAAAATGATATATTACATGCTAACACTTGTTCATTAGCAGCATAGCAATTTGTATGGTCTTCCAGCATTGAAATCTAGGTTACCTATAGTCAGAGAAGAGAGGTGCTTGAATGTTAGCCTGTCTGTAGATGAATACTAATGCATGTTGTGTTTTCAATATTTTTTCTGCAGTTTTTCTTGTAGTACTGTATTTTTTTTTTAAATTGGAATTTGAGGCTACTCACTTTTTGTGATATGTATGATAAGCATTTTTTTATTTCAATGGGGGCCATTAGTTTAATTTCCTCTTACAAATGTAAGTGAATTTACACAGAGAGTTGATTCCAGATTACAAAATATTTGTTACCTTTGCAGTGCTGTTTGCTTCCTGTGCTCACGTCTTTGAATACTTACATACAATTTTGTGTTTGAACCTTAGCAACGTCATCAAGTATAGACAGAAGTGCACCACTTGAAATTGGTCTTCAGCGATCCACTCAAGGTATGATTTAACTGCTAAGCAGTGTTGGTATGAATTTTATGAAAACCTGCCACGATTCTGCATTTTTAATTATCTTTTTTCCCCTTTAGTTAAAAGAGCGGCAGATGAAATATTAGCAGAAGCAAAGAAACCAAGAATAGAGGTAATGCAAATGACTAATGTCATCCATCTGAGTTTTTCTTCTGGGACTGACTAGATTTTTTTTCTCTGGTAGTGTAATTTAGATAAACTTCCTTTCCTGTAGGTTCACATACTTCTCCTATTAATGTGAATGGGAGTTGTTTATGTGAATTAAATGGAGACTGTGCACCAATACTTAGTAGGAATTTCAGCTTCTCCTTTGAACTTTGATGTTTGACTTTACTGGCTTTAAATTCTAACACACTTAAGTGGTCTGTAGTATAAGAGGGGAATTCTGCAACTTTATAGATCAGATGTATATTTTGTATCACATGGCTGGAAGTTAACCTTGTTGCTTGAATAAGGGATGAAGGATTGGGACCTAAATCCTATTTACTGGAATTAAAAATACCTAGGCACATTTCATCCTCTTAACATGTAGCTACTCTTACGTCCCCATTCAGGACCAAAGCATTTGACCTTTAATTTACATCTTCCCATCATTATTCTAGGTGTGTTTGTTAATGATCCTTATCGTACTTGGTTTACTTATTCTCATACTTCAGTGCTCTTGATAACATGTGAAACTACAGTCCACCGTTGTTACCATTAGTCTGACCTGACATCCTGATAGTTCATTTAATGGTGTACTTACACAAGTGCATCTTCAAAGCAATATATTACAATTATTTATTCAGTTAGGAGGTGGTTAGCATTACTTACAGTCAAGACGATGATTCTGTGACAAAATCTGATTTAATGTTTTTTCTCAATTACCTTTTTGTATCATCCTGGTCAGTTGTTTGCTAAGATTCCTCTATGAAATTGGCTGTACATATATCCTGTGTATTATAGGCTTCTTTTTAGGTGGTCTGAAACTACCAGTTAAATATTACTAAATGTTCCTACTATTTTAACTTATTATTTTCCATAGCAAACAATTAAAATATTGTCCTGTAACTGGTCCTATTTTAAACTAAAATCATGACTTATTTTTACCATTTTGCTGTGGAAAAGTAACTTGTTTGACAGTACAGTCATCCTCAAAAGATTTAGGGAAGTGGTGCCATTGCTGATAAAGTGGATTAGATGTGCTCACTGTTAGTGAAGATACTGCAAATTATTCCAATCTTTCACTAGCCTGGTGCTTAGTAGATGAATGATTCAAGCAGCACTAATATCAGTAATTGAGTATATGACTTACTAACAGTTTCTCTACCAATTTTTGCTTCATTTTCAGATGTAGAAAAACATACAACATAGCTTCACTTTAAGGGCTTGTCTATGCTAATGCCACAGTTTTGCCCATTTTTTTTATGTTTACATCACAGGCATGTTGTGATATAGTTAAAACAAGATTGGACAGACCAAGACCTTTGCAGCACAGTATAGGCACCCAGTTGTCTCTGGACACAGTTCCATCTTATGTAGACTAAACTCTGGTTTAAGTATATTCTGAAACCATGCTGCAGTCTTGATCTATGCAGCTCTGTTCAGGAGACAGCTCTGTAACCAGGTCCTCTGAAAAGTAGTTCTTGCAATATAGATGGATCCTGTCTGTCCTCATTCTTTCCTGTGTCCTAGCTGTTTCGTATGATTGCTCGATTTACCTACCCTGCTGATGAAAATAACAAAATACTTAAAAGCTAATTAATTTAAGGCTAACTCGTGCTGATTAGTGGTCACTGCAAAGAATTCGTTGTGTGCAACTTGATGGATGCAAATAATCTTTTTGAAAAATCAATTAAACCCATTTAAATTAACTGGGGGGTGGGGAGATACCTGTTTCTTAAAGTTAATGTTAAAGAAACTGTTTCTGTTGCTTTCTTAGATAAATATCTTCCACTCAGGGGCCCACATCAGTATGTTAACACTTGTCACAGATGTTTAACTTAAGTTCTTCACCTTCTAATAGGCAGTATACAGTACAACCTCATTAATTCACACTAGTGTCTGGGAGCCCCTCTTTCAATTAGCAGTTATGCCTTGCAATTATTTGTAAAATAAACAGGGAGATGCCACATCAGTTTACAGCTGTCGCTCTGTATTTGCATCTCAGAAGGAGCTAATCTTTGCAACCACTTCAGCTCTTCAATAGACATTTGATTGGAGCATTATTTGTGCTTGGGTGCAGTGGCATGAGAAGCTGTAAGTAGTGTGCAAAGACTCTACTCCTATGGAGCAAAGACATTAGGGGGCAGTGTGATGGAGTACCAGTGATCTACAACTTTATTGCATTATCAGATCAAGTTATGGTTCTGCTTCACTTCAGTGATACTGCAGATTTCTTATCATGGTCTTCAGAATAAATCAGACTTCTTTGTAAATAGTTCTTAAAGAAAACACTGTGCTGTTCTAGCAGCTCAAAGTCTATAAAGCCCGTTTAACCAGGTACCTGGGGATTCTCCCTGTGTAGTGACTCCATATCTGCCTGATGTAGGAGTTTGGCTAGCTACAGTGTGCTCCAGTGATTTATAACTGTCACAACGGTCCCTTCAAGTTACAGAGTGGGATGCAACTTGGATCAGACTTGATGCTGCTTTAAGATTTTTTGGGTGCCAAACTGACTCTGACCAGCCCTAAATTCAAAAAGCTGAAAAGATGGCATAAGTCCACCTTTGCTGCCTCTTCCCACTACATTTCTGCCTTAAGCACAGTTCAACAAGAGAATCTGGCTTTTTTTTTTTTTAAACTAGTTAATTTAATTTGTTTTGGGAGTGCCATTTGGAGAAGATCTGCATCAGGATATAAACTAAATTTGACTTTCTCTGTGCTTATACATCACTTAAATATCTGTGCAAATCTTAAATACCGTTTAAATTTCCTTTGGGAGAGAAAGTGAAGTGATATAATTCCATATTTCAAGAAATATGTGCTCTGGCAGCCAACATAGAAGCCATTCTTTAAATTGTTGTCTGTGACTTTCAAGAGGTGACTTTTAGCTTTCTGTAGTTGTTAACTACTCGGTGTTCTTTCAAGAATCAATTTTTAGTAGTCTACCACTCGGCAATTCATCCGTGCAGTATGGCTACAAAACTACACCAGATTGGCAAGGAATTCGTCTAGTCATAGAAAGTTAAACATGCTGATTTCTGTGAAGTTTGTTTTAATCTTGCTTTCAGAGAGGGCAGAGAGATTGTACTGAAGCTGCTTTATAAATAAACATTGTTATTGCTACTAGGATGAAGAGTGTGTGCGTCTTGACAAGGAGCGACTGGCAGCTCGATTGGAGGGGCATAAAGAAGGTATTGTGCAGACAGAGCAGATCAGGTAAGAAATCTTATTTCACTCCTGGGATAGTAATTGCTAGTTTTAAGGACCGTAAAGCCGACCAGTTACTTCATCTGTTCTCAAATGTATGTCCCAGCAGCCCCACTGAGGGGTTCCCTGGATTTCTGCAGAAAAACTGTCTGTGGAAAAATGTCAGCCATCAGACTGCGGCAGAGCTTCATGTGATTGGAGGTCATTCTCCTGTTTTGGAGGGGTAATTTCACAGCAGTGACTGATCAGTCAGCACCCAGAAATGATCAGACAGTTGGATTGTCTCATTGACTAGTGTTTTCCTCTTTCCTTGTTTCAGCCATAGTATTACATAGACAGGCTAATAAAATGGGAAACACCATCGAGGACAGCAGCTACCCTTTATCTCCTGCATTTAAAACAACACCCAAAGTTGTTGAGGAATGTGTGTCCACTTTGCTTCTAGAAAGAGTAAAATCTTGCAAGAAGCGAGCTGAAGCACAGATGAGTCTCCTATTAGGTCTCTAAATTGGATTGCTCTTCCATAAGATGTGTAGATGAAGCTCTGCAGAGAAGGTTACAGAGAAGGAAGACTTTCATTGGCACAAGAAGTCATCAGCATCTTAAGGATTCTAATAGCTCAGCGGTTTCCGTTTCCTTTGTACCTCTACAAAATTCTATAGGGATACAGATGAACATCCTTCAGAGCCTTAAACTGGATTTCCCCGAAGCTGGGCAAAGAAGCTGATGGATCCATGGCAAAACCTGGCTGATGTAAAGGCCTTAGGTTTCGTGGGCATAACTGCCCATCATTTCCCTCCGCCCACTTTCTCCTTGCTTAGATCTATCCTTTTATTATTACCTCAGGATCCCTCCAAGTTCTGTCCTTGGCCCATCCTAGCTCCCTAGAACAGATTGCTAAAGCATGGAGCAAAGACTCTGTTATATTTCTGAACATCTTGGGTTTGGCATTGTGGAATATGTCAGACTCTAATTGGCTAATTGAGTAAGAAAACTCAAGAGACTTGGGGGAAGGGACAGAGCATTTGGATGTCTCCTTATTCTAGCACTTCTCAGCTATGAAAGAATAAAAATGGTGCCAAGCTGTTCTAGAGCAAACAGTCCACTTCAGAGCTAGGCAGAATGTTTCTAGAAGTGGTGAGCTCTTAGTAAGAAAAGCATTCTGAAAAGTTACAAAAAACCCCTTTTGCCCCTCAAATACTTGGAACCAACTATTTGAAAAAGCCTAGAACGCTAATTGGAGCAGTCCCAGTTAGTGGAGCAAAAAGGTATATTATTTCTCTGTCCCTTCAAACTGAAGAATTCAGTAATCGAGAATGCCAGAGTTGTACTCTAAACACATTCTATGTCAGTTTATATAGACATGCAAATGGACAGATGAGTGGTCTTATTAAGGCTCTGCGCTGGGATTCAGAAGGTCTGGATTCAGTTACCTCTGCCACAGACTTCTTGGGTGACCTTGTGCAAGTCACTTAATCTCTTCTGTGCCTCAGTTCCCCAGCTGTAAAATGAGGATATCCCTTCCAAATCTGAAGGGGATGTGGTGGATTACTTAGTTTGTGAGGAGCTCAGATACTGTGGTGAATGCCACAATGAACAAGACTTCAGCAAATATCTTTTCCTTATCAAGTGAACTTTCTTCAGACTGTACAGACAGTGTGATAGGGAGGCCTCAGTTGTTACTATTCCAGCGTTCATCTTATCCACTAGCTTTGAAAGAACTTTCAGAGCCTAGCGAAGTGATGATCTAGAATCCACAAATAACACCTAAATCCAGGATGAAACATACCTTTCATTGATGGAGACTGCCACCTGCATAGGTGCAATTAAAGGCTAACTGCAATAAGAATTCTTAATTACTGTCTAACTTAAAAAAGTTTAGTGACCTACTCTTTGTACTGAGTCAGGTCACTGAGGGTCATGGTGTTCCTGATGTTCGGATGGCTTCACAGACTGCCTTTGGTGTTCTGTGGAGTACCAGGCAATGCTGCAATGAGGATTGCTGATTATTCATTAATTTTTGGCTATCATGTCTTTTTTTAATTTTTTTAATAGTACAAAAGACACTCATTTAAAATGCAAGTGACATAATATTTAAAGGTATTAAAGTGTGTGCATACCTGTTGAATTAGTTAAGCTACTACAAAAAACAAACTGCACAAACAAAAAGATCCCTTTCTACATAGCTTACTTTCATAAATAGAATGGTTTCCAATCAGATGATCATTAGATACTTTTTTCAGTGTGAACTGCAAAATAAAATGAAAATTGACTTAAACACAGACTTCTTTGCCTAACTCAATTTTCATTTTATTCTGAAGTTCACCTTGAGAATGATAGTATCTGAATTGGAGTTAGGCTATCAGGTAGCTGAGTTTCATTTTGTTCACATTTAAACATAAACACATAACACATTAAGTGTGTTAACATAAAACATAACACATATGCAACTTAAAAATATAGGATGGGGAAATACTGGCTCAAGAAGAACTCTTTGAAATACCGCACAGATTTGTAGCGGCAGAGTTTAATGCCATCTTGACTATTTGGTCTGGGTGAAATGAATTGGTAATGTTGATCCACTTCTTAGAGGAAAAGTGTCAGCATAACAAAACTACTACCATAGCAGGTACTAAACTACGCTCTTTTTACAAACACGAGCAGTGGCCAAGGATTGAATAGACAGGTAACTTGAACGATATTCATTTGTGGGTGACAGAGGGACAAGTGTTGTCCATACAGTAACCTGAATCCTTTAGTCCCAGGGCTGTACATTTCATAAGCGTTGGCATCTCTCTCTCGCTCTATATATTGTGTTAGTTTTCTTGTGATGTTTTTAAATTACTTGGGAAGTCATCTGTCAGGGAATGGCTCTAATGGCCAAAGTAGCAGTGCTGATGTCTCTGCGGAGACCACCTTACGATGTATGGCACAGATGTGAACTTCTAGTAGTTTGGGAGGAAATCGAGGCTGATAGTTCATATGTACTTCAGAACACAAAACTTATAACTTATGTATGCCTTTACTCAGCCTCCTCTGATATTCTTGTTTAGATCCTTGTCTGAAGCCATGTCTGTGGAAAAAATTGCTGCTATCAAAGCAAAAATCATGGCGAAGAAAAGATCTACAATCAAGACAGATCTGGATGATGACATAACTGCTCTTAAACAAAGAAGTTTTGTTGATGCGGAGGTAGATGTAACCAGAGACATTGTCAGCAGGGAGAGAGTGTGGAGGACAAGAACTACAATTTTACAAAGCACAGGCAAGGTAATGCTTTTTGTTATCAATATTTTTGAACCAGCATTTAGAGGCTAAATGCATTGCCCATGTTGAGTAGTTGTGGAAAAAACCTTCCTTGGTGTTTTGTTTTTTTTTAAGTTGAACAGAATGATATTAACATGTATGATATAACACCTAGGTAACAACCATTTCATTTTCTTTTCATCTTTTGTAATTTTCTCTGCCACCCTTTCTGTCTTGACAGCTACAAATAGTAACTGAATTTACTGCTGCTCAGATGATCCTTTTACCAGATTTTAAATAACTAGACTTCTTGGTCATGTCACTTGTAGGATTTAAAGATAGGAATAAAAAAAAAAAAAATTCTGAAGAGTTTCTGTAATGCATTGCTAAGTCAGTTTCAACCCTCTTGCCCAGCCTTTCGTGCCCTAAACTCCATGGGCAGTGCCTAGAGCTTTTCCCCCCTACAAAATGGAAATAGATTTGATGGTGGAGCAGGGAGGAAGATTAACAAAACACAGTGTGGCGGGAAAACAGTAGGCTGAAGGGCCACTGGCATACCTGGAAAAAGCTCAGTTGAGAGAGAGTGTTTTTATCTTCATTACACTGGGCCTTGTCATTTGCTTGATAACTTAGGCCAGGGGTAGGCAACCTATGGCATACGTGCCAAAGGCGGCACACGAGCTGATTTTTAGTGGCACTCACACTGCCCGGGTCCTAGCCACCGGTCTGGGGGGCTCTGCATTTTAATTTAATTTTCAATGAAGCTTCTTAAACGTTTAAAAAAGCTTATTTACATATAACAATAGTTTAGTTATATATATATAATAGACTTTCATAGAAATGAGAACTTCTAAAAATGTTAAAATGTATTACTGGCACACGGAACCTTAAATTAGAATGAATAAATGAAGACTCGGCACACCAATTCTGAAAGGTTGCCGACCCCTGACTTAGGCCATGTCTATTCTAGCAAACTTAAAGTGGCACAGCTATACTGATACAGAGAGCTCTCCTGTTGACATAATAAAATCACAACAAGTGGCGGTAGCTGTGTTGGCAGGAGATGCTCTCCTGTCAACATAGCGCTGTGCATACTACCACTTATGCCAGAAAAACTTAGATCGGTTACAGAGGTGTTTTTTTCACACCCTTGAACGGCATAAATTTTGCCAACGTAAGTGGTAGTGCAGATGTGGCCTTAGTAGCATCTAAACTGGAATAGTTAAAAGGAAAGAGGAACTGATCTCTTTCCAGAACTCTACTGGCACAGTTCTCAGTGCAGGTTTGGGCCGGCCTTGTTTTGTCAGTAGCTCAAGGTGTACTATGTAGGTGTGAGAAATAATCAACTAAAGACAAGGTTACTTGGCTATACCAGTTGAACATGAAAAGAAAGTAACCACATCTTGCCGTCATACAAATGATTAAAAAAAAAAAACAAAAAAAACCCTGCTCAATTTGTTAGTGTGCTTGGGCTTGGAAAAGTGATGGTGTAAAAATGGTAGTATGGTCTTCCATGATTAAAGTGTGTCCACAGTTCGTAGATCAGATATATTCAGTCCACAAGCATAAAAAAATATCCTAGCTGATCATTCTGCCTAGGTTTTGAACACTGAACAGCACTGCCAGTAATATAGGTTTGGTGCAACCCTGATTCCTCCAATTAGTTTACAACAGTTTAAATGACTGCAATTTAGCCTATGTCTACACTACTGTGGTAAGTCAACCTATGGTACACAACCCCAGCTACGTGAATTACCCTGTGGGGGAGTCCTGTCGACTTACCTTACGTTCCTTGTTGGGAGTAGAGTACAGGGGTTGACTGGAGAGTGGTCTGCAGGATTTGATGAGTCTTTATTAGACTCGCTAAATCAACTGCTGGTGGATCGATCTCAGAGCGTTGATCCTGGTTGTAGTGTAGACCTGCCCTCAGTGAAGAATTCTGTGGAAATTGGAATAGAATTTGATTCATTCAGGCTTTGCTGCGTTTTTTTCTGGTAGGCCAACAGGAGTGAAAAACTATAATAACTTTAGTCATAGAAGTTGGCAGATATGATTGAATACACAAAGGAACAGATTTGTTAAGTAGGTGCCAGTTTTGTATAATCACGTTTCAGAGCCAAACCACACTTTTTGATATCAGTTATTTAGCCTATTTTTCCTTTAAAGCAGCTCACTTTTGGAACTCCTTTGGAAGAGGAATTGTTTAGAATCAGTTTTGCAGTGTTGCATATCTTCAGGTTAGAGTGAAAGCATCTAATTGGGAACACAGTTGATTTTACTTGTCTTAAAGGACACTACCAACTTGAACTTTAGTCAACTTTTAAGACAGATTAAGTAGTTTCCAACATTACATATGCTTCTCAGTTGCTTTACAAGTGTTTGAATTTTTTTCTTTACGGCCACAATTTCCTATTTTAAGGCATTTTTCTTACCTTTGTGTGAAAGACCAACACAAAGTGGAAACTGTATGCAAAGTGCTCTCAAATGCACAACGTAAACAGAGGTATTAGAGGAATTCACTTTTTTTTTTTTTTTCAGGTATAGTAAATTTAGTGGTTACTGAAAGAGCAGTAAAAAATGTTTTTAACAGAAATGAAATATGTACTTTTATTTCTGATTAGATTAAGGGTGTGTAGATCAACCTTCCCCTTAAATTGGACAGGTCTTGCTACCGTAGATCTTGCTTCTATTCAGTGATTGTAAAGGAAAATGCTGTTTACTAAGAGATTTGTAAAGCATGCGCTTAATGGAGTCTGAAGCATTGACATTCACCAAATTAGGTAGCATGAGGTCTTGCCATTGCAGTCACTTTATTGACAACTAAATCTATTTCTAGAGAGAAGGTTAGACTTGTCTTGTCAAATATTTATATAATTTCAAAGAATTTGAACTGAAATATTGACTGGTTCACATATGCCAGAAGTGATATTCACATTTTTAATGCTACAAATCTTTGAAAAAAAATAAGAAATTCCCATTGTAAGTTCTTCAGCTGAAAAATGTTTTTTACCAGAGTGGATTTGTACTCTGTCAACAATAATTTAAAATTGGACCTTTAAGTAGAACAGCTACAGAATAAAACATTGAGAATAATGGGCGTTGGTTTCCTTCTTTAAAGATGTATACCATACACCTGGGGGAATTCTGTGCCAAAAATATAAAAGTTCTACGCACAATATTTTAAAATTCTGTAAAATTCTGCATATTTTATTTGTCAAAATACTACAATCACATCAGTTTAAATTATTTTGGTAAATTTTTTCAAAATGCCTATCAGCAAGCAGGGCCGCCCAGAGGGGGGGGCAAGAGGGGCAATTTGCCCCGGGCTCCGCAGGGGCCCCCATGAGAGTTTTTCGGGGCCCCTGGAATGGGGTCCTTCACACGCTCGGGGGCCCCAGAAAACTCTTGCGGGGTCGGGCCCCGGAGCTTCTTCCTCTCCCGGTCTTCGCTGGTGGGGGAGTCCTTCTGCTCTGGGGCGGAAGGACCCCCCACCATCGCATTACCGCCGAAGCGGGACCTGCTGCCGAACTGCAACCCGGTCTTCGGCGATAATGCGGTGGCGGGGGGCCCTTCCGTTCAGGGACCCGCCGCCGAAGTGCTCCGAAAACCCGCAGCGGGGGCCGCCCGCCACCGAATTACCTCCAAAGAGCGGGCTGCACTTCAGCGGTGGGTCCCACTTCGGCGGTAATTCGCCAGCGGGGGGCCCCCGCCGCGGGTCTTTGGGGCACTTCAGCGGCGGGTCCCAGAACGGAAGGGCCCCTCGCCGCCGAACAGGGCCGGCTCTAGACATTTCGCCGCGCGGGGGGCCCCCTGCCGCTTGCCGGTCCCATGGCTCCGGTGGACCTCACGCAGGCTTGGCTGCGGAGGGTCCGCTGGTCCCGCGGCTACCGGTGGACCTTCTGCAGGCGTGCCTGCGGATGCTCCACCGGAGCCGCGGGGACCAGCGGACCTTCCGCAGGCACGCCTGCGGGAGGTCCACCGGAGCTGCCTGCCGCCGATGGCCCCAGGCCCCCGGAATCCTCTGAGCGGCCCTGTCAGCAAGTATGTCTGTAATAATACAACAAAAAAGATTCAGCAAATGTTTTTCGATACTAAGCCCACGTCCAGACTACAGCCTAAAATCGATGTGCTTAAAATCGATTTTATAAAGCAGGTTTTATAAAATCGATTTTGTGCATCCACACTAGAGGTACTTACATCGATGTTGAGCGTCCATTTTCCCTGGCGTCCATCTTTTGCTTGAGCGTTGCACTCTGGGTACCTATCCCACAGTTCCTGCACGGGTCCCTGCCCTTTGGAATTATGGGTTACTAGCCCAGTGCATGATGGGATCAAAGTCCCCGTCCTGGGTGGTTCTGGGTACAGCTTCACCCCCCCCCCCCTTCCTGTAAACGGCACACAGTCAGTTCGGGCTGGGTGGTTCGGGGAACGCGAGAGCAAACCGCGGCGAAGCTGGTCTCCTTTCCCGGTTTGCTCTCGCGTTCCCCGAACAAGCAGGTCTCCTTCCCTGCGGTTTGCTGGGTGGTCCGGGGAACGCGAGAGCAAACCGCGGTGAAGCTGGTCCTCCTTCCCCGGTTTGCTCTCGCGTTCCCCGAACCCCGAGCAAGCAGGTCTCTTTCCCTGCTGTTTGCAGGGGGGTCCGGGGAATGCGAGAGCAAACCGCGGCGAAGCTGGTCTCCTTCCCCGGTTTGCTCTGCGTTCCCCGAACAAGCAGGTCTCCTTCCCTGCGGTTTGCTGGGTGGTTCGGGGGAACGCGAGAGCAAACCGCGGCGAAGCTGGTCTCCTTCCCCGGTTTGCTCTCGCGTTCCCCGAACCCCGAGCAAGCAGGTCTCCTTCCCTGCGGTTTGCTGGGTGGTCCGGGGAACGCGAGAGCAAACCACGCTGTGCAAGCAGGAAATGGAATTTCAAAGTTCCCGGGGCTTTTCCTGTTTACCTGGCCAGCAGAAGAGTACCTTTACCTGTGTAGAGCGGCCACTAGAGCACTGTGGGATACGTCCCGGAGGCCATTAACTTCGATGTCCGTCCACACTATCATAAAATCGATTTTAAGAAATCGATTTTGGGGTTACTCCTCTCGTTTAGATGGAGTTCCAAAATCGATTTTAGGGACCCTTAAAATCGATTTTATGCACTCTGTAGTGTGGACGGTTACAGCTTTAAATCGATTTAGAGCTCTTAAAATCGATTTAAAGCTCTAGTCTGGACCTGCCCATAGATTCCTTACTGAGCATATTAATACAGAACTTTGAGTAATAATTTTTTTAAACTACAATCCTGAAATGTATTTTCCACACCCCACAGAAGCAGTGCCAAGGCTTGGTGGAGTCAGGGGTAATGGAGCTGAGGGAGAGGGAAGGAGACTGGGAGTGAACCTGGAGGGTTGTTGGCTATGGGTGAGAGAAGTATGGGTTTTTTGGCTGGAAGGGCAGGCGGAGGGATTGTTAAGGAATTGGGGAGCCTTCCCCGTGCAGACCGTGGCTGACCTCTAGCTTTTCCCGTTCAGTCAGGCACATCTCCCCCACTGTCTTCATGTGTCCCTGCACCTCCACTCAGCTACCCTGTCCCTATGTCTTTGCACCCCCACTCAGCCATCCTCATCCCCGTATAGCCCTGCACCCCAACTCCCTTTGTGCCCTATCCCAGTCTGTCGCCCTGCACTAGCCCTTCTGAACCCCAATCTGTGACCCCTTGAAGCTCTGTGTACCCCGCTCTCTGTCCCTCCTGAATATCCCATGCCTCCTCACTTAGCCCTGTGGGCAGGGTGCTGTGAGGAACGCAGGCTTTCCTTCCTTCCTAGCTGCTATTGAGCCAGCTGCCCTCTGTTCTGGTGCCACAGTAGCCCCTGCTGGATGAAAGGCATAACTGCAGCACCTCTCAGGCAGAATGTGTTTTCTTCAGAGCAAAAGTCTGCAGGGAACATGAGTTCTGTTCATGTGCAATGGCATAGAATTCCCCCAGCAGTAAACCACACAAGAAGGGAAACTTGATTTCAGGTATCTGAACTTTATTTTGTAAAACAAAGAGCTGAACGCATAAGGAAAACATTACCTTTTGCTGAAACAGTTTTTGCTTAATTAATTCCTTCCTTTCACCCCATTTCCACCCCCCTTCCAAAATAACCTGTGACAATTGAGCATTTGAATTCTGCCCACAGGAGATTTCAGTGACCAGTTTGTAATCAAAAGAGCATTTCCTCTGTTCAGTCTGTACCATCAGAGGGTTAGTGTCACTTATTCTTCTTTTATAACAAATTAAATTAGTTCGTGCTGGAGCTGGAAGGAAGAGCTGCAGAGTTCACAGGAATATTGGCAGGGAGTCTTTCCATCTCAGTGGTTTTTGATGTACACAGCTCAAAACCTTTTCTCACAGCATGCCCAGAAATATTTCTCAGATACTAAGCAGTGTGGTAACTCAGTAGGTTGGGTTGAACATGTGGCAGTTGTGTGAGGAAAAATCTCAGAATTGAAATCTAACAAATGCTCTATGATTGTGCTTGTGTAGTTATGTACTTTTTAAAGTAAACCTCCATTCTCCTGGGAACAGGGTTTTTTGAGAACTCCCTGCGCTCTTCCATGTGTTTCTACCTTTTTGCTCTATAACCCATTTCTAAAATGTACTGCAAACAATTTTCCTGGGTGCTGGCTGGTGAGTCTTACCCACATGCTCAGGGCTTAACTGATCGCCATATTTGGAGTCGGGAAGGAATTTTCCTCCAGGACAGATTGGCAGAGGCCCTGGAGGTTTTTCGCCTTCCTCTGCAGCATGGGGCACGGGTCACTTGCTGGAGGATTCTCTGCACCTTGAGGTCTTTAAACCACGATTTGAGGACTTCAGTTACTCAGACATAGGTTGGGGGGTTGTTACAGGAGTGGGTGGGTGAGATTCTGTGGCCTGCATTGTGCAGGAGGTCAGACTAGATGATCATAATGGTCCCTTCTGACCTTAAGTCTGAGTTTATGAACTCCGACATTAACTACAGTGAGAGCTTTTTATTCATGTATTATTGTGGAATATTTTTCCACAATCTAAAATATAGGATGTTTCAAAGTTACTTTTTCTACATGAGATTGTCATACCCACAGGATTGAGGGAATATTAGCTAGCCCTGTTCTTTTCCCATACCAGCCAACCTCTGGGAAGACTGGAAGGACTGCACCACAGTCCTTCCATGGTCTCTACATTAGCCAACAAGCTGGAATGGTTGCTATATCCATTTTTATGATGCTTATGCTGGGAGTTCCTAGCTACTGGCTTTGTGGATTTCATGGCCCATCTCTTGACGGGCTCCTAAATCCCTTCTTTGTTGGGGTCGATGCTTTCACAGTTCAGGACAACTGCACCAGTCATATCTGTAGTCCAGTAAGGGCATCCATGCCCAAACTTCCAGCTGGCACCTCTCTTGGGCAGGGAGGCATCTCTCTCCCTCCTGATGGGTATTTCCAGACCTCACAGTTCACTGCCTATACTGTGATATCCCAATCAAGACAGGCTTCCTAAACAGACCAGCATCTCCGCTTTGCTTTCTCTTTGAAGGCTATGAATAAGGTAACTGCCTGTGGTTTTAAGTTACCACACAGCGTATTGTAAGCAAGCATCTTTATTCTTAGGGTAAAAGCATTACAGAGAAAACAGTAAAAGAACCTACACACATGCCTACTAGAAATCACCTCCTATCTCCACAAGGCCTCTCATAAGTGTCAGTTCTTCCAGCCCTTCCCTAAGAATTGGGGCCCACCCCTTGGACAGAAGGTGCTATCCCTTTTGCTGGATCAGAAAGGAAAGTTCTGAGTCAGTTTTAACTCAGTCTATTTATCCTTTCTTTGTCTGTTGGTCTCTAGAGAATCCCCTTTGAACTAGGATAGGCGATCTCCCCAGAAGGTGGGGACCTGAATGACTTTGCCTACTAACCCTCCACTCTTTTTATTTCCTGGAGAGCTATGATTACCCTCTGCCATGGAATTACATACAGTCCCTGACCCCCAATGATACTGTAAGATCTACCAGATATTTTTCAGGAAATTGCTATATCTGCTGCAAGTGTAAATCTCACTCTGGAGGCCTGGATGTGGAACCAAACTGCCCTAATATGAGTCTTAAGTGACACAAAAGGCGTCACACCAACAATCTGTGCCTGGTGAGTTTCACCATAGGGCAACAAAAGGCCAAGAGGAAAGATTAGAGAGACAAGATGAGTGAGGTAATATCTTTTATTGGACCAACTTCTGCTCTTGCTTGAAAGCTTGTCTTTCTCAACCACAGAAGTTGGTCCACTAAAAGATATTACCTTACCTTCCTTTTCTCTTTAATATCCTAGGCCTAACATGGCTACAACTACACTGAACACAAGAGAAAAGATTACCCACTTGGATTTGAACAACAGATCATCGCAGATATTATACTTTGTTTACCTATACTGAATTTTTATTGTTGTCTGTGGGGAAATCTGAAGGGAGAACAGAGCATTGGCGTAGAACTATAGAAATTGGAGATGGGAAATGTGGATCTGAGTTAAAACCTTGCCCAAAGGGAAGTAGCTTTGTACAAAATTAAAGAATATAAGAATTTAAGATGCCCTGCACACATAGCTGATAATAACACTTACCCAGAACAATTCTTACGACATTACAACTTGTTATATGATCACAATTAGAGAAAAGTCCTTTTTTGGAGGCTGTATCTTACAGATTGATGGGAGTTTACAGGTGGAAATGACTTATCTCCTTTCCAATGCAGGATTGTTCCCTTCAGAACACTTACCAGTGCTTTGTCCAAGCTAGATATAAATGTTACAAGCACTAACTAAGGCTTTCTCACTTTGCTTGGGAGACTATCAGATCGTCTGATCCTGATACTCATACGTTTAGGAAGGGAAAATTTCATTGTATCATTGCTGGTTATACCCCTCATTCACCATCCTCTCCATTGTGGATGTTTTCACCTTTCAAATATTTGTGTATACTAAGTTTCCTCTACTTGCAGACCCCAAGAAGAACTTGCAAAGGAAAAGAAGACTGTCCTCTGTTTGTATTATGATGTATAAAGAAGACCTGAAAGAGTTTATAAACCCCCCAAACAAATAAAACTCCTGCTTGAGAAATTCACAACTATCTATTTCATCTTCCCTGCTCTCGCTGGAGAATTCCCAGGAGGATTAGTGCAGTGAAGCAGGTGTTTTCACAACCCTCAGTTGAAGGGATGGCAGGAAATGTTTGGATTTTTACCAGAGGGAGTTCTTCCCAACTATTAGGAATGTATTTCAGCACAGAGTTTTAAACTATCTAATTAAAATGTTTCTCCTTTCTCTTGTGATGTTCTGCTAATCCCTCTGTTATCGATTGTCTTCCTTGGAAAATAGGGTAGACTGTGTGTGATATATTTTTTTTTAAAGTGCAATTTTTTGTCATTTAGAAGCAAATTGGGCACAACCCCACTTTTTTCATTTGTAAGACACCCTTAAATAAGCTATATGTATTGAACTCTAATCTTGATTCATAAATCAGTCCACTTATCAGTTTTGCTTCTCTGAACGTGTGTGTGTGTGAGAGAGAGAGAGAGAGAGAGAGATGAGATGCCTAGAGCTGAATGAGACATTCTAGAGATGGTCACATTTGGACTGTATAAAGAGGAACTACTGCTTTCCCACCTGTAGCTTTGATGATTGTGTGTGTATATACAGCACACAACTACATCACTGTGTTTTTGTTCTGTTGCACTGCACTCCTGTCTAATTGGATATCCATCATGCCTAGGTACCCTCCAACATTATTGCTTTCCAGATTTCTCCTTCCCATTGCATAGGTATTCTAAATTATCTTCTCCCCTCAGCAGCATTAATTGACACAATATCATGTTATTGCTTGCCAATATCTTTGATTGTCTGTGGCTATGATTTGTGTGTACTTCCTTTGTGTTAACTGGTTTATACTACTTCCCAGTTTTATATCATTTACAAATTTAATTTGCATCTTTTTAAGAACTCAGAAGAGCCTGGGTCATGGTACTTGCCCGTCTTGAAGTGATGCAATTTTTGACAGAAATTTTGAATGAAGACCAAGTTGCTTTCACTGAAATTCCTAGATTTTTGTCATTCTAACTATATTTTTTAAAATGTTCCTAGTTGTGGAGTTGTTTACACATGAGGGGAATACAGTCTCCAACCATTCCCACCGCAGTATATAATAACTTTAGAACTTTAATATTCTGTACTTTTGCAATGATATCCTTATATTAAAGGTTCTGTATAGTAGATTTTGGTGCTGCTGTAGCACTTTAATAAGACCTCTATACGATGGTGAGATAAAGCTTGGAAATGAAAAACAAACAAAAAAAAATTGTTCTTTGAGTGTAAAAGCAATTTTGTGTATGAGCTCTAGGTGGCAGAATTGTTCCATGGTTCTGAAATTCACAGCTATTGCAGTGAACTTGATATCTGAAGCAATCTATGAGGGTGAAGTATGCCCAGTTAAATTAGGAGCTAGTATCCTTGTTACTAGCTTGTTCAAACTGAATAAATTTGTAGTTTAAAAATGGTGACTGTCTAACAGCATGAATGTGAGATTTTTACCTCGCCCAACTTGTCTCTGTAATACAGTAACTCCTCGCTTAACATTGTAGTTATATTCCTGAAAAATGGTACTTTAAGTGAATCTAATTTCCCCGTAAGAATTAATGTAAATGGGGGTGGAGGGGCTAGGTGCCAGGGAATTTTTTTCGTCAGACACAGACACAGAGATAAGTTTTAAACAAACAATTTAATACTGTACACAGATGGGGGCTTGGAACCAAAGTGGAACAGCAGCCCCTATCATTTCTGCAAGCACCGAACACGCAGGCGGCTGCCAAACAATTGTTATAAGGGAGCATTGTGCAACTTTAAACGAGCATGTTCTCCAGTTGATCAGCAACGAAACAACGTTAAGTGAGGAGTTACTGTATCCTGGGGCCAGCATGGCCGCAACAACACTGCAGATCTGATGGAAGTTTCATTGTATGATCCCAATCCTCATTTCATCTGTATGGGAATTTACTTACGACTACACTAGTATTTGTAATGGAGATCAACATACATATTTTGTATGTACATTTTTTGTTCTGTATAAGAACACCCCCAGTATGTATTGTACCTGCAATTAAGGCCAGATTTCTATGCCCTTGCTCACATAGACTACTGTTCAATTTTACTCCACAAATAATCCCACTGAATTCTTTGGGACTACTCATGAAGTAAAGTACTATTCTGTTTGAATAAGGGGTTTGGAATTGGGTCCTAAATGAATAATCCATCACACAGGAGCAGCACTTCTAACAAGAGCTTGTCTATGCTGGGGAGTTGCCTTCATGCCTTAGTTTCCTTACCTGAATAGCTGTCGGGGAATGGCTTTCCATGTGAACGCTTACTGTACATTGACTGCCATTGTGCAGTTAGGTTAGTACACTTCCAAAGGCACTTTTAGTGCAGAATAAGTGTGTCTGGACAGGGAGCTAGCACAAAATAGCTATTGCATTTTAAATTCACACCCTTGCTTATTTTACAATAACTTTCTTATATAGACTAGCCTCATGGAAACCCTGAAGGCAGAGTCCATTTTCCATAAATGTATTGATAGGGGAAAAAAAATAAAAATGAAGCAAATGGACTTCTTATGCAGTTTTAGTCATTGTTTGTCTTTGACATATTGTAATGTTTATAGCTGTTCCAAACTTATGAATTAGTCTTTATTCTGTTTCACATAAAAATTTCAAATATCTTTTTCATGTAATACCTTTTTAATATAAAAATACTAGTGGAATAAAGTGTAATAATGCAGAACAAATGAGGTGTGAAATCTGTTCTGTGAAACATAATCCACGCATTTAATGGAAACATCTATCTGCATTTTCTGCACAGACTGTAGTGCACTATAGAACTGCTGAAACCTCTAATTAGAACCCTAGGAAGCAATACTTTATTCAAAGAGCAGCTGTTTGTGAAAGGTTGTGTGTGGCTGTTGTATTTATACTGCTGCAGAATTTAATTCAGCCTCTAATCATTTCACGTTCTTTAAACATCTCACACAATCTTAAAATGTCTTACTGCAGTCTCCTGTAATAAATCTCATGCACACTAACCTAACCACAGACCCAGTAAAACTTAATTGTCAGTCCATCAGTCTACTTCCTTCTTAAAAGCCCAGCTAAAAAGATGGGTTAAATGTGGGTACCACTTGCATTAAAACAATACTGGAAGTTCATCTACCAGTCAGTAACAAGCCACAGTACAGACAAAATCTGCATGTAATATATTTTGACATAGAGATCTGCTTGGGTTTAATTTTTTGGCCTGACAGGACCTGAATTAGAGAGGGAGGAGTCATTTTCCAATCCAAACGTCTTTTTCTACCTGCCAAGCCTCAGCCAGTACCTCCATTTCCTGTCTGTGGTTTTGGACTGTCGATGGCTGCATGTTCTGGCGAATGTCTGCCCTGCCCCTGATGCACTGTGTATGCTGTGAATGGAAAGGTGCTGCAACTCATCAGCATGCTCACCCCACAGCACATGCAGAGCAGAAATGTGGCAGCGGCTGGTTGCCAGGTGCAGAGCACTGTGAGGTTACAGTGCCAATCCTACTGGCGAGGAGGAGGAGAAATGACCTGATCCAAGCGAGGGAGGGTCTGGTTATCTTCTCATTTGACCTGACCTGGATCCAACGTTTCTAATGGGTTTGGTTCAGAATTAAGGGCTCTAGTTTGACCAACTTCTCACTTGCCACTTCAGACTTTCATTCTGTAGGCAATGGTGTCCAGCTCATAACTTGTAGAAATGAGGCCTGAATTGGCACCAGTTGGGCAACATTTGCACTTTCCCATGTCATTTAAAAACCAAATGGATAATTATGGAAGTGAAGATGGACCGTTTGACTATGGAGCACTCTTCTTTTCTTTGTTTTGTTTGTTTTTTTTAGTATGAATTAAAGGAAAATGATTCATTATATTTGCCTGACTTTTGTATTTTTCTTGCTCCACATAAGCAGCTGTCCTGTTCTCTTTCACACTTTTCGTTTCCCAGCAGATTTTTTCCCCTTTAATATTTTGGTGATTTCAGGGTTTTTTAAAGAGTAAATGGAAAATTCTGATTAACTTTTCTACTTGATAACAAGTTTGTCCATATAACATAGTGAATAAATAGCAGGTACAGATGGACTTGGAAGCAACTAGAATAGCTTCCACATGACTGACGCTAGTAACCAGACAAAAAGAAACGACAAACAATGGGATTTCCATGGTAGTCAGTAGTTTTTAAAGTACTTTTCAAATTACCCAAAGATTTCAGTAAGGAAGCCATTGTTAGTTTGTGCCCCCAGATGGGGGAATTTTAGTAATCTAAAAGTGCACAATTTGGAATTTAAGCTAAATTTGGAGCAGAAGTTAGAGGAATTTTCAGACACAAGTGTGTGTCGAGATGAAAAATGAAAGCTTAATGTTGCTTCTACCTTTCGGGACTTTGAGAAGGCACTAGCTACGTAGGTCAACTGACTTTGACTGTCTTTTTTTTTCCTGTCACAAGATTGTAATTTTGCGTTCCAGAATGAGCCCACATGCACAGTGAGAGCCTCATTTTTGGATGTTTACTCTGAATATAGATGTAGCACTAAAGAGATATAGATAAGTATTAGTTTAGTATAGATAAGTATTAGTGTTAGCTGTAGCCAGGACTGAAAATTATAAGAGTCAGGACTGACTGTGTGTGTTGCCAACTCTTATGCCCAAACAAAACTAATTATTGTCTACCATCATACCACTATATGCAGAGCTGGTCTGAGTGCACCCCAAACTTGACTGACTTTAAGCATCTCTGTGGGTGAGTTTTAGATGTCCTTCTGCAGAAGCTAAGCCCAGCTGAAGAGTTGTTCCTCCCTTCCCTCTCCACCCCCTCTTCCCCAAGTTCAGAACTTACTTGGAGATCTGTGGAAATCTCCTGCTGTTCCCTATGTCTCTGACTGCATCTTTGATAGTCATGTCTTTATACATGTTGTAAGGCTGACAATATGCTGCTTCTTGTCTCATATCTAAAAATATGGTGATTTAGTCATGGTTTTTACACTGGATCTTGTTACTGAAAGCTATATTCCGCTGCAATGTCTTTTTGAAGAGACTGTTCTAACGTACATTTAAATACACTGTAGCATTGGGGAGGGCAAACTTGTTGGCTTGAGGGCCCCATCTGGATATGGAAATTGTATGGCGGGCCATGAACGTTCACAAAATTAACAATTCAGAGATATTCAAATAAATGTTCTTTATTAAAGATACATTTTAGTAGAAATAAATATAAAACCTTACTTACTGTTATACCATCATAACAATGTATTACAATAATTAAACCCCACTTACCCCCTTTCCACGCCCTTTCTCTCTAGCCTGGATTTGTTAGGCGTCAGCTTCCAGTCATTGGAACTCATTGAGATTCACCAGCCCCTGCTTTCAGAAATCTCCATAGGTCTCGACAGCCCACAACTGTCACTGAACACTGAGCACTCCTGGGTGAACTACTCTTTCTTTTATCTTCAGCAGTGGAAAATGAACACTACTGAAACATCAGTCATCTAAGCCAACAAGGAGCTGGCATGTGGACTTGCACATTCCAGGCTCTGATGGCTTGTTTGGGTTGTGCAGCCAGAATAATATGCATGCTGTCATGCAGGTCCTGAACACACACGGAGTGCCAGGTGGGCGCAATGTGGCAAGTCCCCCACCCTGCTCCCGAGCGGGAGCAGCAGGGTAAGCCCCCGACCCTGCTTCCCAGATTAAAAGGTCTGACGGGTTGGATGTTGCCCAAGGGCCGTATTTTTCCCACCCCTGCTTTAGCATCTGCACACAGGTATCTTCGCAATCATAAATGGCTGAGTATACTCCAGTTTCAAAGGATACGGTCTCAGAATAAATACCATAAATACCCAGTAGCTTTGTTCTGGTGCTCAGGCTGCATCTATTCCACCCTTTTCTTGTATTGTTAATAGAGCTGGTTGTGTTAATAATTAATAATAGTCTCAAAAGCTTTAATTTCAGTGTAAAAATTGTTTTATGAATTCCTCCTCATTTTCTAACCAGCTAGAATGAAAATTTCCACAAAATGATTTGCAGATATTTCCATAAACTTCATTTTTTTACCAGCTCGAATTATTAGTCACATTTTTTAGATGGGGCAAAACCAAGGCTTAAGCAGGCCAGCATTGTTCTAATTGAAGCAGTAGTCTCCAGTTCTGCAGGATTTTTGAGTAGGAGAGTGTGATTGGTGGATGGTTGCGTTGACAGATAAGCCGACAGTGCACCAGAGTTGGTAGTTGCTAGGTCATCCCGCTTAGAAGCTTGGAAATTCTCTGAAGCCCAGCTAAAAATGTTTAGTTAGAATTATTTTTTCTTAATGGATTCAGATTTGGGTGTTAACTTTATAGTCCCTTAAGGTTTCTGCTTAGATTTCTCAACCCAAAAGATGGGAATGCACTTGATACTGCTGCTGCAACCTGGAAATCTAGGAGCACCAATGGTTTCACTAAACTCCTTTGATTACAAACCATTGAGATAAGAGAAGCCATACTTCTCTGTTGAAGTAGCAGTCATAATCGGATAGCTTTCCCTTTCCTACCAGCATAATAGGAATTGCCACATCAGACCAGACTACTAGTCAATCTGGCTGGGGTTGGTACATAATATGTCACGTTTGTATTGAGTTTGATGGCTGTTTTCCATCCAGAGCTCTGTTGTGGAGAGGAAGAAAATTGTAGAATCTGGTTTCAGTCAGGATAAAATAGAGTTTGGTGGTGACAGACTAAGGATTGCTGAACTTAGGGGTCTCCATATCTTTGAGGGGCCTCACCTACATTGAACAGATTGGGTGATACGATGGAAATCCATGAGATGTGAGAGAGACCTGGCACAATGATTCCGTTCATTAGGCACTCCCAAATGGGTGAACAAAGTCTGTCTAATTTGTATGCAGTTTTTCTCTGTTTACAAGCAGGCATATACTCTTTGAAGCACGTGTTGACTCAAAATGTCTTCTAGCTGTATTTCTAGTGTTCCAACCAGCTTTGATGGTCAGTGGGATTCATAAGTGTGTAACTTGTTTTCCAGAACTTTGCCAAGAATATTTTTGCGATTCTTCAGTCAGTAAAAGCCAGAGAAGAAGGTCGTGCACCTGAACAGAGACCTGCACCAAATACAGCACCAGCGGTAAGAAATAAATCTTCTTATTATGGACCTGCTGGTCGTGGCTCCGTAGCTGCGGTTGAATTGAGTAAATAATGGCAAGAATTCTTCGGAAACTACTCTTCATTTTGTTTGGTTCTAATTAAATAAATTACAGTAACTTTTTCATGCAGAACTTTTCCTTAGATCATCTTTACCTTAAACTGTATATGGTGGTTTTGGAGGAGTTGAATACGCTTCATTTGTTCAATATGTGTTGCCACTTATAGACTGAACAGTTAATGCCAACTACTGTATGTGCCACAAACACTCACTAGCATTCTGCAGCTACTTGGAAGAATTATATTAGATAAGACTATCGCCATTTCCAGCAAAATGCCTTCCTAACTGTATTTTTTGACAGATAAAGTAGTAAAATGTTTAAGAATCTGGAACATGACTCTTGAGCAGCAACAGATCGAATCAGCTGTCCTATGCCTGTATCAAAAAGACAGATTTGCTACAGACTAGGGACTCAGCGGTTAGGCAGCAGTTCTGCAGAAAAGGACCTAGGGGTTGCAGTGTATGAGAAGCTGGATATGAGTCAACAGTGTGCCCTTGTTGCCAAGAAGGCTAATGGCATTTTGGGCTGTATAAGTAGGGGTATTGCCAGCAAATTGAGGGACGTGATCATTCTCCTTTATTTGGCATTGGTGAGGACTCATCTGGAGTACTGTGTCCAGTTTTGAGCCCCACACTACAAGAAGGATGTGGAAAAATTGGGAAGAATCCAGCGGAGGGCAACAAAAATGCATAGGGGACTGGAGCACATGACTTATGAGGAGAGGCTGAGGGAGCTGGGATTGTTTAGTGTGCAGAAGAGAAGAATGAGGTGGAATTTGATAGCTGCTTTCAACTACCTGAAAGGGGTTTCCAAAGAGGATGGATGTAGACTATTCTCAGTGGTACCAGATGACAGAACAAGGAGTAACAGTCTCAAGTTGCTGTGGGGGAGATTTAGGTTGGATATTGGGAAAAACGTTTTCACTAGGAGGATGTTGAAGCACTGGAATGGGTTACGTAGGGAGGTAGTGGAATTACCTTCCTTAGAGGTTTTTAAGGTCAGGCTTGGCAAAGCCCTGGCTGGGATGATTTAGTTGGGGATGGGTCCTGCTTTGAGCAGGGGGTTAGACTAGATGACCTGCTAAGGTCCCTTTCAACCATGATATTTTATGATTTACATTTTTATTGTTCAGGTCTATCTAGGCATTAGAAAAGCAGTGGTTTTGAGTTGTAATGTTTACTGTTTTATTAAACTTAATAATTAAATTATTGAACTCCTAATGGTAATCTGCTATGAAAGCCAGTTAATCTTACTTCATCTTATTTTGATACCTCTGTGCTATATGTACCAGATTGGAGAAGCAAGATGAATTTTGACATTTAAATGCTTGCTTTATGCTGAAATTGATCAATTGTTCATAGAACTACTCAGACATACAGTTTGGAATGATTGTAACTGTGTGACTAAGTCACCCATGAAAAAGATGCATGAATCGATATTTAGTGCATCATTAGATTGGTAGCATTTTGAAAATGCATTTTAAATATGCCTTTTTTCCCTCTCAATTTAATCTTGTTCTATAGGTTAACACCTCTTTAGCTTTAATCAGATTTGTGGTGGAGTCTTCGGTGCATGTGGCTGAAGAACCAGCCATATGTTGTCAGATGACAATTCATTCTTGAGCCCCAGGATGTTCGCAAATTAATGGAATTGATAACTATGGATTTCAGTCATTTAGCTCAGTTAATGTGGCTTTCTGGTGTTACTTTTGTCTTGCTTCAGAATGTTGTCAGTTCTCTAGATTTGCCTGCCATTAAGTATATCTTTAAAATATACTGTCTCAATAAGAGGTTAAAATGAAGTTAATTAAAAGTACAAACTGTCTGAAAACTTACACCTACATAATTTCCTGAAACTGTAAAGTCAGTTTACATACAATATTTTCCAAAGTTCAGAAACTAAAATGTGTTAATCAACATACATTTTGAGATGCAGTAGCATATTTTGTTTGCTAATTTGTTTTAGGATCCCACTTTACGGACTAAGCAGTCTATTCCAGCTGCCTACAACAGATATGATCAGGAAAGATTTAAAGGAAAGGAAGGTAAGTTGATCTCACATTATTAATTAGCATTAAGGAAACACTGCATTTGAGAACTGAAAAGTGAAACTGACTCGTCTGTTTTCATTGTCAAAGCTGAATAAGTGTAAAATATAAGCTCATAAATGATGACTGAAACATCTTCACATATAGTCTCTGGTAGTAACGCAAGCTAGGAATCTTATTTATTAAAAATTATTTTTTAACCTTAGCCTTTAAGAAACAGATTGTCTAGTTAAAAACAAAACTTACACGTTAAAACACTTTTTTGTTCAGTTTCAAGGCAGAGATAGCATAAGTAGTTTAAACTCATAGGGCATGGGTATGCACGTATATTAGTCAAGCCAATAGTCCACTTCAATACTTATTAAAAAAAAAATCTGATAGAGCATCCTTTAAATAGTATGTCCTGAAATTAAAGGGAAAAAAATCCTTTTTAAAAAAAAAAAAAAAAAAGGTTGAAGGTTCTTCTGTTTCTAATGGATGCCTCAAATATTTTGGGCCTAATACATAACATGGTCAGGTCCATTCTTCTTTCCCCTCCCTTGGGAGGGAGGGAGTTGTTGAAAGAGTGGAGATATGCCAACCTATTCTTTCAGAGGCACTGATACATACTGCAATGCTGCACTGGTGCTCTTTTTTTTTTTTTCTTTTAAAAACAGGTTTTAAACAGCAAGATTAATTCATAAATACTGGTGTAGTGTTCGTGGAAATTGCTTCAGTAACTTTATAAAGTCAGCCATAGAGCCAGTGATTGGCCTTCAGGTTTCTTAGAGTGCTAAGGGAATACCTGGGGATTTCTCCCCTAGCAATGAATCCACACTGGGGAACTGCTAGTCAGCCATTTCTTTTGACAACTTGGGCACTAAGAGTGTGTCTTCACTACCGGCTGGATCGGCGGGCAGCGATTGATCCAGCAGCGACACCGTGGTAAGTAGATCTAAGTACATCAACTTCAGCTACATTATTCACGTAGTTGAAGTTGCGTAACTTGGATTGATCCCACCCAGTGTAGACCAGGCCTAAGTGTCGTGTGTGTGTGTGTGTGTGGGTGGTTTTTTTAAGAGTACAAAATTTTGAAAAATTGAAAGAGAAGTATAATTTAATTAAAACCCATATGGGGCTGGAAAAGCTATGGTTTTTGTATCCTAAACAGCAGAGACTAAAGATAATTAGTAGTTCGACTATAGTTCTCATTACAAATAAGGAATGCATTTTTTTCTGTAGCATACAGTGTGCCTAATGCGTGTGGCTTAAAATCAAATCCCACAATTCTTCGTATGTATAATGTATTCAGTGCTGCATTTAATATGAGACAGTGACCCCTTGCTCTGAAGTGCTTATAATCTAAAGACAAAAGCAGAGACAATAAAGCTATCAAGCTATAGTTATCTTTTTATGGAGACCTTATGGGACCTGGGATTCTGGGAAAGATTTTGAAGGGCAAGAGAGCTTATTACTTGGCTTTGAGGCACAGCAACTCTCAGTACCTGAGCCATTATCATTAATGGTGATTAGTAATTGAGACAGACCTGGATCCTCTGCCTTCAAAGTTTCCAATCCATGTGGGTTCTATAATGTGTTCTCTGTATGGCATCTTTTTGATTGGGTGAGATTGAGACTCATGGTGGCATCTCAAGTACCCATAGCTTTATAAAAAGGGAATGTTCATGTTCTTATTTCTAAAACTATTTCATGTCCTCAAAGATAATAGAAACCATGGCTTTACATCTTCAAAAACAAAAAGCCCTGTGGGTTTAGCAGAGCATGGTAATAAACACTGACAAACCTTTAGGCAGAACACATCAGCCTTTGACAAAGTGCAAATAATTTTTGGAAATGTAACCATCTGATAAAAATAATAACCTTCAATGTATGATGTACCGAACATTCAAGTGGAAAATAGGTTTAAGCTGCAAAAACAGTAACACTTCATAACCATCAAGAGCTAAATGTCTATTGCTCTCAGTCTTTTGCTCTGTAGTTTCTCCTTAATATTCTGCAGGTCAAGCAGCTTTCATGCCATTCTTTAAACTTGTTATGATTCTATCCTATTTTTAACAAATTAAGTGTGACAACTGACTTTTAACAATTAGATTATATTAAAAATAAAAAACCTTATTGGCATATTCATATTTTTTCTGTTGTATATCCATCCATTTTATGCATGAAGTCATATGAAAACTTGGATGTTAAATATTTAAATGAATACATAGTGCAACAGTTCTCAAAGTGTGTGTCGGGACCATATTTTAACGGGTTGCCACAGCTGGGTTTAGATGTGCTGCGGCTGAACACCCCTCCACCCAGGCCTGAAACCCTTTGGCTTCAGCTTTGGCCCCCTTGCCCAGGCTGGCAGGGCTTCCTCCCTCCCCCCTCGGCGCAATCTTCTAGTAATTTTTGTTGTCGGAAGGGGGTTGCAGTGCAATGAAGTTTGAAAACCCCTGGCATAATGAAATGCATTTGGAAGATCATTTGGCCTGGGTGAGAGCAAATCATATTGGGCATTAATGCCAGTCTTGAAAACAGAAGAAAGCAAGTTGTCTTGTGTGTAGAGCTGAATATGTAGTGTAGCATTCTTGTTACTAACAGGATTAGTTTTTGTAGGGTTTCCTTTAATATGCGAACTCTCTCTTTTAGAAAAAGAATGTAATAATGGATTATTGAAAGAGGAGTGCAGTGAGCTCAAACATGGTGACCACAGCACTTTCATTTCACCAGACCAGGATCTTTTAAACTACAAAATTCTCCCAACTGTATAGATTTCTTGCCTATTGCTTGTATCATATTTTATATACCTACTTTTACAATTTGAAACCTGTGTCAGCCATACCAATGTGCACTTCTTGGAAAGACTAATGGTTCACCTATCAGTCAAACTAGCTACTATTTGTTTTCCATATGGTATAAAATGTAGGGAAGGGAAAAATCATAATCTTTTCAGAGGGAAGATAATGTGGTTCTGAGCCTTGTTATATCTGGATGGCTCAAGGGCAGTCTGCCTCACTGCTAAATTTGTGCTAATTGGAGCACCCACAAAATACAGTTAAGTTAAAAAAGAAGTAAATTGTAGATCTGTGCAGCATAGTGATTAAATATGCACACAGTAATCTCATTATTGTAAAAGCAAATAGACTGAACTCTAACGAAACTGATAAGAGCTCTTTTAAATCAAGTACAATAAACAACCAAAAATTTTGAGTTGCATTTAACAAAACAAACAAACAAAGCCCCCTTCTCTCTCTGTCTCATGCCTAAGCAAGGAGGGTGCAGTTTCCCCATGGAGTTAATGAACACCAAAGAGTAACTGGCTGGCAGTGTTCTTGTTCCTGTGACTAGGATTGATGGCACTTAGATTCATTAAGCATTTTCTGGTGGTTTCTTACTCTTGTGTGGATACAGTATGGGCGTACAGAGGTGGGGAGTAGTTCTGTACCCTAGAGGGAAAAAGAACCTTGTGTTTGGGTTGGACAATCCTGGGATAGGAATCCTAGAAACAGCTAAACCTAGAGAGAAGACATGGGTTGAGCTTTATCTAGTGAAATCTTATTATATTAATTAAGACAAATTCTAGGAAGGGGAGTAGGTAATTTTGGGGCTTTTCACAGTATACAAAGTATTTTAGAACATTATTGGAAAAGAAACTACTTACGCTTTAAAAAGCATCACCTCTTTAAGCACTAAATTTTCATACCCTGTACAAAGGCAGAGTACAGAACCTATTAGGAACATAATGCTAAGTCTTGCAAAATGGGGGAAGAGATGAATCCTCAACCTGAAGCTGGAACTGTGAAGCTACTCTGCAACTCCTGCTGCAGTCTGTGGGGTATAGAACAGACTTAAGGGAGAAGAATTCCTTACATGAAATATATTAGTACAGCATTTATTTTTAAATATTTCTAGTTCTCCTAATACCTTGTTGGTAATAAGTTAAAAACTTACTGTTTCAAATTTATCATTTACCATTTGATTTTTTTTTCTTTTTATCTTTCTACCACATTGTCAGTATTTTAGCAAATTTAGCAATAGATAAAAGACCTATTAAGCCCAAAATTTTCAAAAGTGACTAGGAATTGTATGTCCAACTTCTGGCACCTCAAGGGAGTCTGATTTTTTTAGAAGATGCTAAGGTGCCAATCCTCTGAAAATGAGGCCACTCTAACAAATCTCATGTTGGCACCCAAAATCATTAGTCACTTCTGAAAATCTCAGTCTCAGCATATAATCATTGGGTGAAATTCTAGGGCCTGTGATATGTAGGTAGTCATTATCAAATAGTTGCTTCTGATCTTAAAACTCAATATCCTGTTAGCATTTGAGAGGAACAGGAAAACTCACTGAATTTTCCTCCATAATGAATAGATATAAGGAAAGTATACCATAAAGCATTACTCATGCTGTTCTGAATAACCTGTTAAAAACGAGAACTAAATTGTATATACAACTTGCCACAAAAATAGTGCATATAGTCATTGTAGCTCTTCTATCAGAGGATCTTACAATATTAAAAGAGTTTCATAGTATTAAACTAACAATTACTGCATAAGGACTTAGATTATTTTAATCTCAATTTTGCTACAGTATTATCCATGCAGTCTTAATTAGGAAATTGCTTGCTTCTGTGGGTTTTTTCTACCTTGGATCTTTCAGTATGTTGGATTAATATGGGAATCAGGTTGCTTGTTAACATAAGCAATTTAAAACGTGTAGATGTAAGATAATGGGTTAAAACACTTTAACTTGGCAAGATATGGTAAGTAGACTGCTGAGTTGCAGCCAAGTTTCTGTATATTCTGGGATGGACTGTTACTCAGAAGGTAGTATCAGTTTACTCACCTAGATGGCTTGCCTCGATGCCAAATAGGACAAGTTCTATTACTGGAATGCTTTAGTTAAGGTAGCTGCAATAGTAAATAAGTTTTTAGATTTTAAGTACTATTCTTTGAGAGTAAAGAACAAGTCTGTTATACCCACAGTAAATTGAACTGCTTTAGCAGTCCTGTAGTAGACACAGACCAGTGCTCATTCTCAAACATACTTTATTATGCCAGCTATGATTAAAAGGAGAAAAGTTGTCTTGTCTTTAAACTTAAATTATTGTATGTCACATTAAACATGTTAGAATGTGTCTTGCAGCTCCATCCATCATAAATGGTCTGTCTGTCCTTGCCATGGAAGATCATGTTACCTGGCTATACACCTGGCCATTCCCATCCCCTCCAAACAATCGAGCTGTTAAGGCAAACACACCGCAATTGCTTTGTTCAGCATTATTTCCTCACTTCTGACTTTGACTTTCAAATTGCTAGTGAGCAGCACAAGTCTTTAACAATACAAAATAAACTTAAATACTAGATTTTCTCCTTTATGCTTACTCTTTAAGTTTAACTCAATTTAATTTTGACTGGGCATTAAGGAGGTAAGAGAACTTCATGCATGGCATCATTTTCATGGCACAGACCACCTCTTTCTAACCCTTAAGCTGTCACATCAATCTTGGCAATATAACAAGTTATATTTTTGATTCATAACTGTTTCTGAAACAGAGACAGTGCTCTTCTTGAACAGCATATCTGGCACCCTTCTCCCTCTTACATCAAGGCTTAGTCCTTCATTTTGAACTGTGTGTACTTAATTTAGCCAGTGACATGCTTGACCACTGAGCTAATGTATGACGGTGTTTTTTTGTTCTATAGGATATTCAAGTAATAAACTGCTTTAAGAGCAGTGGCTAAATTGTTCTGTGCTGACCTTTTTAGACTCCTTTGCCTGTGTTTCATCAACTCCGCTTTTAAAGTGACGTTAGCACATGTGAAAAGTGCTGAAATAACTCGGAAGATTTGCATAATCTTTTCTATCCGTGTTCAGCATAGGTGGTAGCAATATAAACTTCTCCACCAGTGCCCTCTTCCTGACTTGAGGGGCTACCTTGAGAAGTGAGATGCTGGCCTTTGTTTCTCTGCTGAGACTGCCACCAAGGTGCCCATAATCAAAAGCTGAATTGCTGTCAGAACAGACACTACTTGTGATCCCATCTAGTATAAACTGATAGTATTCTTTCTGTCATTACAGGCCACAGTGTCGTCTTTACCACATCTAAATGTTTTCCCATGTTTAACTGAAAGCCTTGCTGTTGGACTTAGTGTGGGCATCACTTTTCACCCACACCTTTTTTTTGCTTCATGTTTACGTACAGTTATATTTACACAATAAATTAATGTGTTCAGGCTGCATACTTGCCACTTCTTTTGAACAGTAAATTTATGAAATAGAGGGGGAGAGTCTCCAGTTTCTAAACCTGAAGCTGCTTTTTTGCAGGTAGTAAGCAAATTTATTGTTACGCGAACCAGGTTGTTAGTGAAGTTGTACTATAAATGTATTTGTCTTGTCATGGGGTCTTTAAGAGCTTGCTGCTGTCTTGTAGATGTGTAATGGCATTTTCTACCAAAATTCTAGATTTTAATTATGCTCTGTGCCCTGATTTTTCTTTTGTGCTTAGAATTAAATTTCTATTTAGAAATAGAATCCTACAATCAAAACATGAATGTCATTAATAATAGAGAATAAATATGCAAGGCGTCCACAGATTTTGATTTTAAGAAATACATGTCGTCTTGTTTTTCCAACCTGGTGTGGGTGAGCTGGGTGATGTGATGTATGTCTGAGTATTAGAAGATTATAAAATTAATATTTGCAAATAAAACTTGTTACTATACTCAGGTTAAGTATCAGAGGGGTAGCCATGATAGTGTGGATCTGTAAAAGCAGCAAAGAGTGCCGTGGCACCTTATAGACTAACACACGTAGTGGAGCATGAGCTTTCATGGGTGAATACCCATTTTGTCGGCTGCAGATTGGTATTGAGAGGCTGTTAAACGGAAGCTCATGCTGAGTTCCAGTTGTGAGATGATTGAACTATTTGATAAGTGATTGATAGGCTAGGGGATTTATAAACAGTCTCTCTTTATATCTGATGTATTTTGTACAATTCAGTTACTTAGTTAATGTAGTTTAGAAACCACTGCATGGAGCCCTTTGTTTTTGATTTGGCTGCTAGTAAAGAGGGGTGTGTTAACATCTTGTTTGGAGTGAAATTTGATGTCTGACTTCGTTTGCATAGTGGTTCTTAAAACAGATTAGTGGACCCCTTCCAGATAGTGCAAAGAGCTGCTGTCATCAGTAATGAGACATGTACCACTGAAATGGAGAGTGGTGTACAGGCTTCATTTTAGGTATGGATGAATCAGCCTTCAGCCAGAGCTCCTTTGTGTTCCTAGCAGTTCTCCCTTGTGCTGCTTTAGCCTGTTTGGGTTCCTTCCAGAAATTAAAGTCTGTTAAGTCTTTTTTTGTCAGCTATTACTTTGATGTAAATTCAACCATGATCAGATTTACTGACGGCTCAACACTGGATGAATAGCCAACAAAAGGGACACGGAAACAAACTGCAGAATGACCTGGAATGGTTAGTGGGGCTTGTAAGCAATGAGGGAAAATTTTGGGTACTAAAAATGTAAAATCTACCAGGAGAGTGGAAATAAAGAGCATGTGTACAAATTGTAGTGGTGGAATGTAGTCAGACCGAAAAACTCACATCAGTGTGCTTACTGGCTTATTTTCACTTTGGGGCCTAGCCCTTTTAAATGGAGCCAGGTATGGTGTTTGCAGCAGAGTGAGGCTGGGAGCTAAGGTAGTCCAAGATTTTTGAGGCAGCCCACAGTATAAAATTTGTTGACACATGCAGGGTTATTGAACCATCTGAAATTACTGTTAGGCTACAACATGGGAATTGCTATGCCATAACAGACAATGATCCAGCTAGTTAGGTTTCTCATATCAGTGATGGTGGGTGAAAAATGAGATCCTCTTCAATTTAGGCATAAACAGTTTCTTAGCCTATATTTTGTATATTTTAAGACAATACTATTATCACCTATGAATGACATATACATGCAAAAACAGATGAAGCGAGAAAGATAACCAATCAAGTTCTGTCTCCTAAGGATAGAGCAACTTTTTTCAAATCTCTGGTCTGTTTGTTTTTCCCTGTCTTCTACATGCTCTTGTTGTCAATCACAATCTTTTATCCCTTATTCTGTAGCTTTGTGCAGAATCTATTTCCCAAGTTACCTCATCTGTGTACCTATCTAATTAAAACATTCTTATGCATGGAAGGGATGGAATGATGAGACTGCCTGCAATGGAATGTAGCTGATCTGTGACTGCTAGCACCAAATATTGCCAATGGCCAGTAATGGGACACTAGATGAGAAGGGCCCTCAGTTACTACAGCAATTTTTTTCCCAGGTGTGTGTCTGGTGGGTCATGCCTGCATATTCAGTGTCTTACTGATTGCCATATTTGGGGTCAGGAAGGAATTTCCCTCCAGGTCACATTGGCAGAGACCCTGGGTTTTTTTGCCTTCCTCTGGGTCATAGGGCACAGGTTTAAACTAGTGTAGAGGGTGAATTCTCTGTAATTTGAAGTCTTTAAATCATGCTTTAAGGACTTCAGTAACTCAGCCAGAGTTTATGGGTCTATTGCAGGAAGCATGGGTGAGGTTCTGTGGTCTCCAATGTGCAGGAAATCAGACTAGATGGTCATGATGGTCCCTTCTGACCTTAAAGTCTGAGTCTATTAATCACAGTAACTAACCTAAACTAAGACATTTTTGCTTATCCTGCTAAAACTTACTTTTATCTGTCTGCTTCTGTCATCTATTCTTTACTATCTTCCTCACTGGCTCTGTCCAGTTCTTGCCTTAGGATAGTTATTCTCCTTACTGATCTGTTTTTATGACCTTGGGTTTTTTTCTTGTTGGGGAGAGGCGGAACACCTGGAGCTTGATGCCCTGCTGTTACACAGACCAAGGTTTTTACAAATAAGAGAGATAAACCAGGTTTCATAGTTTACACAATCCTGAAGCTGTTTCAGCTAAGTTCTGAAATGCTGCATTAGCAGAGACATACAAAATGCAAACATTCCTTGATATTTTCTTATGTTATATATACTATTGCTTTCTCTAGTTAGCATGTATATTTGACTAACAGTTTCTTACAGTTTTCTAACCGTGGTTACTGCAACATACTCCAGAGGAAGTTGTAATCCTCTTGCCTCCACAATGCATTCAGTGAGGAGTTGTAGGGAAAACTTTATCCTAATCTTACTGGAGATCAGTTTATGCCCTGAAGAATAAGGATTGATTAGTCATTAACACTTCTTTGCTATTAGTGTAACTGCAGTGTTACTACTGTATTCAGATAAATGTGTAATCTTTAACACTTTTCTTTGTTTATGGTGATTTTAGGGGTGTGTGTGTGTGTGTGTGTGTGTGTGTGTGTGTGTTTATAAAACTAATTTTATCTACCTGCACATCTACAGTGTGTAGAATGTGGTTCATGAGACTGTTAGGAATGCTGCTTTCAGCTGCATAATTCGGGTTTCTGCGTCTGTTAGAATCAGCATTTAAAATTGACTACTTGAATTGTATTAAAAGTGAACATGCTTGAGTAAATTTATATTCCTTATTTTGCTATTGTACTAAAATCCCAGTTTTTAAAATTCTCTTTCAGGCTTCCTTTGAGTATTCTGCATATGTTGAGTTGTAAAACTAACATGCATGTCAGGATATCAAAACCAAATTTAAGGGCCAAATAGTGCAATCACAACTCTTATTCTCAGTTCATAGTCTGAGACACTGTCCCATCTTAATCTAGCCTAGATGAGTTATGGGGATGTATATTTAGAAAAGCACCAGCAGCATATAGAGCAGTTGCAATATTGGAAAGATATATGAGAGAGGAAGACCAGTCAAACTAGATACACAAGCATGGGTAGAGGAGTGTTTTCCATGTAGCAATAAAGTATTGTGAACTGCTTATAGGAAAACTGGTTACAGGGAAAACAAACATGCAAAAGTAGTCATCTGCCCAAAGCAGAACACTGTGTGAGCTATCCATGATTGCTATCCATGTTTTTAACCAGTGTTAAACATAGAGAGCATTCTTGGCCCCCATTGAAGTTTATGGCTAAACTCCTTGGGACCTCAGTGAGACCAGGATTTCACCTAATCCGTCATAGGCCATATTTAGAGCCAGCCAAGATAGTGACTGTGATTAATGTAGTTAAAAGTAAGTGTGTGAACAGCGCTTAAAATACTGCACAAGCAAGAAGGCATTTTTCCTCTCAAAAGTGACTGGAAAGGAATTTCCCCTATCCTGCCAGTTTAAACATGGGCTTTATTCTGAGGGTTGCATGTGGAATGACTTACAAGAGGCTCTTTTACTTTACAGAGACGGAAGGCTTCAAAATTGACACTATGGGAACCTACCATGGAATGACTTTGAAGTCTGTAACGGTAAGTTAAAAAGCATTTCTGAAATGTAGTGTGCATCAGTGACAGCATATATAAATGTTTCAGGTTTACTTGGCCTGTGCCTCTCAACAGGGTTGTCTGTTTGTTTGTTAGCAGCGTTAATGAGAAGTCAGTGTCTGATTTTAAAACCTGGAGAGTGCACTGGTTGTGTACAAATTGAAGAGCTCTTTTTTCAAAGATTATTTGTAACCTTGGGTAGTGGCTAATACTTTGCCTACATTAGAAAGGGTTTGCCAGTATAGCTATACCGGCAAACTCTCCTACTGGAGATGTAGGTGATATTATCTGCAATTCTTTTGCCAGTATTGTTTATACTAGTTCCTCTAAATGATAGGAGTTATACCAGCAAAAGGTCTTTTTTGTCGGTCTAATTGTGTCTGCCCTAAGGCTTTTGCTAAAATAGCTATGTTGGTTAACAGTGTAACATGTCAGCAAAACTTTGAACTGTGGACTTGGAATATTGCCTCACATCCAACTTTCTGTTTGGATTTAATTTAGTGACGGTAGAGTTCATTGACCTCTGCAGTACTTGTTTAAGCTTTTTCCTCCATCTGGCCTGGTGAGATTGATGACCATATGTGCCAAATGACTTGATTTATCTTTTTTAATATGGATTGCTGTACGTACAGATGAGAAAGCAGAGACCCTCAACCAGACTTTTTTTTTATTTTATGTTTGTCTTAAATTGTCTACTTATATGGAAGTTGGTTGAACATTCTCAAACAAATGTTGTTTTGATCTTCTTATAAGTAGGATAGATGTCACAAAACTAACAAAGCGGCCTCATTAAGACTTTTGCCATCTGTATACCTATATAAATCTGTTGAATAGAAAGCCCTAAACATTCTTCTAAATCTGCGCACCTATGCCTACTGTGCACTCCTAATTTGAGCATAAAATAATGCCTAGAATGTAAATGTTTCAAAACCAATTGATTCTTATTTGAACTTTTTCCTTTGTCTAATAACTGCTTTGCCATTGTCATCCTCCAATCTGAAAACACTGGCATCCAGTTCATTTTTTTAATATTTAATTTTAAGTAATCCATTTGGTGCCAAAAGTCCTGCCTTGTAGATGAATTCAAAATGCACTGGTGTGTATAATTAAGGGGAAAAAATGTGGCTGCTTGATTCAAAGGCCTTGTGTTACAATGGTGCTTGTTAGGCTAGCTCCAGTGAAGGGTCTTGCAGCACTAGGTTACTAAACACAGATTTTCAGGATGTAATGTCTGTTTCAAATCATCATGTTGTGACTTGGCAAACAGGTTGCCTGCTTGTTGTCCTGTGTTAAAAAAAAACAACAACAAAAACCAATTTCTATTATGATGTTCAAAGCTTTAGCTAAACTAGGGTTAATTAAAATTTAAAAAAATCTTTACATTGCAATTAGTCAGGAAAGTGACTCTAGAAATATAGCTTTCCATGGCGTCATATCAAAGTTCTGCATCCAAAAGTTCAAGGCATTTTTTCCCCTCTGATAATCCCACTTTATAAATTCAACACAGGATCTATAGTTTTAAGATACTTGGAACTGAAATCTTGAATACAAGTTGCTAAATTGGATTCCTTTGGTTTTTTCCCCCACAACCACTTCCAATGAAGAGAAAAATTTCAGTTTCCAAAAAAAAAAAAAAAAACAACTAATGAAACTAAAACTGGTTCTTTACTTAATATAATCTAGAACCTTTTGAAATAATAACATTTTAAGAAACTGGATTATTATTAGACTACACAGAAGATCTTTACAGTGCCCTGAGAAGCAATAAAATCTCATCTGCCATTTTAGAATTACTCCATCTAAGAATCAAGTTCTGTGTTACTTTTACAGTCTTATTTTGCACCAGAAATGTCAGACTTCTTTAGTTTAAAAGCTAAATCTGAGAGTTGTGGTGGAATCCTGGATTTGTGTTATGAATGTGGAGGAAATAATTGTTATTTAAGTGGTGCAGAAATATTACTATATGCATCTCTCTCCAAGCTTGATTTCACTTAAGTGAGTGGCATGGTTTGAAAGAGATTGTAACAATATCCATAGTCAGACAGCCACCACCCTGTCAAGTTTGTGACTTCTTTTGAGTTTCACTCTTCCTTTTCAGCCCTGTTTCTTCTTTTTCTTCACACAGTACTGGAAGAAATCAGACTGCCAGGGAATTGAAACATATTCTGCACATTTAAAAAATAAAATAATGCAGTAATTTGCTCCCAACAAGTTGAATGAAAAAATAATAAATATGCATTAGAATACTTGGTCAATCCCCACTTCTGGGAAAAATGCTGAAATCTGATATAAAGCATACTGTGGCAAGGTAGATGCTTCTCTTGATTCTCTTCACTCATAGCATCCTTGATTTGTTTCTATTCTGGCTGCTGCATCATTTATTTTTGGAATGGAGGAGATCACTGACTACCTTGCGAAGACTGTTCCTCCAGTTGATTCTCTGAGCACAACTGGGTGTTGAACACTGTTGACTACTTGATCTAACCTTGATTTATCAACAGGGGCGGCTCCAGGCATCAGCATGTCAAGTGCGTGCCTGGGGTGGGCAAGCCAGGGAGGGCACTCTGCCGGTCGCTGCAGGCTGCCGTGCTTGGGGCGGCAAAATGCCTAGAGCCGCCCCTGTTTATCAAGTACTAAATTGGTGAGTTGGGCATACTCCTCATGGTTTTTGTTCTTCAATCCTTTATTTGTATGGTGCAGAGGCATCTAAATACAATTTCCTCGGTTCCTTCTCTTCAGTGATTCTCAAACTTTTTTGTTCTGTGAACCACTTTGTGATAGCAGCACTTCCTTTTTCTATCCCCGCTGGTATTAGTTCCCAGGAATTTTCATCTCACAACTATAAAGGACTTGACAGACCTTTGTTTGTTTCTGGGCCATAATGTGGAACCCAGCTCTCTGTAGTAATTTTCTCACCTCTGACATTTTAGAAATGCAGCTTAAAATCTTACCTTTTCTGTGCAGCTTGTAATCCATATACAGTTGTCCAGTTTTCCGTAGGCTTCTTACTATTATGAACGTCGAGTTTTTCTTAGTTTGTCTCTCCCACCTGCTCTCATCTTCCTGTTGTAACTGCTTTGCATTGATTTATATGAAACTCTCAAAACTATTGAGTATGTATATACTGAAACTGCTCTCTGGATTATAACCTAAATTTGAGAGACTCTAGATGCTTGCATTTTTCTACAAATAAACAAAACTACATTTTTACTGCTGCTTTGTAAGTGGTGTTGGAAGCTCAATTAGAATTCAAGTTTGTAACAGAATAGATTGTGAATAGTGGGCTTTTTTGAAGTAGTGTCAGCTAAAATCTGTGCTGCTGGCAGTTCTTTGCTGTAGTAGGGAAGTTGGCAAGAACTGACTTTCTGTAATGAATTTTTATTGCTAAACCATGAAGTTCATTATTTCTGTTGGTGAATTGATTACAGTAACAGAACTTCTTCAGGAGTGATCCTTTTTCTTACCTGCTACATCTCCCCATTTTCCTGGGATGGTTAAAATTGATGGACCAATAAACTACTGGTATTAACACTTTGATATTTAGTTATCCAGCAGTTTATACTGCAAACTGGACAGCACCTTCATTGTGTTTTAGAAGCACATCACCTTCCATCCTACCTATAGGTTTCACTGCAAACCGTAATCTCATGTACTGGTTTTATTTTTATTTTTTTTTTTTCATTTTAAAATGGGAAATGCTCACTGTCAAGGTAATTAGGGTAGGGTCAGTGGAAACATGAATATGGAAGACGATCATATTGATAGTCCTACCTTTATCTCATGTATACAATGTTGGATGATAGCTGGCATTTGTTCTCCCAGTGAATGCTGAGGAAGAATTCCCCACATTTTTAACTTTGTACTATTAAGAGTGCAAACATACTTGTTTAAAATGGACACAAAATATACTTGATGCTTTTTTATTCTGACCTTGTTAAAGGAAAATGCTCAGCTGAAAGCCAAGGTAGTGCCATCTAGTGAAAACCTAAAAAATAGTTTAACCTTTATATTGCATTAGACATAATGAAACTGAATTCTGGACTAACAGGATTGCTGTAACCAAAAAACATGAAGCCCTTAGCTGTCCTCACAGCTTGACATGGTTGTAAAGGTCAGCACAAAAGAACTGTCTGATGACTCATCGTGGAATATTGGAGTAATGAGAGTTGCTTGTGATTTGCATGTATAATAAAGTTGGCTTTTGCTTTTCCCTTGATGAGGACATGCTCTGTGTTGACCATACGCACATATGAAGAACAGTTACTTGTCCAGGACAAAGACGAGTCAGTGTGACCTAAGTTTTTACCTATAGCTGATTTCCTTGCCACTGTGTTTTACTTCTCCTGTGTCGTGGTTTTTCTCCTTCCCTTCACATAAGTGTACTGGTAAATTGTATAATCCTGTATCAAATAATAACCTTCTCTTTCAAACGTAGCAATCCCATTAACTGGAGTGGCAAGGGTCTAAACTGGGTCTCCTTATCAGTGCCACCATCTGAAACAGGGCGGTGCGGACTCTGGCTGGGAGTGAGGGCTCTGGGGTAGAGCCAGAAAGGAGGAGTTCAGGGTGTGGGAGGGGGCTCTGGGCTTGGGGGGGGGGAGAAAAGCTCCGGCTGGAGGTGCAGGCTCTGGAGTGAGGCTGGGGATGAGAGATTTGGGGTGTATGAGGGTGCTCCAGGCTGTGACCAAGGAGTTCAGTTGGTAGGAGGGGGATGGGGGTTGTGACATGAGGGAGGTGAGGGCTCTGGCTGGGGGTGTGTACTCTGGGGTGGGTCCAGAAATGAGGAGTTCAGGGTACGGGGGTGGGGGGGATTCTGGGTTGGTGCAGGGGGTTGGGGTGCAGGAGAGGAATCAGGGCTAAGGCAGGGGGTTAGGGCATGAGGGGGGTCAGGGATGCAGGCTCCGGGCAGCACTTACCTGAAGCAGCTCCTGAAAGCAGTGGCATGTCCCTTCTCCGGCTGCTATGCAGAGATGCGGGCAAGCAGCTCTGCGTGCTTCCTTGTCTGCAGGCATTGCCCCTGCAGCTCCTATTAGTCGCATTTCCCAGCCAATGGGAGCTGCAGGGGTGGTGCTTGGGGTGGTTTCAGCGTGCGCAGCCCCCTGGCTGTCCCTAAGCATCGGAGCCGGAAGGGGGACATGCTGCTGCTTCCAGGAGCCTTGGCACGTACGCACGGAGCAGCCTCGGACCCAGCTCCCTGGCTGGAGCGCCATTCACCACAATACCTTGGAAGATGGCCAGCAGGCTGTAGGTGCTCAGGAGCCCTCGGGGTTGTTGCACAGCTGCAGAGCCCCAGACTCCACTCCCCAACAGGAGCTCCAGGGCTGCTTTAAACCAGGTGGAGGGTCAGATGTTGCCCCCGGCTTGTAGTTTGACCACCCCTGATCTGAGACATGGTTTTCAGTTTTTCTATAGGCAGATTAGACCTGCATGTTTGTTTTCATAGGGGGTGTAACAGATTCTATTTTTTGCCTTTCTTAGATTTTAGGGACCTGTGGCTTAATACTTCCGTTTTCCTTTGGAAATCACAGCCTGTGAAGCATAGACAATCTGTTTATTTTGACTGCTGATGTTGGAGGCTGTCACTGAAGGTCATATTCAGCTACAACCATTGTTAACACTCCTCTCCTTTGGGAACCTCTGCCAGAAGGCATGGATTTGACCACATCATATTTGTCTGCATTTCCTTGATGTGAGACACTTGGTCAGTTGAACTGGTTTTACACAAGTCCTGTTGGCTAACTAGGTTTTAGTCAGTTTGGGCTATTTTGCTAATAGCAAACTAAAATGTAAACTGCTGCAGTGTAGACAAATATATATGTTCTACACTTAAGAAATCCTAGTTTGTGGGAAGGAAGCCTTCTTTTTAAATATCAGAGGGGTAGCCGTGTTAGTCTGGATCTGTAAAAGCAGCAGATAGTCCTGTGGCAGCTTATAGACTAACAGACGTTTTGGAGCATGAGCTTTTGTGGAGCACGAAAGCTCATGCTCCAAAATGTCTGTTAGTCTATAAGGTGCCACTGGACTCTTTGCTACTTCTTTTTAAAGCTTCTAAATTATCTTTTTAAAAAACTATTTTTCCAGTGCTGACAGGCTAGTGTCCAATTTTCCAGATTAAAATAGTTGGTGTAAAAGAGATCCTTATTTGTAAAGATTTTTTTAGCAGTTAGTGATAATTGAACGTCCAGTTGTGATATTTGTTTGATTATCTGCCAAGGACTAAAGTTACCTAAATAGAGGTTTTGGTCCACATGTAATGTTTTCAAAATGAAGTTAGTACGTTATATAGTCTATACAGGGGGAAAAAAATTCACTTTAGGATAAACATGTACTGGTAGGTAAACCACACTTCTGACAATTATTTTGGAAGAATCTGAATATTAGCTAAACTCCACTACATGCGGAAGCATTTTTAGATCAATTTCAGTTTGATGTTCAAGAACTGAGACTTGACTAAGTTAAGGTTTAAATAATCGAAGGATTTTGTTGCCCCTCCCTCAAAAAAAAATAAAAAAAAAAATCTCCAACTTTGTCATATAGTAGAATCTCAATAATACAAAATCCAGTTAACAAAGGTTATATGAAGATCCAATAAGTAGGGCATTGCAGTGTCTCCCCCATGGATTATTAAGTGATGGGCTAAAGAAAGTCAAGAGAGGAGCTACTGAATTCCCTAAGGCTGGCATGTGAGGGGGTCATTGAGGTTGGGGAAGAGGTGCAACATTATGTGCACACACAGACTTTGCATGGAAGATTTGGATAATTGAGGTGCACCTATATGAGTAAATCATGAGATGCTGGTCAATTAATTAAAAGGAAGTACTCCTCTACCCCGATATAATGTAATCTGATATAACATGAATTCGGATGTAACGTGGTAAAGCAGTGCTCCGGGGAGCGGGGCTGTGCACTCCAGCGGATCAAAGCAAGTTCAATGTAATGCGGTTTCACATATAACGCAGTAAGATTTTTTGGTTCCCGAGGACAGCGTTGTATCAGGGTAGAGGTGTATTCAGAGGAAATAAAAGAACACAATGCATCTCGGTACCAAAACGGAGATTAAATGCATGTCTGAAATGAAGTATTTCCATCAGGAAGATTTAGGACTGTAGTGGTGTAAAAATGTAAATATGTGTGATTTAATTTTCATTGCATATGTGATTTTAAAAATTAAATTAAAACTACTGCTTCCAGGCATTGCTCCCCGGAAGAGGCCACCCAGCATGAGGCAAGCGCTCACGCTGTTGCTGCCTATCAAAAAGGCAAGTTGCAGTGCTCCCCAGCAGCGTAAAACAAACAATTACACAGGATTTTCAGAAATATAATCAAAAGGATACAAATCCATCCGGATCAATTTTTTTGTTAAGTTGTTAGTTTCAACCCAGAGGGCAATACAAACTTTTAAAAAATGTTAGTTTTAAAATTAGAACTGTGCCCTGTGCAAGATCTCCTGCATGTGAGTGGATTGAATGTAGGTAAATTAACCCATTAGCTGCTTGCAGGTACTTTAAAACTGTGTGAGAGAAGCATTTGGTGGGATTTTATGTTTGGTATAATATTATTATTACCTGTTTCAAATAAATGGGTAAATTGTAGCATCTTCCTCAGATTTCTTTTAAAGTTAGTCAGGAGCAGATTTACCATGAAACAAACGTGCTGTGGCACGGGGCCCCCAGTGACAGGGGACCTTTCAAAATACAGGACAAATATCTGAAAACCCGTCCCCCGAGTCCTGGTCGGCAGCACAGCAGGGCTCAGGCAGGGAGGCTGCCTGCATGCCGTGGCCCGTGGCCCCACATTGCTCCCGGAAGCAGCCGGCTGCTGGCACATTTCTGTGCACCCTGGTGGGGGCAGGAGGTGGCTCCACACACTTCCCCCATCCCAGGCAGCGCACAGAGACCCACTGCCTCCCTTCCCTCAAGGGGTGTGCAGAGATGTGCCAGCAGCAGGACTAATGTGGCTCCCTGCCTGCTCTGCCTCCCTTCCTCTGTGCCGCTTTGCTCCTGGAAGTGGCCAGCATGTCCCTGCGGCCCCTGTGAGGGAATGGGGGTTTCAGTGCTCAGTGCCCCTACCCTGAACACTGACTCTGCAGCTTCCATTGGCCAGGAACTGTGGCCAATGGAAGCTGCGGGGCGGCGCCTGTGGGCAGCATCATGTGGAGACCCCCTCCCCCTCAGCCTAGGAGCAGCTGCTGGAGGGGTGTGTGTGCCGCTTATTTGGGAGCCGCACTGCCTGAGGTAAGCACTACCCAGCTCCTGCACCCCTGCCCCAGCCCAGATCCTGCACCCCACAACCAAACTTCCTCCCAAAGCCCACACCCCTGCCCCAGCCAAGAGCCCACACCCAGTACCCAAACTTCCGCCCAGAGCTTGCCCCCCCCACTCCCTCCTGCACCCCAACCCCCTGCCCCAATCAAGGTACCTCACTTTATTTTCATTTACTTCCCATTACTTATAATGGAGGAGGAGGAGGAAGGAAAAAAAAATGGAAAAACAGTGGGGATAGGGAGTGAGATAAGAGAGTGTTCTTTTTCTTGGCTGGATCCCAAGGGGGGAACCCTGAAAATGAAGCTGCACACAGGGCTTACTAACTCTAAATCCACCACTGAAGTTAGTGTTTAACACTAGAAAAGGAATAGCCACTTACAAAACTATTTGCGTGTGGGTTACACAAGATTTTTATATTATGAAATGGGTTGCGATGATGTGGGAGGGAGACTGAAAGAATGGGCCATTAAACAATAGATGTTTTGCTGTCTTCTCAGTGAAATTAAGCACAGTTGGCTTGCGATCTTTACATAACAAGCTGGTCATTATTTTCTGTACAGGTATAACCTCAGTCCAGTGTCTCTCATGTGTAGTGAACTGTGTTCTGTAAATTACCTGGTGTGGCCATAATGGTAACCTGTTTTGTAACTGTAGCATTTTTAGTCCTGCGTTAGTCAAGTTTAACCATAGAAACAGGGAAAAACAGTCATTGAGGTGGCTGACTGGTATTTAAAGGTGCTCGGTTATATAGGTCAGGCCCATAGTATAGGTTTTGGGTATCTTTTTCTAAATGAAAACATAGCCTAGCGAAAATTCTTTTTCTTTAAATTTCTTTATATACAATGTTATGCACCAGATGACTTGACTCCAAAGCAGAGAATAGAAAAGGTACAACAAAGTTCTTTTGGCACTACTTCCAACTTGGATGAAATGCCTACTGCAAAAATGTATAAGGCAGGCCCTTTATAAATAGCAGTCTAAATAGAAAAGTCAGACACAGAGTAGGAGGGCAAATAGGGTCTTGCTCAAGGTTACAGGACAGGGCATTGGGTGAAGCTGGGGACTGTACATTTGCCTATCTACTGGACAATGTTATCTTTCAAATGTAAACCTAAACTAACTGCTTCTATATAACTCAGAAGAGAAAACTGACCAGAAAACTATAGCAGGCCATTTTTATATTCTGGCATGTGAACCATCAATTCACAATAAGTAATATATCGTAACATTTTTTGTTTCTATAAATCAGGGGTGGGCCAACTGTTTGGCCTGAGGGCCACATCGGGGAAGAGAAATTGTATAGCGGGCCATGAATGCTCACAAAAATGGGGTTGGTGTACGGGAGAGGGTGAGGGCTCTGGTTGGGGGTGCGAGCTATGGGGTGGGGCTGGGGATAAGAGGTTTGAGGTGCAGGAGGGTGCTCCAGGCTGGGAATGATGGGGTTTGGAGAGCAACAGGGGGATCAGGGCTGGTGCAGGGGGTTGGGGCATGGAGAGAGGCTCAGGGGTGCAGGCTTTGAGTGGTGCTTACCTCAAGCATCTCCCGGAAGCAGTGGCATGTCCCTTCTCTGGCTCCTACACGGAAGCTCGGCCAGGTGGTTCTGCATATTGCCCCATCTGCAGGCACCACCCCAGCAGCCCCCACTGGAGTGCCGGAAGGGGCCATTGGAGCACGTAGAAGCCAGAGCGGGTCCGTGCCACGGCTTCCGGAAGACGCGTGCTGTGGCCCCGACCCAGCGCCCTGGCTGGAGCTCTGGAGCGACCTCCAACCCAGCGCCCCGGCTGGAGCACCGGAGTGGGCAAGCTCCAGGCCCCGCTCCCCAGCTTGCAAGCTGGAGCTGGCCCATGGGCCGTAGTTTGCCCACCCTTGCTGTAAATGAAAATACAGTCTCTGCCTCAAAATGCTTGTGAGAGTAAATAGGAGTGTCCAACGGACTTCACCATTCTCAGGTTTTATCAGAATCATGTGAAAGCACCCCATGCGATGAGATTTTAATCTTCAGAGCAAATAGCCACAGTGTTGGACAGGCAGTTTTACTCTTCCATGGGACTCATCAAGCTCCTAACTTTTTTCTTCTTGAGCCAGCTTTTCAAATGTTTCCCATGACAACCATAATGTTCTTGGTAACCAGAATAATTTTTTTAAAGTTAGATGTAACTACCTTCAGTAAATTCAAATCCTGTCATAAAGTCCTGCAGTTTTTCATCGTTCTCATAGTATTTTTAGCTTTCCCAAGACTAGGTAATTTGAAATAGGCCTGGTCTACACTATGCGTTTAAAGCGATTTTAGCAGCGTAAAACCGATTTAACGCTGTACCCGTCCACACTACGAGGCCCTTTATATCGGTTTCTGTACTCCTCCCCGACGAGAGGAGTAGCACTAAAATCGGTATTACCATATCGGATTAGGGTTAGTGTGGCCGCAAATTGACGGTATTGGCCTCTGGGCGGTATCCCACAGTGCACCACTGTGACCGCTCTGGACAGCAATCTCAGCTCGGATGCAGTGGCCAGGTAAACAGGAAAAGCCCCGCAAAATTTTGATTTTCATTTCCTGTTTGCCCAGCGTGGAGCTCTGATCAGCATGGGTGGCAGTGCAGTTCCAAATCCAAAAAGAGCTCCAGCATGGACCGTATGGGAGATACTGAATCTGATCGCTGTATAGGGAGACAAATCTGTTCTATCAAAGCTCCGTTACAGAAGACGAAATGCCAAAGCGTTTGAAAAAAAAAATCTCCAGGCTACACAGTGCTGCGTGACAAGCGTAACGGGAAGCCAGAGACTCAAATGGACGCTCATGGAGGGAGGGAGGGGGTACTGAGGACTCCAGCTATCCCACAGTCCCCAGCAGTCTCCGAAAAGTATTTGCATTCTTGGCTGAGCTCCCAATGCCTGTAGGTTCAAACACATTGTCCGGCGTGGTTCAGGGAATAGCTCGTCAATTTACTCCCCCCCCCCACGTGAAAGAAAAGGGAAAGAAATCATTTCTTGACTTCTTTCAATGTCACCCTATGTCTGCTGAATGCTGCTCATAGACGTGATGCTGCAGCAGCGAAGAGCAGTATCTGCTCCTCTCCCCTCCCTGGTGTCAGGCGGTACAATATGACTGATATCCGTCGTCACCATCAGCCCGTGAGTGCTCCTGGCTTGCCTCAGGTGAGGTCGGCTAGTGCGCCTGGGTAAAAATAGGAATGACTCCTGGTCATTCCCAGTAGATGGTACAGAACGGCTGGTAACCGTCTTCATCATAGCAACTGGGGGCTGAGCTTCAATCAGCCCCCTCCCTTTCATGTGAAAAGAAAAGATTCTGTACTGCCTGGACTATCATAGCAGTGGGATGCTGGGCTCCTCTCCCCCACACTGCTTAATATCCTGCCTGGACTATCATAGCACTGGGAGGCTGCCTCCCCCTCATTTTATGTCACTAAAAACTCAGTGTTTCTTATTCCTGCATTCTTTATTATTTCATGACACAAATGGGGGGGGACACTGCCACGGTAGCCCAGGAAGATTGGGGGAGGAGGGAAGCAACGGGTGGGGTTGTTGCACGGGCACCCCCCGTGAATGGCATGTAGCTCATCATTTGTGCGGGATCTGACACGGAGCAGCTATAATCTCTGATACACTGCTTCTCTACTACATTTGCCCTATATTCTAGGCAGGACTGACTCTATTTTTAGAAACCATCAAGGAGGGATTGACTCGGGGAGTCATTCCCAGTTTTGCTTTTGCGCCCCCGGCTGATCTCAGCCAGGGGCACCCATGACAGCAGCAGACGGCACAGAAGGACAGATAACCATCATCTCATTGCCAAATTACACTGGCAGCAGACGGTACAGAACGACTGGTAACCATCTCTGCTATCATGCAAAAGCAAATGAATGCTGCTATGTAGCACTGGAGTATCACCTCTGTCCACAGCATCCAGTACACATACGGTGACTGTAAAAAAAAAAAAAAAAAAAAAAAAAAAAAAAAATACTGAACTGGCTCCATGGTTGCCGTGCTATGGCATCTGCCAGGGCAATCCAGGGAAAAAGGGCGTGAAATGATTGTCTGTCGTTGTTTTCCCGGAGGAAGGAATGACTGACGACATTTACCCAGAACCACCCGCGACAATGATTTTTGCCCTATCAGCCACTGGGCTGTCAACCCAGAATTCTAAGGAGCGGGGGAGACTGCGGGAACTATGAGATAGCTATGGAATAGCTACCCACGGTACAATGCTCCGGAAATCGATGCTACGCACACCGCCGAATTAATGTGCTTAGTGTGGCCGCGTGCACTCGACTTTATACAATCTGTTTTATAGAACCGGTTTATGTAAAATCGGAATAATCCCGTAGTGTAGATGTACCCATAGTGTTGTGGTTCTGTGGATGTCGGATTACATGAACAAGTTTTCTTTTAGCTAGAATGCACTCAAACAGGCAGTTGTGTTTTTAAGTTGTTTAATAAGATGAAGAAGCAGCATATGCAGGTGTTACTTTGAAAAAAGTCAGAGTTAAAAGTTGAATAATGCAGTCCACAAATTTTCATGTAGGATAGCTTTCAAATCATGTACAGATGTGGCAAGGCATGTTGTGTTGGGTAACTGTTTTGACTTGGTGCCAGTGCACTACACACAATAGTGCTGTTTGTTTTGTTCCTCAAAAAGGGATGCATTTTATTTTGAGATAATTGTTATATGAATTTGCAGATCTCCACTAGCCCAAAGTGGGTGGTGACAGATATGGCAATTTCCTTATTGAATTTAAGTATGTTTGGAGTCCGTTATAGTAAGTGCCAAGTTTATGTACTGTTGCTGGCTGGGATTACATGTAACTTCTCTAGTGGGGAGAAATGATGTGAGACTTGGACGTTCAAAGGACTATATTGAAAATGTGACTAAATTGAGAATGGACTTTTGGGACATAAATGTTAAGTGGATTTCTTGAGGAGTACGTAGGGGGGAGATTAATGTAAATTCCCTTACGCATACACGCCTCTAGTTAGTTATGCAAAAATTCTGCCTTTTGAAACTACATCCTGGCCATGGGTCTTTGCTGATTACCTTTTCTAAGAGACGAGAGAATAAAGGCCTGAGCTATATAAACAGCCTATCTGTCTAGCCATAATTATTTTTCTGAATCAGACAGTTATGAACCTGTAGCCACGGGGAAAAGACGTTTGTTTTTGAAGGACTGAAACCTACTAGAACCTTTGGAATCAGGCTTGACCTCTGGTAAGCCTTTTAACATTCACATAGGTTCTTTTATGGTTTTTAATATTTTCTCTGTAATACTTTCACCTTAAGAATAAGTGTGCTTGCTTACAAAATGCTGTCTCATATATTATAACTGCAGGCAATATGCTATTCATCTCCTTTGGAGAGAAAGCAAAGCACAGATGCTGGTCTGTTTAGGCAGTTGAGCTATGGGAGTATCATAGTCTAGGTAGGGTACTGTGCAGCCTGGAAAATCAAAATCAGGAGAGAGAGAGGTGCAGGTGTCTTTTCATGAGTGATGGCTGGGAACCAGGGAACTTTAATTGTCTGCCCTCAAGAGAGGATGGAGGAGCATATTGGTGCAGTTACCTTGAAACAGTAACAGATATCAGGTAACTACGTAATGTGTGTGGTGTAGAATTTTTTTTTTCTCATAAAGGCACAATAGCTTTGGTTTTCCAAAGAATAGAAAAATATACTGAGAGGGCTTTCAGAAGTTTATTTTGCGAAATTTCAGTACTGGTTGATTATCGGATTTTACTTCGACCCCCAAATAGTTATGTTGAACATCTTGTAGAAATGTGAATATATAGGAGGCTGTATGTAAAACATTATTCGTTCAGCGTATCAGTTGAACTTGAGCTACAGAAGTTTAGTTATTTTTAATTTGTATGTAGTTGAATCACATGTATTTCATATGGCTTAACCAGTAAACCTTCTTGTCAATGTATTTTCTCCTACAAATGACCTTTCCTCCTTCAGAATATATAATAGCTTGGTCTTCATATGGCAGGTTCTTGTCAGAGAGTCAAATATCTAACAGAAAAGACAGGGAAAGAAGAGCTTGGATATCATATTGTCATGGTATAATTCCCCACTCTGAACTTTTAGCGTCCAAAAGATGGGGTACCAGCATGAATTCCTCTAAGCTTAAATACCAGCTTAGAACCTGTACCGCTGCCACCAACCAGGAATTCCAGTGCCTGGTACGCTCTGGTCCCCCCAAGACCTTGCCCGGGGAACCCCAAGACCCAGACCCTCTGGATCTTACCACAAGGAAAGTAAACCCTTTCCCTCACCGTTGCCTCTCCCAGGCTTCCCCTCCCTGGGTTACCCTGGAAGAGCACTGTGATTCAAACTTCTTGAATCTTAAACAGAGAGGAAAATGCACCTACCCCCCTCCTTCTCTCTTCCCCGTCCCAGACTCTCCCTGAGAGAGACAGTAATCCTAACACAGAGAGAAATTAACCTTTCTCTCCCCCTTCCCTCCTTTCTCCCCACCAATTCCCTGGTGAATCCAGACCCCATCCCCTGGGGTCTCACACCAGAATGAAAAAAACAATCAGGTTCTTAAACAAGAAACTTAATTAAAGAGAGAAAAACAGTAAAAATTATCTTTGTAAATTTAAAATGGAATAGGTACAGGGTCTTTCAGCTATAGACACTGGGAATACCCTCCCAGCCTAGGTATACAAGTACAAATTAAAATCTTTCAGCAAAATACAAATTTGAACTCCTTCCAGCCAAATACACATTTGCAAATAAAGAAAACAAACATAAGCCTAACTCGCCTTATCTACCTAGTACTTACTATTCTGAACTTATAAGAGCCTGTATTGGAGAGATTGGAGAGAAACCTGGTTGCACGTCTGAGCCCCCAGAGTGAACAGCAACCAAACACTAACAGCACACACACAAACTTCCCTCCCTCAAGATTTGAAAGTATCCTGCCCCCTGATTGGTCCTCTGGTCAGGTGACAGCCAGGCTCACTGAACTTAACCCTTTACAGGCAAAAGAGACATGAAGTACTTCTGTTCTATTAACCCTTGACTATCTGTTTATGACACAGGTAGTGTACTGATTCGTTCTAAATTTTCTGTTCAGATACAATATGTAGCTTTTATGACTTACAGTTTCAGAAAACTCTTAGATGTGACCATATTTGTAGCATCTTTCTTATCCCTGCCTAACAGTCCTCACTGTGAAATGTTTAACATTTTCTATGGGAAACCCATGAAATCAGTAATTTATTTCTAAGTAGTACACATGGACCTTTTGCTTACAGTATATTAGTTGAAGTATAAATTATAATTCACATGGCAGTTTTATGAATTGCTTTAATAAATTGGAGGTAATTACCCATGTTGTTGTGGTTTTTAAAATTATCTAGCAGTAGTATCAATGGGCTTCAGTCAAACTCATTCCCAGTATGCTAGCTACTGAACCAACCTATAGGAAGATACAGAGCATGTCTAGACTGTAGCTTGAAATATAATTTCCAGCTAGGGTAGACATATCTGCACTAGCTCTGATTCAGGTAGCATGCTAAAAATAGTTATATAGCTGCAGTGACATGAGCAGTGGAATGGGTTTGCTGCCCTAACTACTAACCCATATGAATCCCTATATAGTTGGTGTGGCTAGCCTGTCCGGCTGCTGGGACTGCACTGCTGTTTTCCAGGTAGATTGGAGCTAGCACAGTTATGTTTACCAGAGTTGGAAATTACACTTTCAACTCCAGTGTAAACATACCCACAGTCCCTGTCCTGAGGACTCTATAAATCTAATTCAAGACAAGATACAAGTGTAGCAAACAGCAGGAGGGAATTAGAGGGTAACACTGTGGTGTGGATGTTGTGGTTACATAAACCAGCAATTGGCACAATGTGACGGCTCAAAATCATTTAAATGAGAAGGGAATTGTAGTGATAGAAGTGAGGGAATCAGGAGGCTAGATTGGAGGGAGGGGTTTCTGGACAGGGGACATATAAGAAAGTGAGGGCAAAGATTAGGAGGACAAAACTAGGTGACTATTTTTGGTAAGATGATGATGATAGTAGTAAATGTATCGCAACTGCTAAGTGAATCAGTTTTATGGTGGAGATGGTTGGACCTGTTGCTCGCCCCGAGATTGTGTGTCAAAGACTAAAAATGCCGTACTAGCAAAGATATGGTTTATAGCTTGAACTTGCAAAGGCTTCTGAAGCGCTGGTCTTGTGAAGAACAAGTAATGTTGAAGGGGAAGTAAGCAAAATGGAGTATCTGCTCCCAGAGGTTGTGAAGAGCCTTGTCTCTGGCTCTTATGGAGTGGTTTGTTACCATGTGGGTAACTGTTCTATTTTAATATGAGTAGAATAGACAAGATGGTTTTGTTTTACAAAAGAGTAAGTGTATCATGGGCAGAAATCAGTTACATACTGCAGTATCTCATTGTCTCATCTTATTATTACTTGAACTCATTTATTTCAGGATATGCTCCCCTCCCCATTTCATGCCAGGTGCCCAGCTCTAAAGGCAGTGTCACAGCCAGCAGCAGTGCAGAAGTAAGGGTGGCATGATGTGGTATTGCTACTTTTACTTCTGCGCCCCTACCAGTAGCCAGCAGAAGGGAGGGTGACAATACCATACCACCCTTGCTTCTGCGCTACTCCTGGCAGAGGTGTTGCCTTTAGAGCTGGGCGCCTGGCCAGCAGCCGCTGCTTTCTGGATGCCCAACTCTAGAGGCCGCACCGTAGCTAGCAGCTGCACAGAAGTAAGGGTGGCAGTAGCACGACCCGCCTATAATAGCCTTGCAATCTTCTCCCCCACCCGCCCACTGTTGCAATACTGTGAAAATTCAGATTTAAATATCTGCAAGCATGAAATTTACAGTTTTTAAAAATGTTTTTAAAATCCTGTCACCATGAAATTGACCAAAATGAACCATGAATTTGGTACCGCCCTATTCATAAGATACAAATACTCTTAAACATTCATGTAAAATGACTGGTCTGAGGGGAACTTCAGTATGACTGACAAGCGTTAGTGATATGTGCTGTGGAGGACTTGAAACTATAAGAACATTCCTAGAAACCACTACTTACTGAGATAACTGTCAAAGTAACTTTTATTATTTTTTAATTTTGATCCATACGTAATTACTAGTTTTTCTTCTTTCTTTTAAACACAAGTCTCCCTCCCTGTATATTCTAGAGCAAGGAATCTGGAGCGTGCACTGCATTTCAGTTCATTTTAATACTGCTTGCTAGTTAATGTTGGGGATCTATTGACTGTTGGGCAAACAAATTGCAGCGTTAAAGAGTGTTGTCAATCTAGTTACGTCTTAAGAAAATGAGTTAACACGTTCTGTTTGTATTTTTATTTATAAAACTCAGTGGAATACTTCTGGGCAAAATATGCTTTATAATACACTTTGTTCCTAATATTCTATTGCTTGTGTTCTAGTTAATTTAACTAACTGCTGATAATATATACAGTAACTTTATGTAGGCATATAAATTACCTTGTAATTTAGTGTGGTGTTACATGCTGCTACAGTACAGTATAACTTAAAGAATTTCAGATCCTGAAAATCTCACTTTATGCTTTACTGCCTGGAAAAAATTCCAAATGTGTCTAGACTTGGACAGAAAGACTTAACAGAAGGTCATGTGTATTAAAGCAGTAAAAATGATAGATAACAATAAATCTCAAACTTATTCAGCTTATTGCCTTATTTTAGCCTACTTAAAAGACTGGTCTTTTCCAAGAATTTCTTCCAGTTCTTACATATTTCACCTTTAAAATTTAAACCTGCAAATGAGAGTGCTTGCACAATTAACTGCCTCCATTGGGTTTACAGGCACAATACTTGAGTACCTGTAATTCAAAAGAGAAGTTAATAGATTCAAATTGCATGAAAAGAAAGCCCTTTCAGAAATCTTGTCCCACTATGATTTTGGTACATAATAAGGATTTATCAAGGCCAGATTTCCTATGAGTGTATATTTGCATTGCCTAACAGAAATGCAGTCAGGCCAGTGTAAGGTCAGAAGGTGCCCTAAACTGAATTTTGGATATGATCTTTCATTTCAGCAGACTCCTTTCCTATCTTTTTTTCATTTGATAGAATCTTGTTTGGGATCTTATTTTACTTTATGCTCTTTAAGGCTACGTGCCCTTCACTTCAATGTTAAATTTAATTCACATATGAATAGTAATTCCATATGGTCATTATAAGGTGTGTAATTTAAAAAAAAGTCTGCATGCTGAGAATACATCTTAATAGGTTGTAAAATATATTTGTTTCTTAAATGGAAAGATATCCAGAAAACTGTTTGCTGTTTGTTTATATCAAGTATAAATGCATCAGGTAATAGAAATAGTTGATATTCATCTTGTATTCCAAATAAGCAAGTCAAGAATTTCTTACCCTTATTAAACAGAGGTTGTTAGTATACAAATGTTGGTGAAAGTCTTCTCAGTTATGACGCTGTATATATTTAAGAAAATATATGTAAGATTATGTTGAGACTTTAATGAATTAACACTATTTTATTTTACTTGTACTTAACACTTCATGGTTTTCTTCACATAAACTTTCTAATGCTTTCTGCATCTTGTTTGAAAATTCCACTTCATCATTAAGCAGACTCATATATATACCATATTGAAATATGTTTTCTGTATGCAGATACATTGATAATCCTACATCATATGCCAAATGTCTGAACAGTCAGACTTTCATTTCAGTAATGTACTGTTAAGTTTTGTGAGAAAACATAACTACCGACTCTTGTGCTTGGCTGACAGAACTTGCTGTGTTCTCAATTAGAGTTGCCCAGATGTCGAACACTTACTGCTTTCTCCCACTAGTAATTTAAATCTTTAAAAAAGGGGTTTGTTTTTACTAGTATTCCCTGGCAAATGCAGCTGAAAATGTTTTTGTTGTTGTAAAATCATTTTTCTTTAACTTAGCTGTTTTGAATTTGACTAATCTGTTGTCTGAATTGAATTTGGAGGAAAGGGAAACCAAGTGTGTTCTCTCACATCCATAAGTGGCTGGATGGTGTTTCAATGGCCAACCTAAAGAGGATTGGAGCCATTTACATTCCCAAAATATTGTGTCTCTGGATGGCCTGCTCTCCTCCAAAAATCTTCTGTAATTTTTTTTTGTAGAATGAAGATTAAAGTTTTCTGAGTTGCTTTTAAAGCTCCTGTTTTCTCTTTTGAACAGTATGATTCTTTTCTTCCTTCTTCTGTTTTCCACATTGTTTTCTCGCTATACTGCTCAGTCCATAGTGGAATTTGTTTTACATTTAGTGTAAATGTAGACTTGTCACTGTCGATTGTATTTTGTTTTATACAGTGATGAGCTGCCAAAATCTTAACTAGTTCCCTCCTCACCCCACAAGGGGGTTGTGGCCTGCCCCCGCCCCCTGGGATTCCTGCCCAATCCAACCCCCCAATATTCCTTGACGCCCCCCTGAGACCCCTCCCCCATCCAACCCCGCCTTGCATTTCTGATGGCCCCCCCATCCAACCACCCCTTCTCCCTGTCGCCTGACTGCCTCCCACTGCCTAATCCAACCCCCCTTCTTCCTGACTGTTCCACTGGGACCCTTGCCCGCATTCAATCTCTTTTCCCTGCCCTCTGACTGCCCCGACCCCTATCCACTCCCCCCACCCCGACTACCCCCCCCAATTCCCTGCCCCATCTGCTACCCCTCCAAGCTCCCTGCCCCCTTACCGCGCTGCCTGGAGATGGCTGGCGGTGCTACAGCCGCGCTGCTCTGTTGAGCTGGGCCACACCGCTGAGGCGCAGCGCCTGGAGCCCTGGGTCAGACCGAGCTTGCAGCCTGCCCCCCTGTCCCACGAATCAGCTGTTCCTGTGGGAAACCTGGGAGGGCTGAGAAGCAAGCGGTGGCTTCATGCCCAGGCCCAGGCCCAGGAAGGCGGAGGTGGAGCAGAGGTGAGCTGGGGCGGGGAGTGGTTCCCCTGGTTGTGGCCCCTCCCCCCCAGTTACCTCCTGTGGCATGGCCTCGAACAGCTAATTCGCAGGAAGCGGAGAGGGGGGAGGAGGAGAAGTGGGGTGGCGTATTTAGGGGAGGAGGCAGAGTGGAGGTGAGCTGGGGGTGGGGTGGGGAGCTGGAGCACCCACGGAGGTTGACATCTAAGGCACCATTTTTGGATAATGTGCTCCCCCAGCTCCCTCTGCTCCTCCCCGCCCCAGCTACGCTTCTGGGTCACTTCAACTTACCGGTTGTTAAATTTAGAAGCCTGCGCGGGACAACTGGTTCTAAACCAGCTTCTAAATTTAATATCCAGTTCCCACATACCAGCTCCAGCTCACCACCACTGGTTTTATAATCATTTTACTCTGATAGTGCTTCATTAGATGGATTTTCTAAATAGGCTTTTTCTATATATTTAGTCTGAGTCTGTGTATCAATTTCTTTTCCAGGTCTTTCTCAATAGATTTTTCTTTCAGTGTTCCTCTTGTGTATGCTGGTACAGCCCTGGCTGAGCTTCTGCTTGTGGAGAAATACAGAAATATCTTGTGGATTCCATTCTCTTTTTAAAAATACCAAAAAGACCAAGACCAAAAATTTGACAATCATTGATGTTAATTGTAAAATATATTTGGCAAAAAACATTGCACCACATATAACACATCAGTAGAAATTGTTGACCACTAGTATTCATTAAAAATGTGCACATAATGAATTGGAGATACAGCCCATGTGTTAGGCGTTGTCTGCACTGGGACTTCAGCTACTAGTGAAGCTGCTATTTATACTGGTACAATTTATCTCAGTTTGAAACTGAGGTAAGCCGCACATGTGCAGATTGCACTGCACCAGTGTAAATGGTTTCTAGCTTACTAATTTGCATTGGCACAGCTATTTTGGTGGCTAAAATCCCACTGGAAAGACCTCGGGTTTTGCAAATGTCTCTAATTGAGTTAGTTTTCAGCTCTGAAACATAATGAATTTCTTTGTTGAAAGGGTACCGAAAGAATTAGACTTACCAAAATTCAAGAAGCACTTACTTTAAAATGTGCTCATTTCATAAGCTAATTAAGATTTACTTGAAAATCCTCTGTAGAGGATGTATATTCTATTCTATTCTATTCTATTCTATTCTATTCTATTCTATTCTTTAAGTGCAAATCTGAGTGCATCCTCAATGGTGTAGCAAATGCAATGCAACCATCTCTCTCACTCTAGAAGTGAGTCCTGGACCCTGTTGGTTCTGAGTGGTACAAAGCCTTGTGTATATGCAATGTGTGTGTATATTTTGTTTGTGTGTGTGTTCATATGCCTTTGGGTGTGTTTACACTGTTGCGGTAGGTACTCCAGCTCCCTCAAAGGCGATTGGTGTGTCGATGAGACAAGCCTTCCAATCAACATAGGTCCAACTAGGAGTTGGGTAAGTTGGACTGTGTCACTCTAGGGTGTGGATTTTCCATACCCCAAATGACATAGTTATACTGACAGAAGAGCCAGGGAGCAGTGGTAGACATACAAGTAGTTGATATATAAATCCTAGGCTAATTAAGGCGTGTTTCCCTGTAATCTAAGGAGGGTTGCTACAGGTTAATTGGAGCACCTGTAGTCAATAAGGCCATGGCAGGAGCCTTATGAAACCACCTGTTTTAGGCTGACGGTGTGGGAGGAAGGAGAGAGGACTGGAGCTTGGAGGTGTATTGTGACCTCCACACACCTCCAGACCAGAGGACTGAAGTAAGGGAGACCCTGCACCAGCAGAACAGGGAGACTCCCTCCCCCAGTGTCTAAGAACTGAGGGTAACCCCACCCAAGGGAGAAGAGGGTAAGAAACCCACAGAGGTTGAGCGGGGCTGGGGCTCAGAGTGAGGAGCAAACCCAAACCTCTCCCCTGCTTCCCTCCTCTACCACCTTCCCGGGCCACTATCGGGGCCCTCGGTGCCAGGGGCAGGGGGTGTCATCTTAGCCCTTCTCCAAGAAAAGCACGGGACCCACTATATCAACATCAGCCATCTTGTCACAATATACACTTTATATAATTACTAAGTGTGCACAGGTTTTTTTAGATGAACAGAAGGAAAGATGGAGAAGAAATAGTTTTTTGCTATCATATATTTTATTGCTAGTTTTTCCATTCTGCTCTAGTTGTGCGAAATTCAGACAATAAATCACTGTAGTCATTTGGCTGTAGGAGTAGGAAGTGAGGTAATGCTTTAAAGAAAAAAAAATGATGGTAGTCCCATCTGGTATGTGAATAATGAACTTGACAATACTTATTCTTTCCTCAGATTTAAATTCTGCAATTTTTAATTAAGCTCTCATTTCCTTACCTTGATTTTAGTTACTAACGTTAATGAAAGTTGGACATAACAGGTTTGTTTGCAACATCAATCTTCACAGTTAACTAGACAGAAAATCACATCTTATTGGATGTAGAAAACAGATTGTCTGTGAAAGGAAGAAAAGTGATTCACCCATTACTGAAAAGTCAAAATGTTAAAAATAGATGGAAACTTTTGTGTCTTTTAAACTTGAACAGGTGACATAAGTCTTTATCTTCTCTGATTGAGAGCACCAGTATTGAATTATGCTTTCATAGATTTGTGACCACACTCCTGTAATTATCAATCCGTGATCATATTTTGAGAAAGCAGGGAAGAAAAGAGTAAACTTTTAAACTCTGAATATTTAAAAGATAAACTTCTAAAACAGCAGAAGCATTTTTTAATTTCTTTTGTGATATTTGGATGTGGTAAAATAGTAAAATGTGTCTTTTGTATACATTTAAAATGTATCTCCTTTAAAAAATACTGAGAAGTTCTGTTGACATTAATGTAGAATTATTAGAGGATATTTGCTGTTAGATGTATCTATTATTTCAAGAGCAACTTTAAATTTTATATGTATCCATGTGTTTACAAAATAGGCTTTAGAATTTGCTTTTTCAGCACCAGGTGTGTTAGTTGTCCCATCAGTTGTATATTTGATATTGACTCATAGTGGTTTTCAAACTGTGAGTTGGGACCCCAAAGTGGGTCATGACTCCATTTTAACTGAGTTGCCAGGGCCAGCATACTTGCTGGAACCCAGGGCTGAAGCTGAAGCCTGAACTCCACCCACATCTAGTGCAATGGGGCTTGGGCTACAACCTCCTTTCCTGCCCACCCAAGCTTTTCAGGGCTTGGCCTGCAGTTCCCTTCTATCCCACCCAGGGCATCAGGGCTCGGGCACCAACCCCCAACCTCCCCACCCCTCCAAATGGATCATGTAGTAACTTCATTGTCGGAAGGGAGATTATGGTTCAATGATGTTTGAGAACCCCTGACCTACAGTTCGGTGTCTGAATTAAGTAATGTTAAGAGCACATCTAAACTATATCGTTGTTCCATAAAATTATTGGAACATAAATGCTACCTTCTTGTACATAAAAGAACAATTTATAAGAACACAAATGCTTTACATTATTCAGAGATGATACAGGCGTAAATTAGTTTTTCCACAGGGTTAGCTAACTGAGTTGAATTTTTCTGTCTACAAAAATCAGTGTCTAGTGGACTTTAGAGGGATGCCTGTAAGAAGACTGGAATTTGCATTAAATGGAAGTACTAACAGTTGACATAAAATTTTAGAGTGACTCTCAGATGGCTATTTCCCCAGTGGTTCTGTCTTGGTTTACTATGCTATACTGCCTGTGAACTGTAGTTACAATGGCTGTTAATGCTGAGGCTCATTTCATATACCAAAGTTCACGTCATATTGGAGGCAGTGTGTGCTGCCTGGAAATCATACAAGGGGCATAGAATCTCTCTCTTTCTCAAATGTTTCTTACAACCCCACTTCCACTAATGCAACACACATGAAATATTCAATTAAAGCAGTTCAGCAAAATGTGTTTTCCTGTGGGCGAAGGTATTCAGCATTTTATTAGCAAAGAGTGTGTGTGTGTGTGTGTGTGTGTGTGTGTGGTCAGAGTTTTTGTTGTTTAAAGCCTGAAGCATACTGAGCCATGGGAGCACTTGGCATTTTCACAAGAAGAGCTGTTTTTTAAAAGAAGAGCTGGGGGATTTAGTGGTTTTATGAACCAAGGCATCATACTGATTTGTAACCTAGTATGACATTTTGAAAAGTGTTAACAGGAGCGGATAGTTAACTTGTTGATAGGTAGTGTAGATACCAGCCTAATAGGTGATACTGGTAGTAGAATGTCTGTGCCTAATCGGGTAAAGAATGTAAATGAAGCCAAACGGCAAAAATTAAGATGTTTGTACACTAATGCGTGGAGCCTAGGTAACAAAATGGAGGAACTAGAGCTACTGGTGCAGTAAGTGAAACCCGATATTATAGGGATAACAGAAACATGGTGGAATAGTAGTCATGACTGGAGTACAGGTATTGAAGGCTATGTGCTGTTTAGGAAAGACAGAAATAAAGGCAAAGGTGGTGGAGTAGCATTGCATATCAATGATGAGGTAGACTGTAAAGAAATAAGAAGTGATGGAATGGATAAGACAGAGTCTATCTGGGTAACAATCACATTGGGAAAGAAAGCTACTAGAGTCTCCCCTGAGATAGTTCTTGGGGTGTGCTACAGACTGCTGGGATCCGATTTGAATATGGATAGGAGACCTCTTAAATGTTTCTAATGAAGTAAACACTAATGGGAGTTGTGTGATCGTGGGAGACTTTAACTTCCCAGATATAGACTGGAGGACAAGTGCTAGTAATAATAATAGGGCTCAGATCTTTCTGGCTGTGATAGCTGATTGATTCCTTCACCAAGTAATTGCTGAACCAACAAGAGGGGATGCCATTTTAGATTTGGTTTTGGTGAGTAGTGAGGACTTCATAGAAGAAATGGTTGTAGGGGACAACCTTGGTTTGAGTGATCATGAGCTAATTCAGTTCAAACTAGATGGAAGGATAAACAAAAATAGGTCTGGGACTAGGGTTTTTGATTTCAAAAGGGCTAACTTTAAAGAATTAAGGAAATTAGTTAGGGAAGTGGATTGGACTGAAGAACTTGTGGATCTAAATGCGGAGGAGACCTGGAATTACTTCCAGTCAAAGTTGCAGAAACTATCAGAAGCCTGCATCCCAAGAAAGGGGAAAAAAATCATAGGCAGGAGTTGTAGACCAAGCTGGATGAGCAAGCATCTCAGAGAGGTGATTAAGGAAAATCAGAAAGCCTATAGGGAGTGGAAGGTGGGAGGGATTAGCAAGGAGAGCTACTTTTATTGAGATCAGAACATGTAGGGATAAAGTGAGAAAGGCCAAAAGCCATGTAGAGCTTTCCCTTACAAAGGGAATTAAAACCAATAGTAAAAGGTTCTATATCCATATAAATAAGAAGAAAACAAAGAAAGAAGTGGGACTGCTAAACACTGAGAATGGAGTGGAAGTTAAGGATAATCTAGGCATCCTAAATACTTTGCCTCAGTCTTTAATGAGGCTAATGAGGAGCTTAGGGATAATGATAGGATGAGAAATGGGAATGAGGATATGGAGGTAGATGTTACCACATCCGAGGTAGAAGCCAAACTCAAACAGCTTAATGGGATGAAATTGGAGGGCCCAGATAATCTTCATCCAAGAATATTAAAGGAACTGGCGTGTGAAATTGCAAGCCCATTAGCAAAAATTTTTAATGAATCAGTAAACTTGGGTTGTACCGTACGACTGGAGAATTGCTAACATAGTTCCTATTTTTAAGAGAGGCAAAAAAAGTGATCCGAGAAACTATAGGCCTGTTAGTTTGACATCTGTAGTATTCAAGGTCTTGGAAAAAAAATGTGAAGGAGAAAGTAGTTAAGGATATCAGTGGTAATTGAGACAAAATACAACATGGTTTTACAAAAGGTAGATCACGCCAAACCAACCTGGTCTCCTTCTTTAAGAAGGTAACAGATTTTTTTAGACAAAGGAAATGCAGTGGATCTAATTTACCCCAATTTCAGTAAGGCATTTGATACGGTTCCACATGGGGAGTTATTAGTTAAATTGGAGAAGATGGGGATCAGTATGAAAATCGAAAGGTGGATAAGGAACTGGTTAAAGGGGAGACTACAGTGGGTCATACTGAAAGGTGAACTTTCAGGCTGGAAGGATGTTACTAATGGGGTTCCTCAGGGATCGGTTTTGGGACCAGTCTTATTTAATCTTTTTATTATTGACCTTCGCACAAAAAGTGGGAATGTGCTAATAAAGTTTGCGGATGACACAAAGCTGGGAGGTATTGCTAACACAGATAAGGACTGGGATGTCATACAGGAAGATCTGAATGATCCTGTAAACTGGAGTGTAAGTAATAGGATGAAATTTAATAGTGAAAAGTGCAAGGTCATGCATTTAGGGATAACAACAAGAATTTTGGTTATAAATTGGGGACACATCAGTTGGAAGTAACAGAGGAGGAGAAGGACTTTGGAGTATTGGTTGATCACGGGATCACTATGAGCTGCCAACGTGATATGGCCGTTAAAAAAGCTAATGCGGTTTTGGGATGCATCAGGCGAGGTATTTCCAGTAAAGATAAGGAGGTGTTAGTACCATTATACAAGGCACTGGTGAGACCTCACCTGGAATATTGTGTGCGGTTCTGGTCTCCCATGTTTAAGAAGGATGAATTCAAACTGGAACAGGTTCAGAGAAGGGCTACTAGGATGATCCGAGGAATGGAAAACCTGTCTTGTGAAAGGAGACTGAAAGAGCTTGGCTTGTTTAGCCTAACCAAAAGAAGGCTGAGGCCTTGGCTACACTGGCGCTTTACAGCGCTGCAACTTTCTCGCTCAGGGGTGTGAAAAAAACACCCTCCTGAGCGCTGCAAGATACAGCACTGTAAAGCGCCAGTGTAAACAGTGCCGCGGCGCTGGGGTGCGGCTCCCAGGACTGCAAGCTAATCCCCATGAGGAGGTGGAGTACGTGCAGCGCTGGGAGAGCTCTCTCCCAGTGCTGGCGCTGCCATGGCAGCTCTCCCACGGCAGTGCTTTGAAGTTTCGAGTGTAGCCATACCTTGAGGGGAGATATGATTGCTCTCTATAAATATGGCAGAGGAATAAATATCAGGGAGGGAGACGAATTATTTAAACTTAGTACCAATGTGGACACAAGAACAAATGGATATAAACTGGACACTAGGAAGTTTAGACTTGAAATTAGATGAAGGTTTCTAACCATCAGAGGAGTGAAGTTCTGGAACAGCCTTCCAAGGGGAGTAGTGGGGGCAAAAGATTGGCTTTAAGATTAAGCTTGATAAGTTTATGGAGGGGATGGTATGATGGGTTAGCCTAATTTTGGCAATTGATCTTTGATTATCAGCAGGTAAGTGTGCTCAGTGGTCTGTGATGGGATGTTAGATGGGGTGGGGTCTGAGTTTCTGCAGAGAATTTTTTCCTGGGTGCTGGCTGGTGACTCTTGCCCACATGCTCAGGGTTTAACTGATTGCCATGTTTGGGGCTGGGAAGGAATTTTCTTCCAGGGCAGATTGGCAGAGGCCCTGGAGGTTTCTCGCCTTCCTCTGCAGCATGGGGCATGGGTCACTTGCTGGAGGATTCTCTGCACCTTGAGATCTTCAAACCACGATTTGAGGACTTCAGTAACTCAGACATAGGTTAGAGGTTTGTTACAGGAGTGGGTGGGTAAGATTCTGTGACCTGCATTGTGCAGGAGGTCAGACTAGATGATCATAGTGGTCCCTTCTTACCTTAACGTCTATGAGTCTGAGTCTATGATCTTTTGTGTTGGCGAAATGAAATGTTTTACTTTCTTGCAAGCTTCTAATAGTGTTTGTGGCTACCGTGCAGTTCATTTTCAGATATCTGTAATCAGTACTCAGAGAATTGCTTAGTTTTTGGAAATATCAGTTTTCTTTTTAGTATACATAATAGTGTCTTGTGGACAGCTGACCACTGAGGTATCCTATACTTTATGATTAAAGACAAAATAAATGCTAGAATACTTATTTAATCTGTTGCGCAGTTGTTGGTGTGAAGCGTTTTGAAGAGTTTTTTTGGAGGTGGAAGTGTTTGAATTATGCCAATTAATGCATTTGCCTATAATATCCTTTTATATACCCACTGAGTTAAGATTGTCTACAACTTGATGAAAATAGTAGAGTACATACAGTTCAAGATTGGAAAAGATTGTGGGTCTATCCTCCTGCTCTCTCAAGTAATTTTTTTCAAGATATACACAAGGGTGGATTTGATTTAAATCACTAGTCAAGACGACTTTATTTAATGATGAATTTCTGCATAAAAGTGCAATCTTGTTGGTTGTTATAACTTTAATACATATTCTCCACAACTCAGATCGATGTAGGTTTCGTTATTAGAAGGTACAACTATACATTTTTTAAGTGATTTATTTTGAAAACTTTTCAGATTAATTTTACAGCTGTATCAGAAAATGAAGGATTGTTTGGTTATTTCATTTACCAAAGGTAATTGAAGCAGATATTTATGAAGTCACTGGGAGGTGAACTATCTCCAATTCAAGAGGTTAATCATTAACATCTGAAGGATTTTCTTGCCATGCTGTATTAGGAGAAGAACATCACCAAACAGACATTTAAATTGTTTTATTTAACTAAAACAACAATGTTATGTATTCTGGATTTTTTTCTTCAACAGTAAACAGAGAATATTTTAACAAAACAAGCATACAGATTTTTGAATTTAGTTAATCATTCAAATTTTTTAAAATCAAGTTTGTTTTTGTTTAAGTTGTTTTAAACTAAAATAGTTAAATGAAATATTTAAAAAACAAACAAAAAAACTAAATTTACTGTGTCAGCCAGGTCAACATGAGAAACCTCAAATATTGGCTTCTGCAGATAACTCAGTCATCATCACCTTCATTTTCCTGTTTGTTCATAATCTGGAAAAGAAAAATAAGCTTTCCTGCTTTTTCAGGTCCCAAACTATTTCTCAATTTGGATTGAATTAGTCCAAAAGAAGAAAATATTCTTTCTGCACTGGCAGAAGAAGCATCACTTTAACAGTCTCTGAATCCAAGTGCTTAAGTGACTTCCACCAGTTCACTGGTGTGACTTTCTTTAAAACATCAGCAAACATGTATTTTTGAACGATTCTTATTCCCAAACTGGGTCTTCATTATGGCCTGCTGCCATTATGGGTTTTCCCTTCTAGTGAGAGAATATGGTAGATCTCAAATCAATAAAGACTACACTCAGAAAGACCTCAAGACTTCTGGAATATGCTGCTCAAACAGTTTCACTTTCATTTATACTGCCTGGCCCTCCATTCTCACATTTATCTCGAGACTTTTACTTGTCCAGATCTATTCTGCCCCCAATAATCGTCTATTCATTGAGCTTTTTGAAACTTTGCACTTTTAGAGAGAGTAAGGGATTGACTCTGTCTACACAAATTTGCCGAGGGACAGTAGGGTTCAGGTGTGTTATTTCTCACCTCTGTATAGTTAGTTAAAAATATTTTTGCTGTTAACAAGCATGTTGTCTCTGGGGACACAAATCCACAGTTTGAGAACTGCAAAACTAAATATCTTTGGTATCTTCTAGACTGAGCACTGAGTCCCATTGGGTAGATAGAAAGATTAGCCTAAATAATCTACACGGAAGCCCTGGGAACCGCATAAGATTGGGTCCCTAATCCATGAAATATTGGAACTAATTTACAATATTTTTCTAAACATTACATGAATATATTCTCATGCTATAGAATTAAAATTTATAATCCCTATGCCATGATGAGATCTATCTTTGAGCGATAATGTATCTTAAATAAAATGATCTTTAGATAGATTTTTCCTCAAAGAATTTTATGAAAATCTGATTGTAAATTTTATATATATATTTTTTTATCCGCCCTGGTATATACTGAAATTGTTCTCTGTTTAGACAGACAATCTCTTTTCTCAGACATGCTTATATTACTTTCTTGCCCAGTTATTTCAAGAATGTAACCCTTTGAGAGAAAATCTATCAAAGATTTTAGCTGTATTGACTTCAACTTTACACCAATGACGTTCAACGTAAGTGGTTTAGGTGGAATCTTTGAGACTACATAAAGGCGTAGCTAAGAATGTTTCTTATGCTGGAGGGACTTCTATTTATTTATTTATTTTAAGATACCATATAAACTCATTCAAAAGCTGAATATTTTTGGTAAAAAAAACTGACGCATGAAAGAATGGAGGTCGGCTTATAAACAAGTCTATACCTAAATTTGATGATTTTAAACTCTACGGAATCATTGAATTGAATATCTAATACATTGTCATTTTGTTTACCTGGAGCATCTGCAGGCACAGAGCCCCTCAGCTCCCTGTGGCCATGGTTCGCTGTTCCCAGCCAATGGGAGCTGCGGGAAGAGGCACCACTTCCCGCAGCTCCCATTGGCTGGGAACAGCAAACCGTAGCCACTGGGAGCTGAGGGGCTCCATGGCTGTGAATGCGCCGGGTAAGCAAAACGTCCAGGGCTGCTGGCAGCATACCTTAATGGGCCAGGAGCCAAAGTTTGCCAACCCCTGAAATATAGGGTCGACTTAGGAAAGGATCATAGGTTTTTGCTATTTTTACCTATCCATCTTGGGGGGTCAGCTTATAAATGAACAGGCTAATGAATGAGTATATACGGTAAGTCATTCAAGATTAGTCTCATTCAGGGTACTCTGTCCAAGAGTTAGTTTTTGAAAAGTATGAAGAAAATAGTTAATATTCTGTGATTTGAGCAGTTAGCTAATAAAGCAAAATACAGCATCACCATCATTCAGTTAATGTTAGTGTTACTGTGAAACTGTCAGGTTTAAATACTTAGGAGAGAGCGCTTGTAACTGTTGCCATGGTAATACCAGGAAGGCAACATGGTAGTTTTCATCTATATCCATGTTCAGCTGAATCCTTTTGTAATCATTTAACTGTGAAAAGAAAGTGCCATTCTGTAGCCAGGTTATTTCTCATTTATTACTGCACTAATCAAAAAAGAACAATAATTAATTAATTTAATGGTAAATAAACTGTTTAAATTTTAGATCATCAGATCTATTTTTCATTCCCTTTGTCTTGTTTTGAATATTCACTGACAGCCGTCTGTGGAAAAGATTACCTCTGGAGTTAGTATCTCCTGATATGCTTTCATGTCACTTTCTCTAGTATTCCCGCTGATCAAGGTACAACTCTTTAAAAGTGTGCCTTTGTAATTGTGAAATGACTTGAAATTTTGATATAGAAATGGATTTACCCTCTACTTTGTACTTTATTTCTTTCAGAATGGACAGCTATGTAGGCCTTTCTAATTATAGATTCAGACATTGTTTTCTAGTTTTTCCTCCTTTTAAAAAAATTAACATTACATGTATCCTATTTTTTTTAACCTGAATATAGTGTTTGATTAGCTGCCTCATTTGTAGTGCCTGACAATTTTATCTTTGTAGCCTGACAACTAGATATTCTTTTAACTGAGGTGGCCGAAGTGCTTATCTTTATTCCTTACACCTGTAACTTTTATTTTTGTCTTGGATATAGAGTAAAGGTGGCATTCTTGCCTTCTCTTTGCCTCCTTTATACATTGTTGTACAGCTGGCTAGAAACATATGTTAATAGCTCAGCAGGCAAAAATAGATAGTGATGATCAATGTTGAGGTAGGATGCTGAAATACCAAAGATCTGACCTACAATAGTACAGTAAATACTACATTCTTAAACTGTGGCTTACAGACTTGAGTCACTTCAGTCTTCCAAGCCATTAGCACATACCAGTTATAACATAGACTGTTTTGGAAGATGTTGTCTCTGAGTTGCTATCTGTGTAAAATCCTCTTTGGGCTATCTACATCCAGTGAAATTTAAGGGAAGATACCATACTCTGAGTTACTGTAATTGTCCTGCTCAATCAGCCTGTGGCTAAATAAGCTGTTCTTTTTAAAGGCATAAAATATTTGTACATGACATACATAAAAATGCAGAATTAAGAAAAGCAATGTTTTCTGAGTTTGGCAAATGTACTATTGTAGTCATTTAAAAAAAAAAACAAACCCAAAACTAACTGAGAGTTATTGATTCAACTATGCGTTAGTATTTACCGTTAACAAGAAATCTGAAGGGAATTGGTGTTTTTATATTAACTTCTCCTTTCACTCTCAAGTTTTCACATACTTTTGATTACTTATGGCTCTAAATTTTTAATTTCATTGCTAGTTTCTCCCACTATTTCATACCATCGTATGTGTGAAGCTTGTGCTGGGTTAGGACATATCAGGAAAATAGATGGGGAGAAAAGAGACCCTTCAGAGTAGGGATTTTTTTTAGCTGCGCTTTTACACTTCTTTAGATAAAAATGCTTGGAATAGTAAGGATACCAGAATATAATGCTTGGTTTAGTATGGATGTACGATATACGCTGAAGTATAACTTGTAAAATATGTGAGATTCCATGTTTACCTCCTCACAATATCAGATGGATGTTCAAAGTTTCCTAAGGCCTGGTCTCCACTATGTAGATTGATGTAAGGCAGCTTACGTCAATCTAATTATGATGTAAGTGCCCTACTATATCAACATAATAAATCCACCTCCATGAGACACATAGGGCTTATGGCAGTGTAGTTAGGGCAATGCAGCGTCTGTGTAGACGCTGTCTTGTCAGTTTCAGGGCTCCATGTTGGAGCTGTGAAATTGACAAGAAAGCCAGGAAGCTGGAGCCCTGTTGCAACTGGCTCCCTGATCAGGGAAGCGAGATGCCCAGGCGGCTGCATCCCCCACTCCCGGCAGGGAACTGAGTGGAAGCTGCACTGGCTTTTAGCCCCCCACTCCTGATGAGGATGCACTCCACTGGCAGAAGGAAGGTAGCGTAAACATCAGCAAATGACTGGCTGTAAGTGTACCTAACATAGGTCGACTTAAGTCTGTAGTGTAGACATACACTGAGAAAATATGATCAGTGCTTGAGGTAGGATGCTGAACTATTTACTAGCATGTCATCTTCAACCTAGAATCTGAAAGTTGGATGTTTGTGCTATACATAACTGCCATGAAAAATTGAGTTAATAACTTTGAATTTAGTTAAGGATATTTTGCTCTTCTGTAGTGTCTTCCATTTAAGTCTCAAAAGAATCTTACAGACACTGAATATCTCCCCACAGCAGCACTTGAGTCTGGAAAGTATTTTTATTCTTATTTTGCATGTGGAAACTGAGATAGAGAGGTTATGAGACTTGCCCAAGATCACACAGGAAATCTGACAGAATTGGTCCTGTCTCCCAACCCCGTGCTTTTAGCCATTAGACCTTGTTTTTCCACAGAGAAAGCTATTGATGTTTGAGTTGGAAAAGAACCTATCTTGCTCACTTAGCTGAAGATGCACAGGGGACAGATATATTGTCAGATGATGGCTGTTTTCAATAGTTACTTTCTGGATTACTCATAGTTATTTTATATGCATGTCTTTTTAGCTGAGGAAGTTTCATGATTTTTGGCTAACAGTTGATACTTCCCTACTGATAATCCACTAACCCATTGTTCTCATCATTTAAGACTGCTTTTAACTGTATTCCCTTCCCTTATAATCTACCTGATATTACTGTCATCTTATAGTTTGATTGCATTTGTTCTTTTTCTCATCTTACAATCAAAAAATAGATAAATGAAAATACTTCCTTTAACATTGGCAATTGAGGTATATATTGAGATGTAGGTACATGTGTATTGTAGGAACACACCATGGAACAGATTCTTTCTTTATCTTTAGCCACAAATGCTCAAACTACTTTTATGAAAAATATAGTTTTCTGTCCATCTTAGTTTGGAAAGGTGACAATGTGAAACTCAAAACATAGTTCTCTTCTAGTGAAGAGAATATTGTAAGTGAAAAATTACAAGCAAAATAATAAATGAGTAAAGAATTTGTACCATAAATTGCTATTGCATTATTTTAAACATGAACTAATGCTTTCTTATTTTGTACTAGGGTAAGCAGAAACTAAGTGGTGTCTAAACACAACATAGACAAATGGAAAGCAGTTTTTATTTTTTTAAATGGGAAAACATTTTACTATTTCATCCTGTAATAGTCTTTCAGTGTACAAAGCCCCCTTCACTTCTTAAAGTTGGTTCTGAACAAGGGAAAAGAGAACAATTTTCAGGGGCAAAAAAAACTTCAGTAGACTGGCTATCTTGTGTATAGTCCAAATATTTATTTTTGTATTTATAAAGTGCCTTCAAGTTACACATAGGCACTAATACAATTTTTTTACAAACTCTGATGGAATCTCAATATAGCTTATAAAACTAAGCAGCTTTTGTCTCTCTCACTCACACACACTCTCTCTCTGCACCTGATCGCTAACAAATCCTCTGCCAGTTACAGTGCCAGACTAAACTGATGGATGTTGCAACCTGTCCTAAAATGCTGCCAAACGCTGGCAGACTTTTAAGGAGGAACAAGTTCCAAAGATGAGTCTGTTAGAGGATAACTTACTGCCAAACCCCAGAGTTCAAGTGCCAAGCCACATAAGGTTTCGCTGTTAACCCCTTGGATTTAGCCTTCAGCAAGCAGAATTCCAATACAGAGAAGTGTTATGTGCTGTATATGTCTTTTTCACGCTCGTTAAACAATATTCTGAAATTTCTGAAGAACTCAAATAAAAAGTACATTACAGTGGTCCAGCCTGGAAGTGCCAAAGGTGTGGCAAAGCACTGAGGTCCTACTCAGAAAGGAAGGGCTGTATTCTTTGGGTCAGCTGTTGATTAGGGAAGGTATCTTGAGCCATTGCTCTTAACTGAACATCAAGGCCCAGTGCTGGATGCATTATGAACCCATGATAGCATGTCACATAATTAAGGAACAGAATACATCCTTAATGGAGGGAACAGTCTGCCCCTAACCATCTCTCCGGATGTCTTCCCAATAGCCAGCAGCATTATTTCCATCTTGTCTAACTTTCATCCAGACTGCTATCTCTGACAAGTATCAACTGGAAAGCAAACTGTTGGATATGTATTTGAAGGAAAACCAAGCATGAGTATCAGCACAGTGGTAAAGCAGCAGCCCCAAAGTCTGTTTCCGTCAGTCACCTTCATGTACATGTAGAGGGAATGGCTATGGACGTCATCATTTTTAGAACTAAATGAGATTTATTTCTTCAGTGCAGCTTTCACTTAATCCAAGTGGCATACCCACTCGCCTAGTTCCTGCTGCTCTCTCGGCCAGCAGGTGCAGGGCCCCAGCTGAGCCCAACCCCTTGCGTCTCATCCTCAGCGGCACCCCCCCCATCTGCATCCTCCCAGGTGGCCGTGGCGGCAGCAGCCGGGGAGCTTGAGAAGAGGAGTGTCCCCTGGGCAAGCAGGGGAGACTCTGAGATGAAGAGGCTACTGGCAGGACCCGAGTGCTGGAGACTGACAGGTACCTGCCCCTGCCCACTCCCGGCACTGCCTGCCCCACAGCCCAGTGCCTGTTACCTGCCCCACCAGCCTCAGTGCCCTGCCCCATACTGTCAACCACTCCAAGCTCACTGTGACACCAGCACCCCTTGGCAAAAGGTCCTCTGATCTTCACAAACAGCCGTCGCCACTGGCCTGACAAACTCACTGCACCCAACACGTGTCTTACAGGGCACTTACCCACAAAGAGGAATGTGGAGGGGATCTACACAAAGCTGGTAACTTGTCAAGAGTGAGATGTGTGCATGGGTAATATTGAAGGAATAATATATTTACCTTAAAAGCCTGCTTTATAGACTTGGAGTAGAAATTAGTCACCAGGGGATAATGGCCCTTTGGGGCAAGGGGGATTTGTCACCCTGCCTAACCTGGCTGGTGATGCAATGCAAGGCTCAATTGTTTAGCTTTGCACAACAGTAAGACTTTGAATGGGACACCATCAAAAGCAATGGCAAGCAACTGAAATGCCTTAAAGGTAAAAAAGAAACATTACAAAGCCCTTTCCCCTTCTGACAGGCTATTTATAATGCTACATTTACTAGTTTTCAGAGGGTGGGACACAAGGTGGAAGTTTCTCCTAGGGCGCAAAATATCCTTCCACCGGCCCTGTAAACTAGTTAAGCAATTTTTCCTACAGGCTTGGAAAGAAGAGAGAGTGTTCTGTTTAATACTTTGAAAATGCTCATACCCTGTGGTTGTGGTACTATCTGAGTAGTTAAATTGAATATAGAAATGTGGCGAGATAGAAAACAGCAGGACCTCTAAAATCAAATTACTCATGTTACCCAAGAGCGCAGTGTTCCCTAGGAGGAACAAACACAACCACTGTAATTCAGCTTGTTCGTACCTACTAGTACTTGCCTTGTGGTCAGACATATCAAGGGTTGTAAAGAGTAAACAGTATCTGTATGGACTCTGATCTCTTTCCATTATTACCTGAAGATCAACCAAAAAATAAATGCAGTCTCTGTGCCTTACATCGTTTGAAAACCCAGTGCAATAAAGATTAGGGGAAACCAGAGAAGTCTTAAATAATGCAGAAACTGACTAACCACTACCTTCTGAGTAACCTTCCTGTAAAGGAAGATTTGAGTGACCATAGATACAGTCTGTTTTTATTAAAATAAATAATAAAAGTGAATCAAATAATATAACTATTCCCCAAATGTTTCAGGAATTTTTCTTTTTGCCCAAGAAAGGTACTATTGGAGGTTGCAGAATGGTTTTCTACTAAATCAAAGGTTTATGGCTGTATCCTGGCACTGTGACAACAAATAGTGACTTAGAATATCTAGCATTAGTAGGCAGCAACCTGTTGGGAAATGTTTCCTAAATACACCTCTACCTCAGTATAACGCTGTCCTTGGGAGCCAAAAAATCTTACCGCGTTATAGGTGAAACCGTGTTATATTGAACTTGCTTTGATCCACTGGAACGCGTGGCCCTGCCCCCCTGGAGCACTGCTTTACTGTGTTATATCCAAATTTATGTTATATCGGGTGCCGTTATATCGAGGTAGCAGTGTACGTGCATTGATAGAGTGGAAACCGATATATTAAATCTGTATCTTTAACTGCCACTTTCAGTGGGACACAGGAGTGACTTTCATCGCACTCGTGTTCCTTTTATTTTTTTAGACCATCTTATTATCCAGAAATGTCAATTTTGCTAACTTATCACTTCCCTACCACCTTTGTGGAAAAGATGATTTTTTGCTTACTTTGCTCAAATGACAATTTTTCACTTAGTTAATAGTATTTTTGAGAGGGGAAGGGAACTGCAGTCTTTCCCCCAAAAAATTGGAGCATTTTTTAAACCAGATCAGAGGTCCTGAGTTGTGCATTTTTCATGCACCTTTAACTACTTCAAAGAAAGTGAATGCAATAGCAGATATAATGGACTTGCATGGTGAGTAATGTATTAGGACTAGGATGCTCTTTGTTACCAAGATTATTATGTCATCCTCCGAATATAACTGAGTTTGTAGTAACCATCAATGACTTCTCAATTTAGACTTTAATCTAAGGCCTTGGCTACACTGGCACTTTACAGCACTGCAACTTTCTTGCTCATGGGTATGAAAAAACACGCCCCTGAGCGTGGCAAGTTACAGTGCTGCAAAGCGTCAGTGTAAACAGGCTCCCAGCGCTGCAAGCTAATCCCCACGGGGAGGTGGAGTACATGCAGCGCTGGGAGAGCTCTCTCCCAGCACTGGCGCCGCAACCACACTCGCACTTCAAAGCGCTGCTGCGGCAGCGCTTTGGAGTTTTGAGTGTAGCCAAGCCCTAAGCCTCAGTTCACATTACAAGCTGTCACACCACAAAATATCAGCCTTCTAAACTGCGGGTTTTGTTTGTCTTACTGTAGTAAAGTATGTGCTCAGTACTTTAAAATGTATTGATAGTTTCTTCTCAAATTGTAAATGTCACATTACTTAATTCCTATTGCCTGTGAAACAGCTGTGTAATCACTTTTTAACATGGTTCTGAAGTTAAGGAATAAAACTTCTTTGTAAACTTACAAAATGTCCTTAACTTGTCATGGATAGTTTTATTTACAACAGTTCTAGGCAACAGAATGAAATCATTAATGGCTGAAGAGGAAATACTGTTTAGAATTAGAGCAGTGTGTGTATTTAAAAAAAATTAATAATTTAGTGTGGAAAATATTCTCAATTATATTTTATTGGCACATAAAATAGCAAGTGTACCACCAAAGTGTGCATGCTTATTATTGCACATTAACACAGAAAAATCCTTGTATACCATCTTTTTTCCTCAAATTTGTTTGGAAAACCTTTTGGTTATAGTTTCATAATATTACTATCTTCAAGAATTATACTCTTCTAAAATTAAAAAAATAATTTTCAAACTCCATTATGTCATGAGGGCTTAACTAAAGATTGTCCCATTAAGCTCATCCATTTTCACTGTACATGCTTTCAGCAATATTTACAAATTGCACATGGGATACTTTTATAGAGAGTATTGTCCTTTTTAATGCAGTTTACGATGGCGGTACCTGCCAGCTTTTTCTTTTGCTGCATTGGCACAGGCATTGTACTTATTTTGTTGTAAGTGGTTCCAGTATTTGATCAGTTCACTAGGTTGGAACTGATGGGAGGTAATTAGGTGGCTATATTTACAGCTGGAATAAGAAACTCTCCAGTGATTGAAGACAAACTCATTGGGTGGGGGCATAGGGTCAATACGCAACTTGGCAAGACAGATCCCCACATATACATCCTCTAAGTGCAAGCGTCTGATGCTTAAAGAGACTTTAAATATCTTTTCTGCCAAATCTCCAGAAAAGACATAACCAGTTCCTGAGCAGAATACAGGGTAACGCTCACTTGGATACAGATCAGGTGGCATATACCACTTGCTATCCTTGTTCCTATTAGGTGCATACCCTCTCATTAGGTAACCTGTAAAATACTTGTGCCTTGGAGGCAGTTCTGGCTTCAGAAGCTTATGTATTAAATACTCAGTATTGACAAACATATCACTGTCAGTTTTCATAACATAGGGAACATTTGGACAGTAGGTGGCAACCCAGTTCATTCCCATAAGAGTTTTAATGGTTAAGTTATAATAAGTGTCTAAATATTCTTGTTGAATAACATCATGGTATTGTCTGCTTTCCTCCAGTATGGCACGTTGGAGGTATCCATTTAGTTTAATGCTTAAGCCCAGCAAAAAAATGCGAACAATTTGGATACCCGGTGCTAGGCTTTCATTACCCCATGTTTGCCGAATAGCTTGTCTAGCTTCCACTTGGCCTGGTTCTGCAGCTATGAGTAGTATTAGAAAAGGACTCTTTTCCTGGCATTTTTCGGGCTCATTTATTATATACTTAAAATGATATGAAGTTGGATGTCCAGTACCTTTCTCATTGTAAATACTTCCATTGGCACTGAGTGTATTCTCTAAACCAGTTACTCCTTGTGGTGACAGGTCAGTGTTGTTGGAATTAGTAACTGTCTGAGGCCTAAGAGTCTGAGGGACTGTATCCTTCCAAATATTCCTCAGAGAGCTGTGGTTTGTTTCACTTTTTGTAGACCTAAATCCTCGAATAGTGTAAGCCACAGGATTTTCTTTGAATCCAGCCCTGCCTGGCAGCCAGTCATGATGATTAAAGAACAGAAACATAGCAAAAAGAAACACGAGAGAAAGCAGACCAATAAGATGGGTGCGAAACAGAGACCTTTTGGTATTCCACGTCATTTTTGCAAAACAGCAGTGTCGTCTTCTCCACTGAAGCATGTTGTACATATCCAACAATGGGATGTGAGATAATGGTTGAACAAAATGCTTTTTCCTTTCCTTTTGAATCCACTGCTATTCTTTGGTATTCATCTTCTGTTATATTCACATTGAGTAATTCTCTGCAAAAGGGTCACCCTGCTGCATAGGTGAAAAAATAACAAGCTTTTACAATTCACCTTAAGATCAGGTTTTTATAATATAAAGTTACAGTGAGAAACAAGTAGCAAATAAAATTTCAATTTTACTATAAAATATTAGTCTTAGTGTAATTATCTGAACAGAAAGTTGAATTCTACACTAAAAGGCAAACTTCATTTTTTTAGGTTAAAATGTACTTGACACATTAGCATTTGGGAAAAGTGCAGCGCTTTACAAATTACAAAAAAGCTTTTGCTTTATATGGATAATGTATCCTAGATACTAATGATTTGTCTTTTCCTTCCCACTATGCAATAAAAGGTAGCTTGTTCAACTCTGGACAAGAAAGTCTGAGGCTGACTTAAATCAGCTCTATGTATAGTGAATGTAAAACTGTTCTACAATTCTTGAGAAAGGCCAAGTGAAAATGCCGTGATACCAAATGGGAAGGTTTCTTGGCATTAATTAAAATTGATTTGACGTGCAGTGGGTAGTATGGCTGTCAGTCAGAGGCCCTTTTTGTAAAATGGTCATGTTTGGGTAGTGGGACAGACGGTGCAAAGTTGATTATAGCAGAGTTCTGTTAGTCACAGTACACTGCTAGGCCTGTTTTCCTTGGCCCCTACTGTGTTCAGAAACTCAGTGAGAAGTTGCACCTGTCAACATTAATTTTCAGGGTCCAGTAACCTCACTACAATTGTCAGACAGTAACAAATTGATAAAATGCATTCGTTCGTCTTTGACTCATCTTTAACCTTTAGTTCCACAATGAGTGGTTGAAGAGAACATTTTCCTTACCTGAATCTTCTGTGGTTAATTTTAAAATTAAACGTTTTATCTACTGTAGGGATGGAGAGTTCAGGAAGTATAAAATAGGAAGTAAAATTACATAGTAATTTCTCAATTTTTATAGTAAACCACAGATTATTTTTGATGCTTTTCTTGTTTTTAAAGTAACTAACTTGTGCTTCTGTTAAAATGTTACAGTGAAGACAAAATTATACTAGCAGCTGCAACTATAGAAAATTTGCTAACGTAGCTTTACAGCATGACTTCCCATCTCCTCATAAATTTATTTTGAGATTCAAGAGCAGAGTCAGTATGGCAGCTTCATGATGCTGCATATTAAAAGCTGATCACATCATCTCATAAATGGGCCTTTCATTGCACAGTACAAATTTGTTCGTGATTTTCAGTTTGCTCTAATTTATTTCTGGACTCGAGGGTTTTGAGTTGGTTAAAAAAAAAAAAACCTCCTATCTTGTAGGAGTCCCATGGAAAACACTTCTTTTATGTAAATGTGGAATTTATTTAATTACTTTGCTATCTTCCAAAGCCAATATTTGGATTAATTCTTCATTTTAAAAAAGGTAGTGACGTGTTACATGGATAATTACAAGATTTAAACTGTAAAGATGTAATTTGAAAGGTTGGCACAGACATGATAATTTATTAAATCATGCCATGGTTAGAGATTAAAAATCTTTACTTACTTCCCCCCCCATTTATGTTTGTATGCATATGTAGCCTACAAGACTGTGCCCAAAACATGTAGAAAAATAAAAATTCTAAAAAAAATTCTACATAAAGCTTTTTAAATGACCTTATGTCAGACTAAATTTAAAGTGAAAAAATGAATAGATCTTTCTGCAGAGGACAGCTCATTCAGAATATTTGGATACAGTGCTGAAAGTATTATCTTACTGAATGAAAGCTATAGTTTGTTTATCTTATTAACCTCCACTAGGAGGAGCAAGTAAGTGGGGATTTTAACCATGATTTGCAACAATGTAAATGTATCTGAAAAGACCATATAGTTCCAAAATTCTGCTTCTGAAACAGTAAAATTTTTGCTCAGTGATATATTAACCCTTCTATATGAAGATTTTCTATTATTGTATGCAGTGCCTAAACCCACTGAGTTGAAGTAGTTTTGTCTGAAGTTGAAATTGTTTATTGACTTATTGTTTATTTGATATTGAGCTGCCTCTAGAACTATTTTGGAATGTGCACAACGCATACCTGTAACATGGAGGTTAAAGTTGTAAGTGATTATTATTTAATTTGAGAACTAACCTGAAATTGTCTGTGTTGGAGGAAATAAATCCCTAAGGTTTTAATTTTGAGCTGATCTGCCTATTCGTGAACTTGTGTGTGTGTGTGTGTGTGTGTGTGCATGTGAGAGAGAAATGTATAACGCTGACAATGTGTTTTATTTGCAAAATCAGTGGTTTGAGTTTTAAATTTACATAAAAGCAAATATAACAGTCTTACTTCAAATGTGTCTGTTCAGCCAACATCTCTCAGTGCAATGAATATTTAATGTCAGCTTCTGATGGTGGGGATATATTTGGTAAAAAAAAATTGTTATTCCATTTCTTATGTATGTAGGCTCTTGTAGATTTCAGAAAGGTAAAACACAGAATTTCTTGAAAAGTTGTTGAATAAAGGATAGCAACTGCAGTTCAATTGAACTTTGTAGCCACACAGAATTATTCTACTATCACAACTTCCTCTTATTAAATGCAAAAGATTTCAGTGATTTTTAGGTTGGTAGCTGTAACTATTAAGTAATATTTTAATGTAACTTTTTGCTGTGCACCCATTTTTAGTTGGCGGAACTTGAAAGTATCTACGAATATTTCATGTGCAAACGTATAGAATGAGCTTCTGAAAACTTGTATTCAATTAATTTTCACAAGAAAATATTATAGGAATAGAGGATTTTAAAAGCTAAAGCTTATTTAGAATCTTTATGCTTATGTGGTCTGTTTAAATTTCTTGATATGTTAAGCCTATCTTTAGCTCAAAACTTGATAAAAATGATGTGATTTCTTCAAATGTTTCTTGATTTTCATGTATTTTAATAAAACCGTATATTCAAAAATTGTATAATTTCTTGTGTTTAAAACATGTCTGTTCACTAGGCTTGTGGAATATTTACTGAAAGACTAATTAAAACTTGATGTCTTCGTTATGTCATTTGTAATTGTGGTTCAAAATATTTTAAAATGCATGAAGGAAATTAAGAATTTTATCTCGAAGTATAATAATAATTGTCCTTTTGGGGGGAAAAAAGTATGACCGATTATATTACCTAATAAAAATAGCCTAATGTTTAACAAACTGTGAAAAGTTGGCAATATACATTATGAAAAACATTAATGGTTTTGTTTCCTACCACTTGACTGTTTTATTAGGTAGAGTATTATCAAACACTTGTTCAATCAGTAATATTAAGCTGTATTTTTTAAATAGTGTAGAATTAACACATCCTGTGTTACTGGTAAGTGGGACTAAATCTACCCAGAGAGTGGAATAGTCACCTTGTCCTTTGAATGCTATAGTATGCAGCTGTGCATTTTAAGCATATTATAAAAGCTCTACTTGTTTCTCAACACTTGAATGTGCGGTGATTGATGTATTGTGAATAGACAAAGTTAGACTGTAGAATGCCTCTTGAATGTTTTATTTTTGTCTTTGCTCCCCGTGTTTCAGCTCCTTCTATTTCCAGTAGTGCTCAATAATTATGGCTCTGCAGATAGAAGCATTAGTTTCAGCTCTGCATTTATACATCCTGGATTTTCTTATTTTGATTAGCTCTGTGGGCAAACCCTTAATTAGAGGGAAAAGTTGAGAAGGCGGCCTGAGAATTGGTGTACTGGTAGTAAATAGCAGCAGGGTTTAAACACATTATTCAGGGCGTAATATCTATGTTGACATGTTAACTACATTAATCCGTTGCACAAAATAGACTATGCTCAAACTGATGTTTGTTTTCTGCTAGTTAAAATCCAATAACTTTAAATCATTAAATTCACAAAATTAACTATTTATCATTCATTGGAACAACTGCTGAGGTTAGTTCCCTCACCCCACCCCCCGGTGAATTTTTACAAAATTAAACTTTTGGACAAATTTAACACATGAGTTATGTTTTGTTAAGGTGCCACTCAATATTCAAGTTACATCATCTTGCTACATCTTTTGTTAAATTAGACATGCAGACTTTGTCCACAGTTGCATTAGTTTTATGTGTTAGACTTGCCTGGGACAAAGAAAGCACTTTTATATATTACTCTTTAATCATTTATTATGTTTTATTGATAGATTTTGCAGATAAGGATGTTCACTCTGTAGCTCTATAAGATTGTTATAGATTCAGGTCTTTTATTTTTATTGTGGTAGTAACGTGAGATTCCTGTCTGTTTTTTATCAATAAAGTATTTTAAGATTACCGAGCTTAAACAATAGATAGAAAAGATTTTCAATCAGTTTATCATGGTGCCTTTTTTATAGTTGCAGTTAATCAATGTGTTACATATTAAGCAGATAACTTGTAATGATTGCATGATGTACATTACATGCTCACCATCTTGAGTGATACCAGTGTATTAAGGTTTCCTTTGGAGATCTCAGTCGAGCCTGATACTACTTGTAAAATGTGGTGGTTAATTGTACTGCTGGTAGATTAAATCATGTCCATTCTTTTGCTTGCTTTTTTAATTTTAAATTAGGCATGCTGATGATATTTAATCTGATGACATTTTGCTTGTGTTTAAGAGCAATATGTGGAAAATGCGTGAAAGATTGAAGGTACTACTTAACTAATGTAATTTGACAGCATGGTCTGTTTTGATGGTTCAGGGCACTCAGCGTGTGTCAAACATAGCCATTTTACCAGGGCTTTAAGATTACTTCAGATAAGGATTAAATCTGACCTAGTTTGAGAGGATGGTTAAATGGTTTTTTTAAAACAAGAGGTTCTTAAGTTTAATTTCTCAAATACAATAACCACACATAGCTACATGAGCCCCATAATCCCTTTTCCATACCCTTAACCCTCAGTTGACCATGAGAAACATATTTAATAACTAAGAAGTAAAGCAGTAGTGACATTTATTCTCCTTTGTGTGGGTGCTGGGGGGAGGAATTGCTAGAATTCTTTTTCACTGTTCATGGAAATGTTATCTCTGGGAATTATAGGTTAGCAATGATCTATACCTATAGGATGCAAAGGTAATAGATGAATGAATATCTCACAAGTGGTTTAGACATACCTTCCTTGGTTAGGCCATTTACGTTGAGAGGATTATGCCCACTGAAAATAGTTTTGGCACACCATCACTTCAGCAGAAAAGATGCTATCGAACATGCGCACATCCCCCAAACGTCTGCTTCCTGCGATTGCTTTTCACGGTATCCAATCTGTCCATCTGTCTGCTCGTTGCTGTGTTACCTTCCTTGCTTAGAAGTGTCCATTTCTTGGTCTTTTGTTCATCTTTCAAATGAAAGAACAGTAGCTCTTGCTTGTGTTCCGAGGAGGGTTGTCTGTTCCTGACAATTGATGCATTGAAGCTTTTACATCTGGTATTTCCCTTGTCGGACAATGCAGTGCTGTATTCTCTTCTCAGTATCCATATTTCTAGCGATAATGTTAAGCAGCAAGTGCTAGAATGTAGTGGTTCAGTTGCATTGAGTAATGAGATTTATCTCTCCCTCCCTCTTTTCCTTCCTTCCTCCTTTGTTGCTAGGCAGTAACTGAAAAGGTTTTGAGCAATTTTAACTAAGGGTTTTGATCTATAAAATCCATTCCATAGTTCTTCAGCTGCTGCACAGGCAGGCAGCAGTTTAAATGTGGACTTTGACAGATGCCGTCTTCTGACAGAGCAGAATTTAACGTCATTGCTTGGCTGACTCCCACGTGATTGTTTGCATTCATTTTGACTAAATCCTAAGGCAGCCAGAAAGCTTACAAGTTTTTACTTCTATTTGATAAATGATACATATTCAGTACAAGTGTAGTGATGAGTGAATAATATGAAAATGGGATAATTAAGTGAATGATTGAGTTTGTTTTTCAAATTGTATTCCCTTATCTTTAGTGCCATAACTTACAATTCACTAATGTTTTTTAATGTTAGACATTCCATTTCCATTCCAGATATGCTTCTGAAGAGGATAAGAGCTGTACACTTTTAAATATGTTAGCTTGGGTTAACCTCTTCTCTGCTCTGTGAACATGCCTGGTTATTCTGTGTAAAATAGGACCTATGTCCTACTATATTATAATATTAAAATAAAAATAGAATGACCCTACCTTTATTTCCTACACCCATGACTGCTCATGTGGAAACTCTTCTTCATGATCTTAGTTTAGTCAAAGCAGCTGGCAGCAGCTAATGTACAAACACCAGGGCATTCAGCCTTTAGTGGTTTCCTTCATTGGTAAAGGTCACAAAGTTCAGCATTGCAGAAATAGGGGAGGGGAACTGAATGACTGTAAGAGACCCTGATATTTTTATAAATTTTATTCTTTTGAAATGTCCACAGTATGTAATTTGTCTTGATATTCTTAATACAACCTGTATTAAATTTTCTTTTCTCTCATTTCAACAGCCTGATCTTTTATGGCACAGTATCATAGTAAATTCTGTGGTGTATGCAGTACATAAGCAAAAACACCAAAGATTTTATCCAGTTATAGGGAACACAGTTGTACTGAAGAATGAATATTTGAGTAATTATCCATCTTGTCCTTTGGAAATGGTCCACTGATTTTTCATTTCTGCAGCTCTTCTAATGGGACGAGCCATAGACTAAGATTGAGAATTTCTTCATTGGACTACCATATCATATGCTGTCTCTGACTTCTGTAGTGCACTGGGCAAGTACCTGCTGTATTGGAAATTAAGTAACAATTCGTGCTTCCCCAGGTGCAGTCAATGTAGTTTACTTTTCCAGTCTCATGTTCTGATAACTTACAAAAATTATTTAATCAGATATATACCTTTTTTACAAAAATATCAATGTGTAAAAGTTCACCATGTTAATTAGAATGACCTTTTTTCAGTCTTCGTATTTCCAGTCCTAATTACAATTTGTGTAAACTCTATTACCATCTTTGAGGTACTATATACAGTAACTCCTTGCTTAACGTTGCAGTTATGTTCCTGAAAAATGCTACTTTAAGCAAAACAATGTTAAGCAAATCCAATTTCCCCATAAGAATTAACATAAATGGGGGTGGTGAGGTTGAGGGTTAGGTTCCAGGGAATTTTTTTTGTCAGACAAAAGACTATATATTTTATGTATATATAATATACACACACACACATATAATATACACTCACAGTATAAGTTATAAACAATTAATATAATACTTTGCACAGCAATGATGATTGTGAAGCTTGGTTGAGGTGGTAGAGTCAGATGGTGGGATATTTTCCAGGGAATTCCTTATTGCTTAATGATGAACTAGCATTGAGCTGAGCCCTCAAGGGTTAACACATTGTTATTAACATAGGCTCATGGTCTACAAGGCAGCAGGAATGGAGGGAGGAGACACAGCATGGCAGAGAGACAGAGATATACCGTGTGTGAGGGCGAGAGAGAGCGCGAGATGTGTGCATTGCCCCTTTAAGTACACTGACCCTACTCTAAGTACACCCTAACCCAAACACCTGCCAGCACAGCAGTCAGAAGGATCCTGGGAGCAGCTCCAAGGCAGAGCACAGGAGCAGCATATGGCAGTGGAGGGAGGAACAGCTGAACTGCCTGTCAATTGATAGCCTGCTGGGAGGCTGGCGTGCAGAGAACTTAGGGGAGCTGATAGGGGAGCTGCTGGTTCCCACCGGTTCCAAGCCCCCACCAACTAGCTCCAATGGGTTGCTCTTTCTGCAAGCAGTGGACAGAGCAAGTGGCTGCCAACCAATGTCATAAGGGAGCATTGCGCAACTTTAAACGAGCATGTTCTCTAACTGACATTAATTCTCAACATAACAATGAAACAACGTTAACCAGGATGATGTTAAGTGAGGAGTTACTGTATATTGATAAAGACTTGTACCTGCTTTGGTCTAAAATAGTGGTTTAAAAAAAGCAAAAGGGTGAGTAATTGTAGGCAGTAACTGTACTGCCAAATGGTACTATAAATAATTAAGAATCAGTATTGAGAAGTGTGAATGCCTCCTGCCTACTGACATGTCTGTTCAAACTTTGGGACATATACTACTCATCCTCCCCTTCTTCCAAACTTAAATATATTAAGGCTTGATCTACACTACCACCTTCCGTCAGTTTGACTGACACTTAGTGGTGTGAAAAATCCACCCCCTGGAGTAATGCAGCTATACCAACCTAACCCCTGGTGTAGAAAGCAGGTAAACGGGAGGGCTTCTCTGATCGACATAGCTACTGCCTCTTTCAGAGGTGGATTAACTACACCTCTTCCGGTGGAGGTACGTTAGGACCTCATTTATGAACACCCTGGGAGTGGAGATTTTGTAACTCTGAAATGTTTGTTACTCTGAACAAAGCATTATGGTTGTTCTTTAAATTGAATATTAACTTAATATAGCTTTGAAACTTCACTATACAGAAGAAAAATGCTACTTTCCCTTAATATTTCAGTAGTTTAACACAGTACTGTACTATATTTGTTTTTTTAGTCTTTGCTGCTGTCTGATTGCATACTTCCAGTTCCAAATGAGGTGTGTGGTTGACTGGTCAGTTTGAAACTGTGTTCGTAACTCTGAGTTTCTACTGTAGCGTATTCACTAAATACTGCAGCGGCACCACTGCAGTACTGTAAGTGTAGTCAGGCCCATAGTTTGTATATGTATAGTAACAGATTACACCTAACATGACAAGTTGAAATCCAACCTGCTATTATCTGAAGTATTACCTGGAAAATAAAAAACAATTCATATAGTTAGTTAACTGATAGTGATTTACAGAAGCACAATTACATACTTATAGTGATTTACATGCTTTTGAATATCAACCGACAGGCTGCTGGATTTATATCAGTAAATTAAAAAAAAAATAAAAAAGGGGAGTCTCTGACACACTTCAAACCAAATGCACTGCTTTAGGTAGAATAAACACACACATTTATTAACCACAAAAGTTAGATTTTAAGTGATTATAAGTCAAAGTATAAGTCGTATTTGGTCAAATGAAATAAAAGCAAAATGCATTTTAAGCTGATATTCACACTTCCAGTGTCCTTACAAACTTAGATGCTTCTCACAACAGGCTGGCTTGTTAGCCTTCAGCCAGGCTTTTCCCTTTGATCAGCGCTTCAGTCGCTTGGTGATGGTGTCCATAGATGGTGGTGGAAGAGAGAGAGAGAGCATGGCAAACGTCTCTCCCTTTTATCATGTTCTTTCTTCCCTCTTGGCTTTGGCCTCCACCTCTTCAGGGTCAGGTGAGCATTACCTCGTCATAGTCCCAGACTGCCAAGGGAAGGGGGGTGACTCACTCGAGAGTCCAACAGATTATTTGCTGCTGCCTAGGCCAGTGTCCTTTGTTCCTGTGGGGCTGGGCTTGTCTCTTATGTGTCCTGATGAGGTCTGAGCTGCCCCTCTGTTCCTGGATAGTTTTGCCTGGGCTTGTTTTAAGCCATGAGGACACATTTTCAGCCTCATAACTATATACATGAAATTACAACCTATAACATTACTATAACAACAATGCTCAGTGCATCATGAGACTTGCAAAGACACCCAACATGACAAACTTTGCATTGGATACCACACAATCATATTATAAGGATGAACTTGGGGGTGTAGGGTGTTCCTCTGAGATACAGTGTGTCACACTGTGCTAATGAGCAGCCACCCTTTTTTTTATATAAGGAAAACCAGTAAGGTACCATGGCCCATGAAAGTTCCATAGTTCAGTGAAGAAAGCAGCCGAGGTGTGTGTGTGTGTGGGCAAAACAGAGCCCACTTAACTTTGAAGTGAATCTGCCCTCTTTAGCATAGGTGTACTGTCAGAAATGTTTGTGCATCTATTTTGAAAAGTTTGAAATGTTTCTGTCAAACAAAAAAAAAAAGGGTACATTTTCAGACTTGTGGCTTTGTGGCCATCAGTGTTACTTCACTTGTATTCCTGACTACCCACCTGAGCATTTAACTTGCAGTATGCTTCTGCTTCTCAATTGTAACTGCTTTACTTTGCATGCTGCTGCATAGCATAGCATAATTTTAGAATCATTTTATATATTTTGTTATTTTTACTTCTATTAAATTTATATTTTGGGTTAAAAACACTTCTGTCGTTGAATTAAATACTGGTAGCTATTAAAACAGAATAAAATGGCAGGCTGTGCAAATCTGTATTTGAAAGATATGGAACAGACAGTTTTGAGGCTGGAATAGTTTAGCTTCTATATCCAGGTATATGTGGCTGAAAAGGCTGACGTTCCTCTGCAGAGCTGTATGTGAGATGCTTTTCCAAAATGTATATGTTGTAGAGTTTTCAGAATATTACAATGAACGATTTAAATATAGCAAATGACATTGTTTTCAAGTTGATTGTTTTGACCTTAGTTGAATCCTATGAACAATTCAGTCGCTAGACCTATATGTGTTATTTTTCCCATTCTGGTATTTATTTACTCTCACACAGCTGTAACTGTTTTCAGAAATATTAATTATCTTTAGTTCTAATTAAGTTAGAGAAGATTCTGTATCTTAAAAACTCTCTGCATATAAGCATTTATTCATTGGTCCTGCTTTGAGCAGGGGGTTGGACTAGATGATCTTGTGAGGTCCCTTCCAACCCTAATAATCTATGATTCTATATACTAGTAACCATTCTTTGTCTTAAGTAGAGAAATTATTCAGTTTGTATTGTAGTCAGTGTTGCAGTGTTTTATTTGTGGTTTATTTTATGCTCAGAACATAGGTTCATAACTTCTTATCACAAGCATTTTCTTAACGAATGAAAAATGAAACTCTAGAAATGACCACAAGTGTCAGTGTTGTCTTCATTATTTTCCTTCAGACTTTTACTATTGCTTAATTACTCCACATACATTATAATTGCTTAAAAATTTTTTTTAAGCAGTTTGGAATTTTACCTTTCCAAGTTTAACACTAGCTAATCTACAGAATTATAATGTTTACATTAACCTGTGAGTTTCTTACATGGCTAACAGAAATATAGCAATAACACTAGAGGAATTAAAACTATGATGTTGAGCACAGAGTAGCAGGTACTTCTGGCATTTGGACCATGTTCCCCCGCCCCTTTCTATTTTTAATCAGTTATCACAGTTGTGCACTCTCTTTCTATACTTGATGGTAAATGATACCAGGGCAAACCTTAAGAAACCTGCCAGAGAAACACAAACAGAAAGGGCGTTGTTTTTTAAGGTCAGAAAAAATACTGCTTCTTCTTTGAGTGCTTGCTCATATCCATTCCAGTTAGGTGTGCGCGTGCCGCATGCATGTTCATCGGAGATTTTTACCCAAGTAACACTCGGAGGGCCGGCAAGGCGCCCCCTGGGGTGGCGCCGCTATGGCGTCTGATATATAACCCTGCTGGCCCATCCGCTCCTCAGTTCCTTCTTACTGCCCGTGTCGGTCGGAACAGTGGAGCGGTGCTTAGCAGATCTCCACGTCCCTAGCTCTTCGCTCGTTTATATAGTTATTGTGTACATAGTTTGTTTCTGTAGTTCTAGCTAGCATTTATATTAGTAGTGTATATAGTTAGAGGATCAGGGGCTAGCCCCTTCTCCTCCCCCAGTACTGGGGCCCATGCCCTGTTCACCAGGCTTCAAACCCTGCATGGCCTGTCATCGGCCGATGCCCACAGGCGACCCGCACGACTCCTGTTTAAAGTGCCTGGGCGAATCCCACCTTGCGGACAAGTGTCAAATCTGCAAGACTTTCAAGCCCCGGACAAAGAGAGAGCGGGACATTCGCTTGAAGCAACTTTTGATGGAGGCAGCTCTAACTCCTCCATCCTCGGCACCGACTCTGGCACCGGGGACAAGTGCTCCCTCCGCACCGGAGCGCACGGTTCCAGTAAAGGCTCCTCGGCACCAGCCTTCACCGGCTCAATTTTCTGGCCGGCACCGATCCCTCTCCCTGAGGAGCAAGAGGCACGAGGCTCCTGCGGCACCTGTATCTACACCGCAGTTGGAGCATACATCCAAGGTGGACGTCCCAGCACTGTCAACTGCCGTGGCACCACTTGCCTCTGCACTGTTGATACCAGTCTCACAGGAGCCGTCGAGTCCGGTGCCTACCAGCTACCTGGCACACGCTGTGGTCGAGCTCATCATGCCCTCCATGCCGGAGACCTTCTCCACGGCTCGGGAACGAATTGCTTTGACGGAGCCTGAGCTGCCCCAACCCCCAGCACTGCTGGTGCGGGTTGTTCAATCATTGGGCAAGCCCGCCATGATGAGGCCATCTTTGCCAGGCACTATCGAATGCCGCCAGTCCTGATCCAGGTCCCACGGACGCTCTCGGTCCCGCCATCGCTCCCGATCCCGGCGCCGCTTGCAGTCCCAGTACCGCTCTCCATCCCGGTACCGGTTGTACTTGCGGCACCGCTCGAGATCCCGGTCTCCATCGCGGTACTCTCGGCACCGGTCCAGATCCCAGCACTGCCGTACCTCTCGCAGCCAGTCTCGGCATGGAGACATAAGGCACTGGTCGACCTCCCGGTACTGCGCTGGTCACAGGTCCTGGTCCCGCTCCCAGCACCGTGCTGGTCGCAGGTCCCGGTCCCGCTCCCGGCACCGCTATGACTCCCGGTACCGTTCGCCGGTACCGCGCAGACAGGAGTCCAATGGACACAGAGACCTGGTCCAATCGACTTCAGCTCCTCCGTGGCCTTCGCATCATCCATCTGTCTCCTCCCATGCAGACAGTGCCTCCTACGGGGATTCGGATATGCATGCCCATAGCCCGGACCACGGACCTGATCAGTGGTCCTTTTGGACACCTTGGGCTTATCAAGCCCAAGGCGAACTGACTGGCCCATCATGCTCCGGTCACTCAGAGCACCATGTGCCTGAGGCCACCGTCAGCAGACCTCCCCCGCTGGCACAGAGGAAACCAGTGCACACGCACCGGACCCGCATGATCTTCCGGAGACGGAGGTCCCCCCGGACCAGGCTTCAGTGTAGGACCCACTCGTCCTGGGGCTGTCATCCTCCTCTTCCCCGGATGAGGCAGTAGTGGGGACATTATTGTCTGGGCCACCTCCGATTGACTTCCGGTCACACCAGGACCTTCTGCGGCGTGTTGCCCAGAATATCAATCTTCCAGTAGAGGAGGTTCCAGAGGTGGAGGACCTGGTGATTAGCATCTTGTCCACAGAGACACCAACCAGAGTGGCTCTCCCCTTCATCCGTTCGATCCAGGCTAGAGCAGACACTATCTGGCAATCCCCGGCTTCCATCCCACCCACAGCCAAGGGGGTCGAACGGAAGTATATGGTGCCTTCTAAGGGGTATGAGTACCTCTGTGTGCACCCCGCTCCCTGTTCATTGGTGGTACAGTCCGTCAACAAACGGGAGCGCCACGGCCAACAAGCCCCTGCACCTAAACCTAGGGAGGCCAGGCGCATGGATTTGTTGGGACGGAAAATGTATTCTGCGGGAGGCCTCCAACTCTGCGTGGTGAACCAACAAGCCCTCCTGAGCAGATACAGTTACAATACCTGGGAGGTGGTTGGGAAGTTTGCCAAGTTGGTTCCGCAGGATTCCCACCAGGAATTTGCAGCACTCCTGGAGGAGGGGAAGAGGGTCACGAGGACCTCCTTACAAGCCTCGCTAGATGCTGCCAATTCGGCGGCTAGAACGGTCGCCTGTGGCATAGCTATGCGACGTATATCATGGTTGCAAGTGTCCGGTCGGCCACCTGAGCTACAACATACCATACAAGACTTGCCGTTTGATGGACAAGCCTTGTTCTCACAAAAGACGGACCCTAGACTGCAGAGTCTAAAGGACAAGCGAGTAATTATGCATTCGTTGGGAATGCATACACCTCAGATTCAAAGACGGTCCTTCTGCTCCCAACCTCAGCGCCGTTACCCCCCGCCTCAGCCAAGACAAGACTTTGCCAGAAGACGAGGTTGTACCAATTGCAGACGTCAGTCTGGACCTCAAGGGGGTAACAATTCCGGTCCCACCAAACCAACACCGGGACCCAAATCAAACTTTTGAGGATATGCCCAAGAGCAGTGTACCAGTTGCCTCCCTGGATCCCTTTCAGTTCTACAACCGCCTTTCCCCGTTCCTTCCTGCGTGGTCCCAATTGACTTCAGATCGTTGGGTCCTACATACGATGGAGCTTGGATACGATCTTCAGTTTGTCTCACCCCCTCCCTTCCACCCCCCCTCCTCGTCCCTCTTCAGGGACCCCTCTCACGAGCAACTCCTCATCCAGGAGGTCCGCAGGCTCCTCTCAATCGGAGCTATAGAGGAGGTACTGGAGGATTTAAGGGGCAAAGGGTTTTATTCCCGATATTTCCTAATTCCCAAGGTGAAAGGGGGCCTCCGGCCTATCCTAGACCTGCGAGGACTGAACAAAGTCATCAAAAAGTTCAAGTTCTGCATGGTATCCCTGGGAACCATAATTCCTTTCCTGGAAATTGGTACGCCACTCTCAACATGAAGGATGCATATTTCCACATTGCAATTTATCCCTCGCACAGGCGGTATCTGCAGTTTGTGGTAAATCATCGACACTACCAGTTTACTGTCCTCCCCTTTGGCCTCTCCTCGGCCCCTCATGTCTTCGCGAAGTGTATGGCGGTCGTCGCTGCTTCCCTACGCCGTCGTCGAATACACATTTTCCCTTACCTCGACGATTGGCTTATCCGAGTGGCCTCCAAAGCACAAGTCATCAGTCATGTGACCATTATCAAGGACCTCTTTATGCGTCTAGGCCTGATCATCAATTTAGACAAGTCCACTCTGGTGCCTATGCAGAGGATAGAGTTTATCAGGGCAATGCTGGACTCCAACCTTGCAACGGCCAGTTTACCCCCACCCCGGTTTCAGGCCATAGTCTCCCTTGTCCAAAGTCTTCAGAGTTTTCCGACAACCTCTGCTCGCACTTGCCTTGGTCTCCTGGGTCACATGGCTGCATGCACATTCGTCACAAAGCACTCCAGACTGCGAATGCGTCCTCTACAAATCTGGCTCGCCTCCGTCTGTCAGCCGGGCAGAGATGCCATAGACATCATTCTGACAGTTCCGCCGAGTGTTCTCGGCTCCCTCGACTGGTGACGAACGTCATCCCGGGTGTGTGCAGGTCTTCCGTTCCATCTTCCCCAGCCCTCCACGTCCCTAACAACGGACGCGTCCTCCCTGGGCTGGGGTGCTCACCTAGGGCACCTGCGCACCCAAGGCCTTTGGTCATCCCAGGAGTTGACGCTACACATTGATGGATGAGAGTGGTTCGGCTGGCATGCCAAGCGTTCCAGCGCCATCTGCAGGGCCGTTGTGTTGCAGTATTCACAGACAATACAACGGCCATGTATTACATAAAAAGGGAGGGACATGGTCCTCCCCCTTGTATTGGGAAGCGATCCAACTGTGGGACTTCTGCATAGCCCACTCCTCTATAGACCTAGTAGCCTCCTTCCTCCCAGGAGTCCGGAACACGCTCGCAGATCATCTCAGCAGGTCCTTCCTGTCGCACGAGTGGTCCATCCGTCCGGACATTCTCCATTCGCTTTTCCGGAGGTGGGGCTTTCCCCACATAGACCTGTTTGCCTCCAGAGTGAACAGGAAATGCCAGGTGTTCTGCTCCCTACAAGGTCGCTCCCCGGGCTCCCTGTCGGACGCGTTCCTCATTCCGTGGACGGGCCACCTCTGTTATGCCTTTCCACCGTTTCCTCTTGTCCACCGAGTTCTACTCGAGCTCCGCAGGGACAAAGCCCACCTTATCTTGATCGCTCCGGCCTGGCCGAGGCAGCATTGGTACACCATGCTGCTCGACCTGTCTCTGTCAGACCTGATTCCCCTGCCACTCTGCCCGGACCTGCAGTCCCTTCATCTGACAGCATGGCTGCTGGTTGGTTGAGCCAATCGGAGTTGCATTGTTCCGCTGCAGTGCAACAGGTGCTGCTGGGAAGCAGAAAGCCCTCCACGCGATCAACATACCTCGCTAAATGGAAGTGCTTCTGTCACTGGTGCGCCCAGCAGGACCTTTCTCCGCAATCTGTATTAGTCCCCACTATCTTGGACTATTTATGGTCTCTCGAAGAGCAAGGTCTAGCGATCTCTTTTCTAAGAGTGCATCTTGCAGCTATTTCCACCTTCCATCCTGGGGAGGCTGGCAGTTCCGTTTTTTCCCACCCTATAGTTTCCAGATTCCTCAAGGGCTTGGAGCGACTCTGTCCCCAGGTCAAACGCCCAACCCCTACTTGGGACCTGAACCTCATCTTAACCAGGCTCATGGGGCCCCCTTTTGAGCCTTTAGCCACATGCTCGCTGCTGTACCTGTCCTGGAAGACGGCATTCCTAGTCGCTGTCACCTCGGCTAGACGAGTTTCAGAACTTCGAGCATTGACTGTGGATCCTTCGTATACGGTGTTCCATAAGGACAAGGTACACCTGTGACCACACCCGGCATTCCTCCCTAAGGTCATCTCTGCCTTTCATGTTAATCAGGACATCTTCCTGCCAGTCTTTTTTCCAAAGCCACACCCATCATGATGGGAACAGCAGCTGCATACTCTGGATGTCCACAGGAATCTCGCCTTTTACATCGAGAGGACCAAACCCTTCCGTCTTTCACCTCAGCTATTTGTAGCGGTGGCAGAACGTATGAAGGGCATAGCAATCTCTTCCCAACAGATTGCATCTTGGGTGACATCCTGTATTCGGACATGCTATGACTTGGCTCGCGTTCCGACTGGCCATCTCACCGCCCACTCTACTCGGGCTCAAACCTCATCTGCTGCGTTCTTGGCCCATGTTCCCATACAGGAAATCTGCCGCGCGGCCACCTGGTCTTCTGTCCACACCTTTGCATCGCACTATGCATTGGTCCAGCAGTCCAGAGACGATGCCACCTTCGGCTCAGCGGTCTTACATTCTGCAATGTCTCGCTCCGACCCCACCGCCTAGGTAAGGCTTGGGAATCACCTAACTTTTAAAGGATATGAGCAAGCACTTGAAGAAGAAAAGACTGTGTACTGACCTTTGTAACTGTTGTCCTTCGAGATGTGTTGTTCATATCCATTCCACACTCGCCCTCCTTCCCCACTGTCAGAGTAGCCAGCAAGAAGGAACTGAGGAGCGGATAGGCCGGCAGGGGTATATATCAGGCGCCATAGCGGCACCACTCCAGGGGGCGCCCTGCCGGCCCACCGAGTGTTGCTAGGGTAAAAATCTCCGACGAATGGGCACGCGGCGCACGCACACCTAACTGGAATGGATATGAGCAACACATCTCGAAGAACGACAGCTACAAAGGTTAGTAACCGTCTTTTATACTACTCCATGTGTCTTGCGAAATTATCGCAGCACCTTTATGTTGTGTAAATAATTAAAAACAACCAAAGCAGTTCAGGGGAATGGTTTGTAGTTGTGTAGATTCAGTTTTGGCTTGTGTAGAGCAAAGGAATTTGTAAAATACCAAACAAGTGTTGAGTCAGTACTTTACACAGGATGCATACAAAAAAACCTTAAAACTTGAGTTTGGAAGAAAATAATAAAATTAGACCAGTGGTTCTCAACTTCATTGCACTGTGACCCTCCTCTGATGACAAATTACTACACAACCCCATGATGCGGAACTGTAGCCTGAGCCCACCTGAGCCGCCCTGATGCAGATGGTAGGGGAAGAGAGGAGAAGCCTGAGCCCCACTGCCTCAAGGAGGGGGCAAGGGGAAGCTGAAGTCTGAGCAGCAGAACACATGCTGGCCTGCACACTTCTGTTTGCTCTTGTGTTATGAGTAAATGCAACGTACAGAGCTACTCTTGGGTCTCCCTGAATAATCCACTGCTTTTTCTCCCTCTTTTTCCCATTTCCCTTTTTCCTCTACTTTTTAAATTTTCACTGCTTTCCCTCTGAGTCTTTATATCTAGAGCAGAGTTGGGCAAATTATGTGGCCCACGGGACCCTCCTGCCCGGCCCCTGAGGTGCAGCCCCGGGAGGCTAGCCCCTGGCCCCTCCCCTGCTTTTTCCCCTCCCCTACAGCCTCAGCTTGCTGCCCCACTGGCAATGCTCTGGGCGGCAGAGCTGTAAGCTCCTGGGGCCTGAGCCAGTGCTCTGTGCTGTGCGGTGACGTGGCTGGCTCCATCCAGGCGGTGTGGCTGTAGTGCCGCCAGTGCTTCAGGCAGTGTGGTAAAGGAGCAGGAGGGGTTGGATAGAGGGCAGGGGAGTTCAGGGTGGTGGTTGGGGGCAGGGGTGTGGACAGAGGTCGGAGCAGTCAAAGGGCAGGGAACAGGGGGGTTCAATGGGGGCAGGAGTCCCCAGGGGGCAGTCAGGAAGGAGAGGGGGGATTGGATGGGCGGCAAGGGTCAGTCAGGGGCAGGGGTTCCGGGGGCGGGCAGGGGACAAGGTGAAGGGGTGGCTGGATGGGGCAGGGGTCCTGGTAGGGGCAGTCAGGAATGAGAGGAGGGGCTGGATGGGATAGCAGGGAACAGTCAGGTGGGGATTCCGGGAGCTGTCAGGGGATAGGGAACGGAGGGGAGGGGTTGGATAGGGCAGGAGTCCCAGGGAGGCCGTCAGGAGGGCGAGCAGCAGGAGGGCTCAGATAGGGAGTGAGTCTGGGCCATGCCTGGCTGTTTGGGGAGGCACAGTCTCCCCTAACTGGCCCTCCATTCAGTTTTGGAAACGTGATGCGGCCCTCAGGCTAAAATGTTTGCCCGCCCCTGATCTTGGGATATGTCTACACTTAAAATGCTGCAGCTGCTCTGCTGTATCATCTCAGCATAGACATGGCTACGCCGACAGAGGTTCTCTCAGCAGCATAGGTAATCTACCTCCTTGAGAGGCAGTTGCTTGGTCATCAGAAGAATTCATCCATTGACCTAGTAATGGCTTCACCGGAGGTTAGCTGGGTATAACTACATCTCCCAGGGGTATGGATTTTTCACACCGCTGAGAAACATAGCTATAGAGTATAAGTTTCTAGTGTAGACCAGGCCTCTCTCTTGCTAATGTTAAATGAGTGTTAAAAGCACACTTTCAGTAGGGAATGGGTAGCATAGTTTCATTTGCATTGTACAATATTGTGGCTTTTGCAGCGCTCCCCTGCTGCACTGATATATTAGGAAGTAGTGCTTCCTGCTTGTCATGATCGCTGCTTTTGCATTCTAAAAGGATCTGTGACTTTGAGACTTTGATTCAGCACAGCAGGGGAGAGAGAGCTAACCTGCAGCAGTACTGAACATTTTCAAACAGTTAAAAAATAGAAAATTGTGATATTAAGCTCCTTCTCCAATGTAGCACCTTTTATGCTACATCTATTTGTATTACTTGATAAGGTAGGGAGAGGGAAAACCTGGTAAATAAAATGGAACATCCTGGTGGCTTTTGATAATGATATTAAGCATGGTAACACCATACCATGAAATAATGTATACTGTATGACTGTCTATAATTTGCAGTGGTGATTTGTTTTCAAGATAAGTTCCTTTTTATTAATAATAATAACAATGATGATAAACCCACAAGCACTAATTTAATGAGTAGAGGTGCGTATTTTAACCACTTGCTGGTATGTACAATATTGTCATCTCAGGCATTCAAAAATCATGATTCAAGCCCTCCAAGGTCATGAAATTAAAAAAAATAAATTTAGATTCTTTTTATTTACTTAGTTTTTTCCCCATTCTTTTGACCACCTAAGGTTCACGTTCTAAAAGTTTGGTTTTTTTCCTCCACAATCATGAGTGCTATAAATTTTCTTTTTATGAAAACTGTGATTCTTCCCGAATTACATGACTCTAGGAACTGGGTCTTGGAAACACCAAACATTATGAAACTTGTAAAATTGTAAGATTTGGAACATTATATATACCATCCTTCAGAGCCCTGAAAATGTACCCTGGCTGGAATAGCTTTGATCATCTTTTGTGAAAGTACAAACTCCCTAAAATTTTGCACCTTGTTCATTAAAATCAGCTCATGGATTTTTCTAATTTCATGTTATGATGGGGTCCCCACAGGGTACCATCTTGAACTGGGGTACCACCAAGCCCTCTGACCCACTAGCCTGTGCTCCCTTTCACACTGTACTGCTGTGACAAGCTGCAAAGCCCTCCAGCCTGCGCTTTCTCCAGCATTCACATAGGAAGGGACACACCCAACTGAAGTTATATTCTGGATCTCTAACGACCAGCTTCCCAACCTAGTACCCCAGAGTAGCACCATCCTGCCCTGGTCAAATCTGGCTAGTAGATGGGTTTAATACCTGGTCTGCCTCTCCCTCAATCTGAAGAGGACAATGCACCTTTGTGGTAATGAAGCAAAGATTTTCCCCAAGCAATCCAGTCAAAGCTCACTGGTTTAGATTAAACAAAAACAAGTTTATTAACTACAGAAGATAGATTTTAAGTGATTATAAGTAATAACAAACAGATCAAAGTGGATTACCTAGCAAATAAACAAAAAATGCAAGCTAAGCTTAATATACTAAATAGATTGGATATGAGTAGCAGATTCTCATCATAACTGGTGATATAGGCAGACTTGTAGAGTCTTAAGGCACAAGCTACACTTGCTTTGCAGCTTGGAATCCACAGGAGTTTCATACACAGGCTAGAAATCCCTTTAGTCTGGGTCCAGAACTTCCCCCAGTTCAATCTTTGTTCCTCAGGTGTTTCCAGGAGTCTTCTTGTGTGGGGAGTGAAGAACCACAGATGATGTCTCTCCCGTCCTTATATAGCTTTAGCATATGGTCAGATCCCTTTGTTTCAAAACTTGGGGCCTAGACCAGTTTGTGGGGAGAAATACTGACATCCAAAGGAGTCCAGAATCATGTGCCTGGTCACATAGCCTTGTGGAGTCACAGCAGCCATTACTTACAGGCTGTCTGTAGCAGTCTCAGGAAGACTTACCAGGTAGGGGATAAGCTTCTCCTAAGGCCTATTGATTTCGTAATGGCCCATTGCCCCTGAATACGCCCTTCCCCACCCACTCTCTAGTGTAGTGGGTGTTACCCAGGTGCTATAATCATATAATATCACTGAAGAATATGGGGTGCGGTGTCCCACCTAGTGCCCAGCAGGAGAGAGAGGCCGCGGCCCTGCGCCTGACAGGGACAGAGAACTCCTGGGCTGCAGGCTGCGGTCGCTGGTGTTCTCTGTCCTCACAGCTTCTCTCCGGCGTCTCTCTGGATTCATATATTATGTTGTGCCCATAATAGAGTATGTAATTCCAAGCATATCTGACTCCTGGTGTGGTAGATGAAGACTACTGATTAGATCTTTAGGTTTTGGTTTACTTTTGTGATCCTAAGGATTTAATTTTTCTCCATAATTCACCATTCAGAAGTCAAAGCCACCAGTGAAGTAATGTATTACATCTGCCTCCCAACTCCTCATGAATTACATAAAAACAAGAGGAAGTTATGTAAATTCTCATTGAGCTCAGTTTGCACTTATATAGCTAGGATAGATTTCGCAAGCCAGTCAGTTGACCAGTCAGATAATGTCAATTAACCACCTGTTGGCCCATGGTAAAATATTGTCAGATATTTCAGCAAGAATGCCCTGATGTAGGTGAGTCTTCCTTTTTTTGATTGCATAATGGTGTCATCTGTTAGCAAGCCTATTTAAATAACTTGATCACTCACTTTATTACATGCTAATGCCACCTGTTGCAGGAAACGGTGAACTAATTGAAAGTTGAGCATCTTGATTGGCTGGAATCTTTCAGAGCAAACTGTGTGTGTGTGTGTACACCCATCATGTACATGATGGTTTAGAAAGGACATTAAAGAAATGACACCCCTGAATAGCTTACAGTCTCAACTGACCTGGCAAGTCATTAAACCGCTTCCCCCAACTCTAAGAGCAAAGATACACAGCCGTTAAGCTTCTACCTTAAACAAAAGTCATCACAGCTATTAATCCCCGCGCCCACACAAACTCCACCTTCAACAAAGCAAACAACCCATATTAAATACTTCTGTAAGTAAACCCTCATTCCTTCCCCATTAACAAAAATCTCCTTCATGACCTCCCTTCCTCCATACACAGTTATCCCCAGCCAAACCTTGCTGAGAATATGAAAAGTTAAATAGCAATGAAGAGGTGTGATATCATATCTCTGTAAAGCCCCCTCCTTCTTGCTGCCGAAGAGTCCATTGTGTTTGCTGCAGGATGGAGGGACTGCATGCCCTCTCCCTTTCCATGTGATCTGGGATTCTGTAAGGGTCATGTGAGGGAGGGGGCAGTATGCCTGAAGCTTTTGATTGGCTGGATTCTTCTGGAAGAGCAGCAGTTAAAAAGAGAACTGAATGGCTACTGGTTTACTGAAATAAAAGAGTAACTTCATAATCTAGAAAGTATTCCAGAAGTAGTGAGACACAAAGAACAGTGACATGAATTACGCAGTCAGTGGAAGCCAATATCATTTCCTTGGATTTTTTTTTTTTTACTAGACTTGAACATGGGAAAATTAGTTCTGTTCTTCTGTGTATGTGATGTGTGTAGTTAGAATGGACAAACATTTTTTGAATTCTTTAATGTATTCAGCTACTGTCAAAGATAGACTACTGCAGTCAAACAGCAAGAAAGGGAAAACTGATCTGCAGAAAAGTTTTCTTCTGTGCATCCCCCTTCTGCTTCATCTTCATGTTTTATGATGATGCTATCAGAGTCTTTTGATGAAGAGAATGATATGGGAGAATAAGTTTTGTTACTCTATCTGCTTCAGCATTAAAATCTCTTACTCCTGGAAGGTCCTCAGATGTTCATCAGATGGATATTAAAAGGTTTTTGGGTAGTGTGCCAATGACCAGAAAAACTAACTTGACACCACACATTTGCTATATATAGTTGTGACAGCAATACGCCATTTCATAGAGTTGAAAATCCTTATATGCTTGATTTTTTTTCTCCCCGCTCCCGGTAAGTTGTGTTACCAATACCAAGCTGGAAATGGCCTGCAGGAAGTCTTCTGAATGGTGAAGTGGATGATGTGAAAAAGAGAGTTGGTGTTCTTATTGTACAAGCTCCTCACACGTCTCTACTGTCTGATTGATGGAGCAGTATTCCCAGTGAAGGTGTCATCAGCTTCATGGTAACAACCCTGCAAATGGTAGTGTATTCCTTCCATTGTGCAACTGAGCATTACCATATACCAGTATTACCAGCCCACTATATTGCTGACAGTTTAAAAACATAATCAATATATTGAGTCCACGGAAGATAACATAACGGCCATGCTAGTTCAGACCAAAGGTCCATCTAGCCCAGTATCCCGGCTTCCGACAGTGGCCAACACCAGATAGACCAGAGGGAATGAATATAACAGATAATCATCAAGTGATCCATTCCCTGTCGCCCGTTCCCAGCTTCTGGCAAACAGAGGCTGGGGTCACCATCCCTGCCCATCTTGGCTAGTAGCCACTGGTGGACCTATCATCCATGAATTTATCTAGTTCTTTTTTGAACCCTATTATAGTCTTGGCATTTACAACATCCTCAGGCAAGGAGTTCCACAGATTGACTGTGCATTGTGTGAAAAAATACTTCCTTTTGTTTGCTTTAAACCTGCTGCCAATTAATTTCATTTGGTGACCCCTAGTTCTTGTGTTTTTACTGCTTCTCATAACACTTCCTTATTTCTTTTTCTCCCTACCAGTCATGATTTTATAGACCTTTATCATGTCTCCCCTTAGTTGTCTTTTTTTCCAAGCTGAAAAGTCGCAATCTTATTAATCGCTCCTCATATGGCAGCCATTCCATACCTCTAATAATTTTTGTTGCCCTTTTCTGAATCTTTTCCAATTGCAATATATCTTTTTTGAGATGTGGTGCTGACATCTGCATGCAGTATTCAAGGTGTGGGCTTACCATGGATTTATATAGAGGCAATATGATATTTTCTGTCTTATCTATCCCTTTCTTAATGATTCTCAGCATTCTATTAATTTTTTTGACTGCCGCTGCACATTAAGTGGATGTTTTCAGAGAACTATGCAGAATGACTCCAAGATTTTTCTCAAGTGGTAACAGCTAATCTAGACCCCATCATTATATGTATAATTGGGATTGTTTTCCCATGCGCATTACTTTGTATTTATCAACATTGAATTTCATCTATCATTTTGTTTTCCAGTCACCCAGTTTTGAGAGATCCTTTTGTAGCCCTTTGCAGTCTGCCTAGAGGACTTACAAAACTATGCAAGATAGTTATGATCTGCAAATTTTGCCACCTCACTGTTTATCCCTTTTTCCAGATGATTTATGAATATATTGAATAAGACTAGTCCCAATACAGATGCCTTGGGGACACCACTCATTACCTCTTTCCATTCTGAAAACTGACCATTTATTCTTACCTTTTGTTTCCTTTTATTTTCACTGTGACCAACAATGTGGCTAATATGACCTGTGATTAGGCTTTAATGATAAATGAATATGCACACCAAAGGTGTTATGGGTGCCCATACAACGCAGCTTTTCATTGGTAATGTAGTAGTTCTGACAGCTTTCTCTTTACATGTGTCAAAAGTGAAGAGCATTGTCAAGTTTTTTTCAATTCAAGTACCAGCAGCCACTTTTTGCGTGTCATTCAGTACAGCATTCAATTTCATGTGCACTGAGTAAGCCTTGTCATACTTTCCATTAACTGTCTCAAAGATCTTCAAATATGGCTCTTCAGTTAGCTGCGGTTGAAGAGGAGCTGGCTGTGTATTACACCTGAGTAATCAGCTCTAACATTGGGTACGTCTATACTATCCACAGAATTGGTGGGTAGTGTCCTAGGAGTAAAATTCTAAGGGAGAGATTCTGCTATTTCATTCCCTTCAGGTTTATTGTAAAATCCAGGAGAGTGTTAAGGGCAACTGGAATTCTGCTAAATTTCTAGGAGCACTAACAGATATTTCTTGCCAGATAACTCCAGGCCAGTCAACAATCTCTTCAGCAGCTCAGTGATAGCTGGGCATTATCATTTTAATGCTGAACTGTAAAGTTGTAAAACCTCTTTTGTAAATAAGATACAAAATTACTAAAACTGTTTTTAAAATGGAACATATTCAAACTCTCTATTCCAGCAGTGGCCAACCTATGGCTCCGGAGCCACATGCGGCTCTTCAGAAGTTAATATGCGGCTCCTTGCATGGGCACCAACTCTGGGGCTGGAGCTACAGGCACCAACTTTCCAATGTGCCTGGGGGTGCTTAACCCCTGGCTCTGCCACAGGTCCTGCCGCCACTCCACCCCTTCCCGCACCCTCCCCTGAGCCTGCTGTCCCCTCACTCCTTCCCTTTCCCCTAGAGCTTCCTGCACACCATGAAACAGCTGATCAGGAGGGAGGAGGAGGCGCTGATCGGGAGGGCTGCAAGTGAATGGGAGGCACTAGGACCAGCGAGGGGGGACAGAACTGATGGGGTCTGCTGACATCCTGCTGTGGCTCTTTATATCCACTTACTGTTGACCTTCACTTATAAAGACTGTCTGAGCTACTAAATGCAGCTGTGCTTTAACCATTTCAAAGGACATCTGTGCTATAACTAACCCCCCTGATACAATTGCACGAAAGCTTAGGGGAAAACCGTCTAACATGTGACTCATACATGGCATGAATAAGAAAAGTAGCATGTCATCTTCTCAGTGCTTTCAGAAGTTCTTAATTTAACGTTCTTTACATTTCACTGCAGAGGAGAGCAGAATAATGGGGAGCCTAGAAGCAATACTGAAGAGAGCTGAAAATGGCAAAGACTCAGTGAAAACACTCTTCTCATGGTTTATGTGGCCAAAATCCTTTCACATTTTTATAGCCTGTTAATAGCTGAGTAACTTCATTATAGTACTTGATAAATCCTTATAAAATTGAGCTTTGATACCCTTGTATCTAAGTGTCATGTCATGAACTAGAACAATGTATTCACAATACAAGCCAAGAATTTTAATTATCTGAATTTTAATAAAAAAGCATGTGTAAACAAAACAAATGAAAATATTAGCATTTTTATCCAACAATTGAGATAGTTAAATGTATGTATGTTATACAGCACTTTTGCTATAGTATTACACAACTAATGATAGCTCTGCACATACTGAGTGCAAAAATTTTATTACAGTGTTAAGATGGAAAAGGTTACACTAGTCAAATGCAAACATGCTTGCAGTGATAGTCATGGGCATGTTTTACATATGCAGTCTCTTACTTTCTCAGTAAATTCATGAATTATGAATGACAATTGGGAACTGCTTTAAAACATTTTACTAGATGCCCAAAAAGCTACAATCTAGAGAGAAGGCCACACTGGTCAGAAACCAACCAGACTTAGACAGGAAGTGCAAGCAGCCATAAAAATCTACCTACCTATGTGTCTGTGTGTATATAATTTAAATAGGATAACCTTGTGTGTGTATATAAATAAATGGAAGAAAGGGAAAGTTGATAGAAATTAATATAAATCGGAAGCTAGGAATTGTAGAAAATTGATAAGGGAAGTGAAAGCAAACAAGGAGAAGTCTATGGCCAGTGGAGTTAAGAACAATGAGGAATTGAAGTATATTAGGAACAAAAAAGAATGCCAACAATGGTATTGGTCCATTACTAGGAGGAAGTGGTAGAACTGTCAGTAATAATGCAGAAAAGGCAGAAATAAATATATATTTGGGAAAAGCTAGATGTAGGCATAGCATATTATGATGATGAAACACTTTCCACTCCAAATGTAACTCAGGAGAATGCTAATCAGCAGCTACTAAGGCTAGATGCTTTTAAATCTGCAAGTCCAGCTTACTTGCATGCAAAAATTTTAAAAGAGCTGGCTGAGGATCTTGCTGGGTTTTCAGTAAGTCTTAGAACACTGGAGAAGTTCCACAGAACTAGAAGAAAGCATTATAAATTACCCATGTCATGCTGTTTACCCTTTTTAAATGCTGCCAAAATATTAGCTATCAGCCTGACTTCAGTCCCAGATAAAATAATAAAATGACAAATATAACCCTTACTTAAGTCTTTAGTAATTCTCTATTATTAATGCCAGTCAACATGGGTTTATAAAAAATAAATTCTAACTTTTTTTTACAAGATTATAAATTTGGTCGATAAAGGTAATCATGTTGATGTAATATATGTTAAACTTCTGTAAGATGTTTGACTTAGTACCACACAAGACTTCGATTTAATAAATTGGAATGATACAAAATCAATATGGCATACACTTAATGGATAAAAAATTATTTGGGGTTAGGCCACACAATCTAATTGTAAATGGGGAATTAGTGAATGAGTATTTTATTAGTACAGTAAGCACACTAGTCCTAATAATATTGCAGCATTGTCCATAAAGAAACAAAGTTTCTGAGACTATATCACATACAAGTGTTTTTTCAGAATGACTTCCTCCTTGTTTTTTTCAGCGTTCATAATTTTAAACAGTAAATATTCTGTCAAAATCTACTTGAATTTTTAATTTTTTTATAATCCAGAAATACGTGCTGTAGCATAAACTTCTGAAGTCTTAATCTGTATAGAATCAGTGATTTTATCACCGCATTTCTTATGCATTATTTACTGGTCATTATACTATATCTGCATCAGCTTTCATGTTTGTGTTATTGAGCAATCCTGTGTGACATCAGTTGAATTTCCTTTCCTCTTCAGGCAAAACCTGATCCTTTGCTGTTTTCTGAGGGTATGTCTGTGCTGCAGTAAAAGACTCACAGCATGGTTATGACTGGCCCTGGTCATATTTTCATTTTACCCAGGAAAGCTTATGCCCAAATAAATGTTTAGTCTTTAAGGTGCCACCGGACTCCTTGGTATTTATTTTGTAACTTCTTTTAATCCACAATGTTAGAGATGTCTAGTTAACAGATGTCTTTTATATTTTACATTATTATAATATATATAAGCCTGCTTATCTCCTATGCGGCTTCTGCATCAAACTGCACTGTTACATACATTTCTGTTCTGTCCCTGCCATTGGCACAGGTGATTTTCGAACCACAAATCCATGCACAAACTTGGAGTTTTAATATTACCCACTGTTATCCGGAAGATTGCAATGAATTCATTATGCACATCGCAGTTGAAAACTTTATTTGAATCATACATCACATGAATTCTACTTAGAATATGTAAATAAACTTTCAGTGTGCTATGCTGAGCAGAGCATTGTGTTGCCACTCACGTGCCTTTTGACAAAGTTTAAATCTTTGATGGCTCTCTAATTACTTAAAATTATGTCAAATGTCTTGTGTACTGCCAAGTAATAGTCTTGAAATAGTTCTTCGAATTAATGATCTGAACAGGAAGAAATATGTATAAGTTGTTTAGTGATATCTACGTGTGCATCTTCTATTGACTAATAAAGAGAATGAGAAACTTGCTTGATTTTAAAGAAATGGAAGTTAGGATATTGTGGACACATCTTTGCTTGACAGAGGAGAACAGGACTCTGAATGACACTCTGAACTGGATAAAATAATTTTTATCCAAAGTAAAATAAATTTGTATATTTATGTTAAGTTTTTACTTTGACCCTATTACCAATCTTCCTTACGTGCCTGAAGGTTGGCAACAGTCTGAGTTGAGATCATTAGATAGAAAATATCTCGTGAGAGCAGGGGATCTGTCCACTAATTACTCTGACCTTTCCTTTTTTGTAGAATGATTAAATAAGCTTCTTACACATATTACTCCTGGGGACATTCTGTGCCTAAAAATTCTGCACTAAAAAATTATGCACACAATATTTTAAAATTCTGCAAATTTTCTTTATCAAAATAACACTACATAATCATACCAGTTTCAATTATTTTGGTAATTTATTTCTGAATACCTGTCAGCAAGTATGTCTGTAACAATGTAGACGCACACAAAAATTTCTGAAGGAGTAGAGAGTTAAAGAAACCGTATGACAACCCAATTCCTGTTTCTCTGAGCCCAGTCGGGAGGTCAGACACCCACAACCCCTCCCCCGCAGAGCCCAGATATGCCCCCCCGAAGCCAACACACTCAACCCCCCTACCCATTTTCAAACAAATGTACAGGCGAGTCAATTATACGCGCATTTAACTTATGCGAATTCAACTATGTGCGCTCGGCAAAAAAAGGAAAAATAACAAGATACCTGTGCAGGCGATTCCACCCACCATTCCACTCAATGAGTTTGTGCCCTAGAGTGAGCGTGAGATGGGAGACGTGAATCTGTTGTTCCCTCAGTCGGTCTCGGTTCCTGTGTGCCTCTCATAGCGTGAGCATCTCGCTGCGCTGAGTGTGATTCTAGTGTTTAAAAATACATATTTTTCGTACAACATGGCCCTTAAACGCAAGTCAACTACTTCATCTGGTGCTCAACCAAAGAAACAGCGATCTGTTCCAACACTGGAGGAAAAACTGGCTGTGTTGGACTTACTGAGAAACCGTATGTCAGTCTCCAACGTGGCGCGTAAATATGGCTGCAATGAATCTAGCATCCGTGCCATCAAGATTCGAGAGAGAGAAATTCATCAAGCCATGGCATCAAGTGCTCCAATAACTGCTAAGGTGGCGAGCCAGGTGCGTGCAAAGACTTTAGTGAAGACTGAAAAGGCATTAAACTTATGCAAGACATGAACCATAAATGTGTGCCGATCGATGGCAACATGTTGCGAGAAAAGGCTTTTAGCCTCTACGCGCTGTTCAAACCTCTTGCTGAAGAGGGACAGCCTTCTGATGAGAAGGAATTCAAAGCCTGGCAAGGCTGGCTTGACAGTTTTAGGAACCGCTTCAACCTCAATAACATACAGACTATTGGTGGAGTGCATTTGCCAATGAAGAGGCAGCAAAAGCCTTCCCCAGACAATTTAAAGAAAATCATAGAAGAAAAGGGCTATCTTCCAGAACAAGTTTTTAATGCTGACGAGACTGGGCTCTTCTGGAAAAAAAATGCCCAACCGCACTTAAATTTCGAAATCAGAAAGACAAGCCCCTGGCTTCAGAGCAGCTAAAGACCGTGCGGTGTTCTGTGGCAATGCAGCTGGGCATTTAATAAAGCTAGGCTTGCTCTGCAGGACTGCAAATCCCCGTGCCCTAAAAGGCAAGAACAAAAATCTCCTGCCTGTGTTCTGGCAATCAGATTAAAAGGTTTGGGTGATGGCAGCATTATTTCTGGATTGGTTCCACAAGTGTTTCATTCCGGAGGTCATGCGGTACCTCGAAGAGAAAGGACTTGACTTTAAAATATTGATGATCGTAGACTATGCTCCTGGCCACCCTGCGGCACTCTCGTTTGCACATAATGATGTTGAGGTCATCTTTCTCTCCCTTCCCCCAATACCACCTCCATCTTCCAATCTCTCAACCAAGGCGCTGTTTCAAGGCCACGTGTATGAGGCTTACATTCTTACGTATATGTAGCACTATGGGTGCTGATCTCAATCTTAATGTGATGGAGTGTGTTGCAAGTCCTTCAACACTGCCAATTGCATCACTTATATTAAACAGGCAGTGGATACAATCAAGCCTGAAACAGTCAATGCATGTTGGCGAAACCTATGGAAAGAATGTGTGAATCATTTTAAGGATTTCCCAACCATTGACAAAGAAGTGAAACGCATTGTTCAGGTGGCCAGGCAAGTGGGTGGTGATGGCTTCGTTGACATCCTTGAGGAAGAAATTGAAGAATTAATTGAGAGCCATAGAGAAACATTGTCTAACGAAAAGTTAGAGGAAATGATAAAATGTCTACAGAAGACTACAGACGACGAACAGGAAGATCCAGCAAGTTGGAATCTTCATAAGTTTGCTGAAGTGTTCCTAGCAGCGAAACACTCGATTGATTTAATTTCTGAATATGATCCTTCTATGGAATGAAGCCTCAAAACCACACGTCGTATTACAGACGATTTGAGGTCATATCAAGAAATGTTTGAGCAGCTCAAGAAACAACAGCAACAGTTGCTGATCACCATGTTTTTCAAGGAAAAACAACCAGCAGCAGATGAGCCTATGCAATCAACTTCTCGAGCTGAACCAGAGCCAGCCACTTCGTCGAAGACTTGCTCTCAATCACCCAAGCTCTCCGTCAGCTCTGTCTCCTGGATCGACATCAAGCCTGACAACCCCCTGTAATTAAAAATACAGTATTGTAAAATTATATTTTGCACATGTACTCTATTATATACTGTACATTACTGTATACATTATACATATTGCTGTATAGGATTGTATGCTGTACACAACCATGTACAGTACACTTTATGGGCGATTTAAGGGATTTTCAAGGGTAATTTTGCATATACACAATTTTTGCCTTCCCACTGACTTTAGAACCTAACACCTGCGTAAGATGCAACTCCACTGTAATTGTATTCTTAATATAGTATATTTGCTGAGCTTTTGTGACCCATCTTATTTTTGCCTTATTCCTGACTAGTTGATTATTAATAGGCTTGCGTGAAGATCCTAATTGTGATTCTTGGGGGGAGTGGGGAATGAAGAGGTCATAGCAGAGTTTTGCTTCATATTGTAGACAAATTGGGTCAGATTAATTCTGAATTATGGTCAGGGGCCAGATCTATAAAATAGGCTACTTATTATACTCAATTCACCTCAGTTTTCCCAGTGATTAGTGGTAGATATGGCCCTTAAATAGTGTTATCAATTAAACTACTATAGCAGGGGTGGCCAAACTGCAATTCTCAGGCCACATACAGCTCTTTTACTGTTAAAGTGCGGCTGGGGGACCTCCCATACCGCCACCCTGTTCTTTACCTACCAGGCTTTGTTGGGGGATGGGGGAGAGCTCAGGCCCTATGCCCTGCAGCAGGGTGACAGGACTAGGGGCTTCAGCCCTGTGGGGAGGGAGTGGTGTCTCGGGGGTTCAGCAGGAGCGAGGCTCTGAAATTTCTGAAGATTATCGGATGCAACTAGGAGAGTCAATAAGTTT